>NC_138371.1:163363107-163425813 GCF_054177405.1 Leptonychotes weddellii | reverse complement strand
ACACACACACGCACACACACACACGCACACACACGCACACGCACAGAGCATTTTTCTACTATGACTGCCCTGGCAAGCAGCTTTCAAATGCACCTAGTAACTTCTTGCTTGGATGGGTCTTCTGAGGGCATTCTTGCTGTCATCTACCACTGTGAAGTGCATTGTAATTAGCTCTACGTTTCATGTCATGGAGCTGCACTACCAAGTGATAACAGGTTAGGGCTGTCAGTTCAAGTGTCAAGAATATGAAAGGATATTTAAGTGCAGATGACAACACAATGGGAATACTTGAAATCCAGGAGGCATTCAAAGTTTTGTCCTTTATCAAGCAACAGGCTACCGTGGCAAAGGAATTTATTTCTAGGATCAACTGGCCCTTGTCACACGCCGCCCTCACACCCCAATATGTGCAAACTGAGAACTTTGTTCTTAGGCTTGAGTTTTCAAGAAGCTTCTAATTATACACATACACTTCCCAGTCCTGATGCCACTTACATTTCTGACTGCAAATGAAGACTTCATTTCAAAAGTGTTGGATGGTATCAAATATTAATGCCGACATTTAATTCAGCTACTTAAAACAGTTCAAAAATTAGACATCTCCTTTTGCCCCCACCCTTGGTAGCTCTGGATACATGGAAATGTATTTTAAAACAGATGCTCTTTTGGAGCATCCACATAGAAACCAGTGAAAAGGCACATTTAAAAAAAATCAAAATACAAAAGAGAGATGAAGAGAAAAGATAATTATTTTACCCAGGTTCCTAGAAATTATATGACAAAAAATATAGAAATGCTTACTCTGACCAAAATAGTTTAGTTATTGGGGCAACAAATGTATGCGTAAATTCAGTGTTTAATCTGTGCCACCTGAATCTACTTTCTCCAGAATTAAACTGCTCAACTATTTCTATATAAGTAAATATTAGCAGACTTGCAAAAAGTGACTTAGCGGTCAACATAACCTTTCCGATTCCCCAGTACACAAAGATCATTCCAATCAGAGAGGTATGCATAGTAATGTGGAGCAGAAATGCCTACTTATTTTAAAAAGAAACAAACATAGGGGCGCCTGGGTGGCTCAGTCGGTTTAAGAGGCTGCCTTTGGCTCAGGTCATGACCCTGGGGTCCTGGGATCGAGCCCCACGTCCAGCTCCCTGCTCAGCAGAGAGCCTGCTTCTCCCTCTCCCTCTGCCTGCCACTCTGCCTACTTGTGCTCTCTCTCTCTCTGTCAAATAAATAAATAAAATCTTAAAAAAAAAAAAAAACCACAGCCTTCAAATCCATCCACCCACATTTCACTTGTTTTCAGATTCTCCATGGTTGGTAATTCTTATACCAGTTTTTATACAACTGAAAATAGTAGTAATTGTGTTCTGTTATGCTAAATGACTTAGGAATTGTTTAGGTTTTGTTGTTATTATCGTTACTGAAGATCTTCCCCTTACCGAAAAACATAAGACTCTTTCTTGGGCAAGCAAACAATAGCCCAATAACACCAACAGAAATTAAACAGATGATGAGAGTATTTCCCAAAGACTGAAGATTGTTTCACAACAATGCAATGACTTAGCCAAATTAACCAACATCTATTAGTACAAATGGCTACCAATCTTGTTTCCCCTCTGCTTTCACTAGCACTTGCTTGGACCAAAATGACAATAGATGAATTATGAATGTACTATACCAATGATGAAATAACACCGCTAGTATTCATGATTCCACAATGCCTTAATGAACATTAAGGAGGAAAAGGAGACTGCTTTAGAGGATTGTTTCCATCAGTAAAAATTCCACCAAGGCATACCAAGGTTTAATTAAAACATCAAAATGTGGGGGAGAAACACAATTTGACAGATAAATGTAGATATCATGGCATTGTCACTGAGCTTTTCTAATGAGATTAGATTCCTACTTTAATTGACATTTCCAACTGAGGCACAGATAAGACAGATTTAATGGGAGCAGTTATATATAGCTGGACTCTAGCTGGATGAACAAGTGTTTGACATTTAAATATCGTAAATGATATATTATATGCTCCCCTCACTAATGCACTGTCAATGTTAAGAAGGATAAGCAGATACTTTAAATATACATGGCACAGAGGAGAGCACAAGTGATGTAAATAAACCTTAGTTGCATGAAACGAACCTTCAAGAAATCACTTCCATTCCATGCGTGCAGGGAAAAGCCTCCCATAGAATTCCTGAAAGTAATTTAATTTCAGGCTTATAAAAAGGAATGGGAGAATATAAAGTTGCTTCTGAAAGTGTGTCAAGGATTTTTTTTAAATAATGTTAATAAGGTGCTTTTCTGGAATTATTTTCATTCGGTAGTAACAAAAGACATGGGAAAAAAATCGATCAACTAATGCAGGGTTGCATTATGATCAAGACAAAAGAAATAAACCCATCATTTATTTAAAAATATCAATACAAGAGCCTCTTTCTTTATTGGCCTTTAATGAGCTTTCCACCATGAATTCACCTTAAGCACTTTAGCTTAATGAACAAAATTTGCTATTAGGAAGTCTCTTTTGTATCGGATCTAAAATCCAGGTACCAAGGCTCTAGGGTCTATGTGCAGTGCACTGCATTCAGTTCTTTAAGGGTCACTGGTGGCCTCTGGAGTCAAAATCATTGTCCTCATTTGTCCAATTTACAGCTGGAGTTCTCCTGAGAATTCCGCACATACCACAGAATCACTGTTTCTACAAATCTTTAAACCTAACTACACAGGAACAAAGGATGGACGAAACATAGAAGAGGAATAAAACATTCACTTTCAGAAGGCAAGGTTTTACTGAGCATGGTAAATATGAAGAGAAAATAAATGATATGAAGATTGCATGCTTTTAAAAGTTGTTACTATGCCACCTAAATATTTGTGCACAAACACAATTTCAGGAAGTTTAAAATGTATTTGTGAATAGAAAGAGTCATATATTCATTTACAAATACATATATGTCTGCATGGTGACATGTATCCTTATTATCCAGATTGAGCTCTGTGTATTAATTAATGTTTTTGGAGAAGAAAATAATGAATATGTTTATGGATTTTGTTTTATTTATTTATGAGACTCCCACAATGGTCCACACAAAAAGACCAATAATGCATTTCACTGGTGTCTCCAGCAGCTCAGTCTATGGGATAGATAAGAATATATCCAAGCAGGGGTGCCTGGGTGGCTCAGTTGGTTAAGCGGCTGCCTTCGGCTCAGGTTATGATCCTGGGATCCTGGGATCGAGCCCAACGTCCGGCTCCCTGCTCAGCAGAGAGCCTGCTTCTCCCTCTCCCTCTGCCTGCCACTCTGCCTACTTGTGCTCTCTCTCTATCTGTCAAATAAATAAATAAAATCTTTAAAAAAAAAAAAAAAGAATATATCCAAGCAATTACATTCAAACAGCCCTTTGATTTTGCCCAAGTAGTCAGCATAGGCTTTGCATGGGGTGGTGGGGCCGGGGGTGGGGGTGGGGGGTGAATTTTGAAGCTGAACTGAATACCAAAGGAAGAGGAGGTATTTTTCACAGGGACCCTGTAGAAGAGAAAGGAGGAAAAGAGGTTTCTAGATGAAGCATGACACAACAAGAACTAGTCAGTAAATGACCGACATGTTCAGCAACTCCAGACTTGGAGTGGTTTAAAACATGGGTGACATAGAATCTCTCAGTGCAGGAGAAAGCAAAGGAAGGGAATGGGTATGAATGTCCCACCCCCATACCCAGAACTCAACTGAGACAGCCTGTTTCATTCATTTTCATATCAGGCTTTAAATTGGATTTTCTTTGAAGAAGTAGTCTACTGTGAAGAAAACATATTAGAAAATTAATTCTTTATCAGCACCTAGTCCATGGTGGAACATGGATGATACTAAAAAGAATCTAGGTTAATTGAGGGCCTTGCATGCCCATCCAAGAAGTATGGACTTGAATTTAGGGCAATAAGGCCAATGAAGGGTGTAATATGGTTAGTGATATGATCAGTTCTGCTTTTGCGGAAAGTAAGTCTAGCAGCAGGGTGGAGAATGGTTTGTGGTGGGCAGCAGGCAGAATAACAGAAACTAAGAGCTCACAAGAACCTAGAGCAAAGGAAGCCTAGGTGGAGAGAAAGTATTGTCAAGTATTTGACTGTGAGGATGAGAGAAAAAGAACAGGCTACCCTGTTTTCCCAGATTTGACAAAGGGGATTGGTTGAAAACAGGTGTCATTCTTGATCAGTGTAAAGCTTATTTGGGGGGGACTAGTTTCATTTCTAACATTCATACATATAACAAATCTAAACAAAATTTATATGATCAAGTGTTATTATTCTTATTGGAGCCCTAATTGTGGAAAACCCATAGAAGCAGAGCCACTATCTCAACTAAGCAAAGTCAGCAGCTACCTATACGGCACATTTTGGTGATTTTTAGGAAAAACAACCTAATGATGGTAAGTAATTTCCTCCCATTTTAAAGATTTAAAAACTGAGGCCCAGAAAATTTAAATACTTTATCCCAAGTCATACAGCTAACGAGTGGTGAAACCTATATTCCAAATCACGTTTATGTAGCTCTAAAGCCATCACACTCTCCATCCCCTACCACCTACCTATGTGCTCCCAACACTTCTCTATTATTTCTCATCATGCCTGGGATTCTAGAAATGACTTTTCTGAAGTATAAAGTCTACTGGAAGTTTAAATATCCCTGTAGTGGGTAGAAAATTACGCCCAGGTTTGAAGGAGGGGACAGCTGCACCAAGATGGTGGGTCAACCCCCTAGTGTAACAGTCTTCACAAGTTGGCTGTGGGGACCCATGCAGACATGACCAAGAGCTTTGGTCTAAGCTCTTAGGAATATGGTGGTGCTAGAACCTTCCTCAGCTGTGCTAGCATACTGTCTACACCTCTGTGGAAACACATATCACTGTACTTGTGAAATAGAAGTGTCCTCTCCCCTGTGTCCCCAGATTGGAGTGCACTGAAGTGTCTTAGTTCATCCCTGGGGAGGGGATGAACTAAGCTTGGCTTCTAATAACATTTAATCTGAACTCATTCTCCCTGCCCTTTCAGCAGAGTCCTGCCATCTCATATAGCCTACAAATGTATGGGAGGAGTGCCTGGCTACAGGTATCCATACTGCAGGGGTTCTAATGCAATGTGATATCTTTTGGGTTAGGGGACGGTGTGGCTGATTCATGCAATAATGAGGTGACAAGATTCATGGATACCACGCAGTGACCAAGGACTGTGTGGTAGCCTGCTTGGGTCCAGAAAGAGATGCTAGAGGATGGGTACAAGGTTTTTCCTAGCAAATCTCCCATCCATAGACAGTGGCATCTCCAGCGGACAAGGCTGTCCTGGAGCCTTGTGCTGGATGGGCTCAGAGGCTCTTCCCTTACAACCCAGAGCTGTATCCCTTTCCCCCCACTTGCACTCCTTCCCATGCTTCTACCACTTCTGCTTTTCGGTTTGGAATAGGGCCTCTGGGGTCTCGGGCACACTGTTTCTTATGCCCAAATTCTCCCGACAGATTCTATAATGTTCTCAAGGCCAGGACCTGTTCTCTTGGACCTTTTGATCCCATTATTGTATCTTAGTCCATACCAGAGCCTTAAATGTTTGATGAATGAATGTGTGATGTCTAGCTCAAAGAAAGAAATGGCAGAGAACAATCTGCTGCATGCAGTGTGGTTGCCACAGTAACCAGTGGGTGACCTCCCTAAAAGAAGGTGTCTGTGGGGGCAGGAAGCTAAGAAACAGCAGCATTTCGAGTTGAGTCCTCGTAGGAAAATAAAAAGGAAGCGCCCGACAAAGACCGGGAAGCAGCAACAAGGGCTAAGGGGGAAGTGTCTTTGGCTCTGCCTTGCAGCAATTGCTCAGGTGGGCTGGGGTTTAAACGCTGAAGTGGGTGTGGGTGATGGAAGGGATGGAGTAGGGGGGATAAAACTTTCAAATAAAGGCATCCAAATATGCACGTGTGCATCTGGCTGTGCAATCCTCTCACGTTAAGTATCTGTGTAGTCACTGGTGTGCGGGGTAGGGAGGATTCCCTGGTCCAGGCTTTTGCAGTGAGGCAGGCAGGGATGCTGCAGTGGGCTTTCAAAGCGATGCTTATGTTTCTCATCATTAATTAATTAACTAGTTCAGTCCTCAGTCAACTTGTGACTGTCATATGAAGACGCTGGGATGCTAGCGTCCTGCAGCTCCTACTAAGATGCTCAGAACCCCAAGAGAAGTCCCGGCCCCATCCAGGGAAGCAGGATGGTATCTGCAGATTCTATATCTCCGTGTGGAAAGGAAATAACAAGCATAGGAGAACTTTGCTAAGGTCAGCCCGAGGGCTGAGGGCGTGATGATTAAGAAAGCAGAGCCAGGGAGCTGCCTCCTCTGGTCCCTACAGGAGTGACCCCTTTGTTCTATGACCATTTGAGGAAATTGATGCAATTTTCCTATCATCTCCACACTCAGGAGGGTGAGTTCAGGGTTGACATTTTAATAAATCGTTTTATAGGTAGCAAAAGTACCTGTTTGAAATTCTGCATTCTTTGTTCCTTTTGCCAAAGGCTGCGCAGGCTGCACAAATAGCTGAATTGTTAAGAAAAACAAATAAATAACGAAGTGCACAGTGTGATGGTTAATAGGTGCACAGTTAATGAGATAAATTGAAATCGGAATCAGAACAACTCTATATCATTGTCACTTCTTCGTATTGCTTTTGAAGTCAGATAGCCAATCTTGCTTTTAACTGGTTTTTCTTCATCAGAATACTACAATGATGTATTACAACTAGGAGTATCACCAAATAGTATAGGCCTAAGTCCTAAAAATATTTCTCCACATTAAAGAACTCAGCATGAAACAATAAATAAATAAACGTTTTGATCAAGTACAATATTCACTTAAATTTGAAATGAGATTTATGTGAATCTAGCATGACTCAAATTCTTGAGGAGAGAAAAAAGATGTAATCAAATATTTACAACACAATGTCATAAGATATATAAGAAAATTGAGCACAAAGTGATATAGGCACAGAGCTGCTAATAATATCCTGAAAATAAATCTCTTTTAAAAAGAAATACAGCACAGAGAATGAAAATGACATGTAACCTTCTCTTTCACTTTAATTTTTCTTAAACGACAAAAAATGTCTGATGTATATACATACATATATATTCATGTATATACAGAGTTGACCCTTGGACAACACAGATTTGAACTTCATGGGTCCACTTATATTTGGACTTTTATTTTTTTTAAGTAGGCTCCATACCCAGGATGGAGCCCAATGTGGGGCTGAACCCCCACGTTGTTCAAGAGTCAACTGTACACACACACACACACACACACAAACACACACACACGCAGACGCCTTACTGAAATTTAAAATGCCAAGAAACATTTATGACCATTATAGGAAGAAGAGGCATTCACATCCTGTTTAATGGAGAGGTTTTTGATCCAGCCAGATACATCACATATGCTATGGGGGGAACACAAAGCCCACCAAAATATAATCAACAGAAATCTGACTCACTTACCTCCTTTTTTAATGGTTATTTCTTATCAGACATTTTATTTCATATTTATTGGGAGAGAAAAGTATACCCTACCAAATGCAAACCAATCCAAACAACCTGCTTTCATCCAAGAGACAACCACATAGAGGTTCTTGTGCTTTACCTCCATTTACTGTAATCTAAGACCCAGTGATGTGGCAAACAACTTTTTCTTTTAATTTGAAAACCTCCCTAACCACCCACAGAGGTGACCCGTGCTCTACCTCAGAGCAGTATTTGAAGAAAGGCAAATATAAAGCCCACTTTGCTTTACTGACTACGACCTTGCCCTTGTCCAGTTTCGAGTTTACTCAGAAAGATGTTCGAACAAATACAACCTGCTGACCACCACGCCCAAGAAGAGGGTGCTGGCAAAATCAAAATAATTTTTTGAGGAACAAATCACAGCCATCTAAATTACTCCTTTGACAGAGAAATGGATCTTACAGATGAAAGAGAGCACAAGGTGTCATTTATCTTGACTTCACAAGACTTGTCAACTTTTCTTGGTCTTTTCTGAAGAACACAATCATAAATAATTTAGAAAATTATGACTTAGACCTCAAAAACTTTAAGGGAGACAACTACAACCTGGGAATGGGGACTTTAAAAAAACAATAGTTGCCTTTGTCTCCTGGGGTAGAATGGAAATCATAAAGCAACTTGTCAGGGAAATTTATTGAGCCTGGTACTACCTGTAATTGATACGAGGCATTCTGATCTTGGACAATTCGACTGCATTCGATTCAGTCAAAATACACCCGCTTAATGGAACTGTAATGGGGTTGAACATTGCACTGGGCGTGTAGGTGATGGTGTTTACGCCCTGAGAGTTGGCTTCTGGTTCAAGCAGCTCTGACTGTTGCCACCCTGTGGTACTTTGTTACGACAGCCTGAGCCAACTAATACAGAGCTCTGTGCCAAGAAGCAGCCCTGGGTCCCCTGTGTTGGGCAGGTGGCTCTGGCTGGACCAGGGATTAGCAAGTGACACCAGGGTAACTCATCGAAGGCTGACTGATCCTATATGGTGCTGAGAGCACAGCTCTTCGGGCAATGGGACAATTATAATGAGCTACCCAACCAGGGTGGCTCATCCCAGCACTTGCACTGGTGGGTACAGTGGATTCATAGTCAAAATCTAAAGAAGGTACAGACCCATACAGAAAAAAGTGACAGTATAGGGAGCAACCATGTGGTCTGTTCGTGAAAACTGGACAGATAAGTTAGTCCTTCAAGCTGCTTCAGACGAATTTCCAAATCTGATTCCAATCTTTGTTTAGTCTTATAATAATCTCTCCTGTCTCACTCCTTGTTCTCTTTCATTCCTTCCTTCCTTCCTTCCTTCCTCCCTCCCTCTTTCTTTCTTTCTTTTTCTTTCTTTCTTTCTCTCTTCCTTCCTCCCTCCCTCCCTTCCTTCCTCCCCCACTTTCTTTCCTTCTTTCTTTCTTTTTCTTTCTTTCTTTCTTTCTTTCTTTCTTTCTTTCTTTCTTTCTTTCTTTCTTTCTTTCTTTCTTCCTCCCTCCCTCCCCCACTCCCTTCCTTCCTTCCTTCCTTCCTTCCTTCCTTCCTTCCTTCCTTCCTTCTTTTCTTCCTTCCTTCCTTCTTTCCCTCCCTTCTTTCTGGTGAGAATATTTAAGTTCTATTCTTTTAGTGATTTTTAATTATACAATACAATGATGTCAACTCTAGTCACCATGATATACCTTAGATCCTCAGACCCTATTTATGCTATAGCTGAAAGTTTGTACCCTTTTACCAACCTCTCCCTACTTCTTCCATCTCCCACTCTCTGGCCACCATGCTTCTACTCTGTTGTCATGAGTTTGACTTTTCTTTTTTTTTTTTAGTTCTACATATAAGTGATACCATGCAATGTTTGTTTTTTTTTTTAATTTTTTTTAAGATTTTATTTATTTATTTGAGAGAGAGAATGAGATAGAGCGAGCATGAGAGGGGGAAGGGTCAGAGGGAGAAGCAGACTCCCTGCTGAGCAGGGAGCCTGATGCAGGACTCGATCCCAGGACTCCAGGATCATGACCTGAGCCGAAGGCAGTCGCTTAACCAACTGAGCCACCCAGGCGCCCGATACCATGCAATGTTTATCTTCTTCTGTCTGGCTTATTTCACTTAGTACAATGCTCTCAAAGTCCATCCATGTTGTTGCAAACACCAGGATTTCCTTCTTTCTCATTCTGAATAATATTCTCTTGTATATATACCACAATTCTATCCATTCATCCATTGAGAGACATTTAGGTTGTTTCCATATCTTGCCTGTTAATAATGCTTCGATGACCACAGGAGTGCTAATATCTCTTTGAAATCCTGTTTTCATTTCCTTTGGACATATACCCAGAAGTGGGATTGCTGGGTCATATGGTAGTTCTATTTTTGACTTTTTGAGGAACCTCCATACTATTGTCCATAATGGCTTCACCAATTTACACTTCCACCAACCGTGCACAAGGGTTCCCTTTTCTCACCAATACTTATCTCTTATCTTTTTGATGATAACCATTCTAACAGTTGTGAAATGATATATCATTGTGGTTTTGATTTGCATTTTCCTGATGATGAACAATGCTTTCTTAAAACATTTTTATATAACTAGATGTCCAGGAGAGACTTGATCTTACAACATTTTTGAAACTGGAAAAACTGTTTTTTGGAGTTGGAAAAAAAAAAGTTTTTTTCTCTTCTAAAAAGTGGGACCTTTCATTCTGCAAATATGAGAAAGTTCCTGCCCATTTTACCATTTTATTCTTGAGGAAGCCTGACACTCAATGAAATACCCAAAATGCTCTTTCTTTAGAATGAGATAGAAAATATATCTTTTAGAGTTGGAAATTGAATATATAAAGGGAGTATATAAATAGAAAGTATACAATAGAAAGAGAGATTTTATATATATTTAGAAAAGAGTGAAGAATGATTCCCTCTCGAAATTAGAAAATACATTTTCTCAAATCTAGATTTAGCTTTAGTTTAAGGGAGATCTAATTTATAAAATCAAATTTATACTTAAAATTACAATTTATACAAGGGGTGTGTGTGTGTGTGTGTGTGTGTGTGTGTGTGTGTTGGTTTTGTTTGTTTTTTATATTCTTGTCCAAGTATTAGCTTCCCAAAGATAAGACATGCAAGTCTGAATTTCTCTTCATGTTATTCTGGAAGAAGGCTAGGCATGGCAGAGCTAAAGCTAGAATGGATTATTTGGGTGCTAAATTTACTGTTATTTCAGACTAAGCTTAAACATGGTAAGTTGAATCCAGGCATGCATCTCTGTTTACTCCTGAAACATGATTTTTTAAAAAATTTTGAAAAATAGTAAAGAATAAAAAAGGGCATAAATGCACAAGGACATATCTTTTGAGAATGGAAAAGGACACAGTGGCAAGTAAGAATATCAACACAAGTTTTGAGAGCAGAGCTGCACTGCACATCTGTGTGTGAGGGAGGGACGACTGGGGAGGGGATGGGGCCAGGCCAAGAAGGAGCAAGCAGCTGAGCACCTGCTGAACGGAAAAAGGCTCAGAAGTTGGAGGTGCCATGTGTTTCCATGGCTTTTCCCCATCTTAAAGAAGGAATGTTGACTCTCTGCTGAGACTAAATCAGAGCCTGTGAACTCAGGAACAACGAGTCCATTTGAGGGCCATGGAGGACTAAGTGAAAGTCTGCTCATATGTGGTGAAAAGCTGGCCCCCTTCCCCACTCAGCTCCCACAATACTAGCAGCTTCACTCACACGCCCCCCCCCAAAAAAGTTAGAGGGTTTCTCTCTAAGAGCAAAGACCACCTAAAGGGAAAAAACAGTTATAGAAACAGACACTTGGAGGTCAGAGGTCACCCATCAAAAGAGCGGACTCACTGTAATCACCTTATAAGTGTGCATTACTTCACTACTAAGTTTGAGCAAACATCCAGGCATTGAAGAAATCTTCCCACATAAGTGAGAGAGGTAAAAACAAACAAACTGAATTTTTAAAGCCCTTGGGAGAAAAAAAGATGATATGGAAAGTTAAAAAAATTTATTAAAAAAATCCTTGGAGATGAGAAAATATTGTGGATATGAAACAAGAATTGGATGTAATGAAAGTCAGGAACACTATTCTTAGATATTAAAATTTTAATGTCAGAAATGTAAAATATCGATAGGATGTTTAGAGGATCTAAGATGAATGCTCCCAGGAACTGGAGCAAAAAGTTCAAGGACCAGAAAAGACAAGAGAAAACCTAAGTGACCACAGAATTCACCTGGAAGAACCAGGAGGTTGCAAAACTGACAGGTAGGAACTCTTGACAAAGATCGGGAAGACATAGGAGAAAAAAGTTTAAAGAATCAATAAAGAAAATATCCCTGAAATAAAGGACATGAGTTTCCAGATTAAATTGCTCACAAAGTGCCTACAAAGCAAATGATTGACAGAAACTAACACCAAAGCACATCATTTTGAAATTTCAGAAGGGAAGATTCTATTAGCTTTGAGCAATAAAATACTAGCTACCTCCTCTAGATGGCTGAACAATGGTTACCCAAAGATATCAGTTCCTAATCTGGGGAATGGTAAATTTGGAAAAAGGGTTCTTGCAAATGTGATTAAGTTAAGGCTCTTGGGATGAGGAGATTATTCTGGATTATCCCAGTGGGCCCTAAAAGCAACCATAAGTGCCCTTATAAGAGAGAGGCAGAGGGAAAATTAACACACACAGAGAAGAACGTAATGTGAAGACAAAGCAGAGACAGACTTGAAGATGCTGGCCTTATGTATTTCAAGACTGCTCATTTCCTGCACCAGAAGTTACCCTGTCCCCCCAGAGGACTGACAGTGGCAAATGCCCTCAACTGAATCAATACTTAATCACCAGGATGGGTCCTGGATCCATGTCCTCCATAGGACAACTGCCATAAAGGAGTTCCCAAGCGTATTAGTTTCCTAGGGCTGCCATAACAAAGTACCATTGACTGGGGGGCTTACACGACAGACATTGCTTTTGTCACAGATCTGGAAGCTGGAAGTCTGAGTCAAAGATGCTGGCATAGTTTCTTCTGAGGCCTCTCTCTTTGGCCTGTAGATGGTGTCTTCTGCCTGTGTCTTCACATGGCCTTCCTTCTGTCTTGTGTCCAAATTTCCTCTTCTAAGGATACCAGTCTTCTTGGACTGGGCTCCACCCTCATGGCCTCATTTTAATTTAATCACTCTTTAAACAACCTGTCTCCAAATAGCGTCATATTCTGAAGTAATGTGGTTCAGAACCTCAACATATAAATTTTGGGACAGGCACAATTCAGCCCTTAATGCTGTTATAATTTATTCAGTCTTAAAATATTTTTATCAAAGTAACATCTAAAAACAAAATAATAGGGGTGCCTGGGTGGCTCAGTTGGTTAAGCATCTGCCTTCAGCTCAGGTCATGATCTTGGGTCCTGGGATCAAGCCCCTCATCGGGCTCCCTGCTCAGCGGGGAGTCTGCTTCTCCATCTCCCCAGACTCATGCATTTTCTCTCTCTCACTCAATCTCTCTCTCTCTATATATATATCAAATAAATAAATGAAATCCTTAAAAAAATAAAGTAAAAATAAAAACAAAATAATAGTTTTAACAGTTAGACTATTACATAACTTACGGTGAAATCAGCACTCCCTGCCCCACCAGCTCCATCTGTTAATAGTTGCTCTTCCACAGTAGCCACTTTCAAATATTTTTCCTTGTCATTTATGCCCACATTTCTGAACACCATGTTTATACTTCTGTTAAGTTTTTCATTGTAAATATCATGTGTTGGCTCCATAGTGTAGAATATAAAGCTTTTACTCTCTTGTACCACTCACACACACTTCCCATCCTGCCAAATGGTTAGTCAATATTTACTTTACTGTCACTATGTATTGTTCACAGACAATCCAGAAAGGAATTATGTTTCCTTTCTTTTGCTATATTTTGTTTTATGTGGAGCTTAAATTTGCCTTCATTTTCTCTAAGTGTTCAGGAAAACCCTGTTCAAGTTCATAGCTTGTTCTTGTTTGCACTGGAGGGTCTGATCCCAGGTATAGGATGGTATGGCCAAGGAGCATCAGTGGTGGACCCCAAGGAGGACAGCTATGCCTGGCAAAAAGCACTCATAAGATCTTTGGCTGCACAAACACCACAATACATTCTTTTTATGTTAGCTGTTCATTATCCATTTGGCACAGCAGGCCCTCTACCAAGGACCAATGGATTATTCAAAGAACTAAGAAAATATTTGATTACCTGAAACAAATCTGATTCAAATATCAATAAAGGAGAGTTCAATATATTATTCAATGAGCCCAATCTTTAAACCTCCTCCATCTTTATTCATATATCTAGCTTCCATCTGATAAGCATAGATGAACTATCCTGGATAGATGTAGGGTCAAAACACTCCACTCGTGTGCACTGGATACCATCCCCTCCCTGGCATTTCCTTTCTCTCCAGCATCGTCATTTCTCTCTTCTACTGAATCGTTCCCACTAGTATACATTCTTGCTGGTAGATCTCATCCCTGAAAAACATTTACTCTTGATCTCACATTCCCCTCTGCTGCCATCCTGCTCTCTATTCCCCTTTCTATTAAACTCCCTGAAAAGGATGTCTGTATTCACCTAGCTCTGCTTTTCATCTGCCATTGTCTCTTGAATCTACCTCAAACAGACTTTGTCCCTATTACACCACTAAAAATGACTTTGCCAAGGTCAACAAGGACCTTCTGTCATTTGACCTCCCAGCAGCATCAAACACAGCTGGCCACTCCCATCCTCTTAAAGCATTTCTTTATTTGGTTTCCAGGACACCACATTCTCCTAATTTTCCCATTCATCTCTGGCTTCACTTCTTCTGAGTCTTCTTTGCAGGTTCATCCCTCTCTTTTCAGATCTCAAAATGCCAAAGTGCCCCGAGGCTCAAGGCTCAGTTCTTTTTATATGTAACTTCACTTTTTACATCTACTCCTTCAGTTAGCTCATTCAATCCCACCGTTTTGAAAATAATCTATGAACTGATGATGGCTCTCACATGTAAGTCTCTAGCCTCATTTTGTCCCCTCAACCCCACATCAGTGTATTCTCTGCTACTTAATCCTTAGTTCCCTGCTCTGTCTCCCAGACCCACGTCTCTCTCACTCTTCCTGGTCTTAAGGAACACCAGCACCACTGGCTAAGTCAGTATGACAACTCTGATGACAATTTCCTCCAGCTGCTAGAGAAATTTTAACATTTTTTTTTAAAGGTTACATACTGTATTATTCCAATTTTTTTTAAGATTTTTAAAAATTTTTTTATTTATTTGAGACAGAGAGAACAAGAGAGAGAGAGCATATGAGAGGGGGGAGGGTCAGAGGGAGAAGCAGGTTCCTTGCTGAGCAGGGAGCCCGATGCGGTACTCGATCCAGGGACTCCAGGATCACGACCTGAGCCGAAGGCAGTCACTTAACCAACTGAGCCACCCAGGCGCCCGAAATTTTAACATTTTTAAATACTATCCCTTTCAGAGCCGGATCCAGGGCAAAACGATACAAATATTTTAAAAAAATTTTTTTTTAAGTGGTCAAGAGAAGAAAAGTATAGCCAAGTATAGGAAAGTTGAAGAGCCACCAAATCTTATATCCAGCTGTTCAGAAATAAAATAAGAAAACAGAGGTTTAAACTATCGCTGGAGAGACTACGAGGTGCATGAAGGAGGACTTCCTTACGCAGCTGGGTCTTGGCTAGAAATGCGCCACTGAGGAAGGGGAGCCACATCATCCCTCTTAGCACTTATAAGATGTGGGTTGGTAACAATCTGTTCTGGAAGATTTCAAGACATGTTCTCCCTGGAGGGAGGAGGAAGGATCCAATGACCTCCTGAGGGCCCATGTAACTCCTAGATTTACCGTGCACCATTACGTTACCACCATGCTTTATCGACACAATGCAGTAAACACGTAACATTAAGCCAGCTGCCATCTGGGACCTTTCTTGGCCTAAGCAAACTCAGTAGCTAGCCAGGGTTTACACCTAAGGAGGTATTTACACATGTGTGTGCCTCCGGCATTGTTTAACATAGTTTTATTTTATTTTATTTTAATACACAGTGCCCTTCCAGTTTTAAGTCTACCACAAATAACAGGTTTTAGCACATCAGGTGATATTTTGCTTCCTGAAGCATTTAAATTAATTTTCTATTACCAATGCAAATGTGTACTTTCCAATTTACCCACTGCACAATAAAACCTAATTTAAAGCAATTAATGTTCATTAATGGCCCCATCTGCATGTTTATCGCTTTATCCTTAAATACTTGAGACATGGTATCCATATTTTATAGCTCACTTCTTATCAGCAAGAATTCTTATCCTGAAGGGTAAATGTAAGACTAATGTGCCAGGATCTCATATCTTTATAAGAAAACTACATTGCCTTTTTTTTCTTTTCTTTTTTTTAAAGACTGGATGAACAGGTTGAATGTACATAATACCAAATGTACCTAATACCAAAAAAAAAAAAAAAAAAAAAAGGCGCAGGGGAGGAAGGGCGAGTTACACTTGTGTGCTCACCTCCCATTTCTGCCTTCCCTTTTTCCCAGAACTGGTGGGCCACAGCACTGAGCGTGCACCGGCCAGTTCAGCAGCCCCCAGACAGGATTTTTCCAGGCATAGGATGGGATGCAGGGACAGTAACACTGAGAGGTTTTCCTACCCTGCCCCCTTCAGCAGCGCCATGCCCTGCAGAGAATGGGCCAGTGGGTGGCGCTTCTTAGGATGCCAGAACGCGTTCTGAGCATGCGCCTTAGTGTGACCTAGGCATCACTTCGCCACTTAATTCCATTAGCTGTGTACACTCAAGGACATTGTCTAAACTTTTTGATCATCAGTTTTCTCATTCTGCGTGATTAGGTTTTTCTCACGACTGACTAAGACAGTATGCTAAAAGGTAAACAAACACAAAACCAACATGTCGTGTATAAAAGGGTAGGTTCCACCCGACCAGACTGCCTGGGTTCAAATCCTGGCTTCACCTCTCACCAGCTATGCGTGAGTGTGTGTGAGAGACCTATCTGTGCCTTGGTTTTCTCATCTGCAAAATGGGCGTCATGAAGGTATCTATCTCAAAGCGTTCTTGTCAGGATTAAAAGGAGTTAATATGTTCAAATAGCTTAAAACAGAGCATGGCAAATAGTTAGGACTTGGTGAACATTAGGAAAAAAACAAAAGCAGTCGGTACTTTGAAAATAACAGCCATTTTTATTAAAGGTATTTCCCTTAGAGTCACCGTCTGTGGTGTTAAATTGTGGCTTCTGGGCTTAGAAACAAGAATCCTGGCATAAGGGCATACGCAGGTGGCTAGTCTCCCTACCTCTCTCCCTCAACCTAGAGGAAGGCATAGTAAGTACCTCTTCTATGAGACTATTATATCTAAAGCCCTGACAGCCAAATGCATGTATAATTCTTACAAAAAAAAAGGAGGGGGGGAGGAAACCAATAATATGTTTACACCATTGTAACAAGGAAAGCAAATTAGTTTGGAAGGGATTTTTTATATAATGTTATTGAACTAGGATCAACCCATCTGATTTCTCTATTCTTTAAAAAAAAAAAAAAGAAAGAAAGGTTAATAAATGTTTCCACACGTGTGATTTCAATGAAATTTACATTTACGAGTCATTATCATCTTGGCGGAAGGCAGAATGATATTCGGCTTGTTACTGGAAGGGCAGATGGAGATGGAGTTTAGGAAGTTGACACACTAGCTGACAGAAACGAGTAAAATTTACGTCCCAACCAACCTAATGCCAAGCAATTATCTCTGAACTAGGATAACAAATGTGCTTTTTAATACTCAAAAGATGACATGCATTTTAGAAGTTTCCAGAAGGCATATTTTCTGTAAAGAAGCAACTGCTTCTGCATTCAACATTTAGTACAAGAGTTTAATTGGATACTGACCCTTTCAGAACATTTGTTACAAGTTGAAGTTAGATATTAAGAGAATAGAAAAATCTACCTGAAGTGGTGGCTACTTTCGGTTATCTATTTCTGTGTTTAAATACGGCCTTACAAATGTACTTTTACTTCATATTCAATACTGTTTATAGACCTTGGCATTAGCAAAATATAAATTACTCTATGCACAATCCATAGTCATAGTATCTTGTGAGTATCATAAATAAAACAAATACAAATGGAAATCTGTTGTTTATCTTGGCTTAAAAGACCATCTATCTTAGCATGAGAAAGACGTTTTTGATTCCATGATTAAATGACATCCTACATAACAAAAAATCGGCAAATATACTGGTGTAATTCATCACAGATGACATTGTATAATTAAAATGTATGGATGTTATCCTTTAAGACACTTTAAATGTCTTACAGTGTAAACTTCAAATGTTTTGGCTCATAAATTTATTCTATATAAAAATGTCACCTAACTAGATGCATCATCCTATCTACAAATTCTATATCTTGAAACAAGATGAAATAGTTATATGAATGACTTTCATCTACTTATTCTCATGAAGGCATAAAGTATAACTATTATTTGATAAAGAAGTAAAATTTCGGAAGTTACACATAAGTCCAGAAGATACATTCACAGCCTATTAGAGATGGAAATGACCATACTTACTCTCTAGATCAAACCCCTTGTGTTATAGAAATAAGGAAGCTGAAGCTCAAAAATATTGCCGTGCCCTTCTAACTGTGATATTAAACAGCAGCGATCATAAAGAGAAAAAGAAAACACACTCAGCCACTTAAAAATTAACCATATCCCTGTTTAATAGTAGCAAAATCTTAATCTAACAAAAATATTGGAAAGAAAAGAATACCAGAAAAAAAATCAGCATGAATGTAATGTATTTCAATGAATTGATGATGGTCCTCTGATGTCAAAGGAAAGGGCAAAAGAAAGAAATAGGTAAAAAAGAAATCAGCTCGAGCTCTTGCTGTATGCCAAAATCACCGTAACATAACTTATTCCAAAAGACTTAGTAAAGCCTGTGTTAACACTTACTAGTCAATGTCCTTGAGCGAATCAAGCCCTATGAATCTCTGATCCCACATTTCAAAGTGAAGGTAATAATACCTAGAGTTACTGTGGGGACTAGGTGAGATAATGTATGAAAAGTATGAAGTTATTCATGCAGGATAGTAAGACTACTGTGCTCTTAGATCTTCAGATGGGCTCTGTCACTCATAGCTCATGACCACATCATGACACTTAGTGGCAGAGCTGGGACCCAAATTATGCCTCTCTAGTCCCAAACCCAGGCAATTCTCCTATATTTGGCTTCAAGACATTTGTACATATTGGTCCCTTTGCTGGGAATTCCTTTCCCTACTCCCCTGTCCTACATCTCCAACTGCCTGTTAGATCCTATTCATACTTCACAATTCATTTTAAATATAACTCTCAGTGATCTATCCCTGGAGCTTCCACTATATATTCTCTTAGTATTCCCATATTTTTCCTTCATTGTACTTATTAATAATTAAAGTTAGTTAATTAGTCTTCTAACTATTTTTACTTTATTTAAAGATTTATTTATTTATTTGAGAGAGAGAACACAAACAGGGGGAGCGGCAGAGGGAGAAGGAGAAGCAGGCTCCCCTCAGATTAGGGAGCCCAGACGCGGGGCTTGATCCCACGATCCTGGGATCATGACCTGACTGAACCACTCAGGCACCCTTCTTCTAACTATTTTTAACTACTGTTTCTACTGAAGTGTATAAGCTCCATGAGAGCAAGGGCCATTTCTCTCTTACTGACCATCATGTCTCTTAACCTTGGGAAGGTATTTGGCACAATGTAGGCATCCAATAAAAATTTGTTGGATACATCAGTGAAGGCATGAATGGATAAACAAAGAATGAAAAGGAGCTTTGGATTGGCAAATATTTTTGATTTTGTTTATTAATGGAAAAATGCTGATAAGGTCTCTGCGGAAGTCAAAGGACTTCATCCAGGGCAGAAGCAAGAATTGCCCAAGAAAAGGAGAAGGGGAAATTTTGACACTGGGAGAAAGAAGATGGAAAGATCACTGGAGATGCAGAAATATTTTCAAAGGATCCCTTCATAGACATGCTATTCTCCGTGAAGTAGGAGGTAGCAGGACGGAGATGGGGCTTTGAAGAGCTTTGTGAAAAGAATAGAAGGTTCAAAGTGAGAGCCAGAGAACTGCCACGAGGCATCAAAGCATTCAGCCAGTTAGAGACCATTAATTTTGAACATTACCAATCTATACCAGCTTGGATAGTATTTTCTGCTGCCCAGTTCAAAACAACAGTCTTGAAGACTGATGTTTAGATTCAGTATAAAGATGAGGAGGAGGAAGAGAAAGAGGAGGATGATGATGATGATAACAAATGTGGACTCACTGTTACTCTGTCAAACACTGTAGAGTTGTTTCTATGAATTATCTCATTCCTTATACACACACACACAATGTGTATATCCCTTTTTTTACAGATGAAAATACTAAGACTTTTTATATCATTTTTAAGGTATAATTCACATAACATAAAATTCACACATTGCATTCGTAGAATTAAATGATTTTTATGAATTTCCAGAGTTGGCAACCATCACAAGTCAATTTTCGACCATTTCTATCACTCCAAAAAATTCCCGAGTCTGTACTCAATCCTGCTTCAACATCCGAACACAGGCAACCATTGATCTCCTCTCTGTCTCAGGATCTGGACATCTCATATAAATGGAATCAAATATTATAGAGATTTGTGTTTTTGTGTGGCTTCTTTCACTTAGGGTAATGTTTTTGTGGTTTATCCATGCTGTACAATGTACCAGTATTTTGTTCCTTTTTTATTGCTGAATAGCATTTAATTATATGGATACACCACATTTTGAAATTCATAGGCATTTGGGTTGCTTCCAGTTGGGGACTATTATGAGTGCTGCTGCTGTAAACATTCACATACAATTCTTTGTGTGTACATATTTTTTTACTTCTCTTGTGTAGATTCCTAGAAGTGGAACTTGGCACTATAAGACTGTGTGGTAAGGATATATTCAACTTTTTAGGAAGCTCCCAAATGTTTTCCAAAGTAAATGTATATCCCTGACCAGAAATGTATATACCAAATGTGTTTTCTGTGTCTATTGAGATAGCCATGTTGTTTCTGTTCTTTATTCTATTAATATGGTTATTCAATTAGTTGGTTTTCAGCTGTAACACCAAGTATGCACTCCTAAGGCAAATCTCACACACTCATGGTATAGAATCCTTTTTGATATGCCACTGAATTTGTTTTGCTAATATTTTGTTGAGGAGTTTTGCATCTATATTTTTGAGGGACATCCATCTATAGTTTTCTTTTCTTGCGATGTTTTTGTCTATCTTTGGTATCAGAGTAATTCTGGCCTGAAAAAAAAATGAGATGAGAAGTGTTCCCTTTTCATCTATTTTATGAGTTCGTAAAAACTGTTATCACTTTAGGCATTTGACAGAATGCACTATTGAGGACATAAGAGGCAGGACTTTTGTTTGTGGGAAGATTTTAAATTACTAATTAAATTACTTGTAATTTAATTGTAATTACTTACTCATCTTTTCTGACTTTCTATTTCTTCTTGAGTCCATTTCAGTAATTTGTAAACACACAGTTTTCTACTTTAATCTTTATTATTCCCTTCCTTCTTCTTATTCTGGATTTAGTTTGCTTTTCTTTTTCTATTTCTTTTTTAAGATGGAAGCTTAGATTATTGGGATTGGAAACCTTCTTCTTTGGTGTTATAAGCATCTAGAGTTATAAATTTCCCTCTAAGCATTGCTTTAATTGCATTCCATAGTTTCTACCTGCTTTGTTTTAGTTTTCATTCAACTCAAAATAATTTTTTATTCCATTTTTGGTTTCTTCTTTGACCCATGGGTTATTTAGAAGTATATTAGTACCCCAATATTTGACACATATTTCTTTCTGTTGTGGATATCTAATTTTGTTGTGGTCAGAAAATACACTTTGCATGATTTCAATTTTTAAAAATCATACTGAGAATTATTGCATGGGCCAGCATATAGTCTATCCTGTAGAATATTCCATTCCAAAAATACGTGTTCTATAGTTATTGAGTGAAATGTGCTACAATATCAGTTAAGTAACACTGGTTGGTAATGTTGTTCAGTCTTTTATACCTTTGCTGTTTTTCTGTTATGTTATATTGATTATTGGAGTGAAGTACTGAAATCTCCAACCATTTTTTAACTGTGTATTTCTCCTTTCAACTCTGTTATTTTTGCTTTAAGTATTGGAGGTCTCTATTATTAGGTGTGTATACATTTATAATGATTATATCTTTCTAACATATTGACCCTTTTAACATTATGAAATGTCTTTCTTTGTTTCTAATGATATTTGTTATATTGAGGTTTACTTTTTTTTATATTAATATAACTACTCCAGATCCGTTATGGTTACTGTTTCACAGTGAATCTTTTTCCAACCCTTTTATTCTCAAGCTCTTTGTGTCTGCATCTAAGTTGCATTTCTTCTAGACAGTACATAGATACCACAAAACACCAAAGAAGCTGTGACTTTTTTTCCTCATTAATTAGCACGTCAAGGATTTAAATTACAAAGTTCATGAAGACACGCTCCACCTTAACTAAACAGTTGTGAGAATAGGTAATGAGATAAAGAAGTTTTAACACCCTATTCTTTGGATAGCTTTCCTTTTAGGTTATCTCTGCAATTTGGAATTAAATGTTTAACTATTCTGGGAGAACACAGATAAGTGATTTTTAGTTTTTCAGTCACTTTATCTTCTTTTACTATGGTTTTGATTATTTCAGATACCCTATTAGTTCTAAGGATACAAGGAAAATTTAAAGAATGTTTCACTATTCTTGTCATAATAGTCCTTCTCCTAAAACTAAAGGAGAGTGCACTTTTTTCTTATTGTTCACAAAATTGTG
This sequence comes from Leptonychotes weddellii, assembly GCF_054177405.1. NCBI lineage: Eukaryota > Metazoa > Chordata > Mammalia > Carnivora > Phocidae > Leptonychotes > Leptonychotes weddellii. Next base: position 163,403,332 of record NC_138371.1, on the reverse strand, counting down.
AACCAGATCAGTGACTGATATGCCAACAAAACAGATATGTGACATTTTACCCTCAACAATTTCATGACTCTGTTGTACCCTGCACCTACAAGTAATGACTCATTGCTTCTTCTCAGCAGCTTATTGTGGACATTTTATCTTCTCCTTGCCCACCAATAACACATACTCTTTTTCCAAAGTCTGTGCTTTCAAAACACTTGTAATGATAGACTGTATTCACTATGAATAGAATTGCATCCAATTCCAGTCATTCAATTTTTAGGAAATGCACTGTTTCCATGTCATTTAGGTTATTATTTCCACTGGCTAACATGCAACAAGCAGGACACTGTGTTAACTAAAATGTCACAGGACTGGGACTAGTGCTCTGAATAAATCCATATTTCCCTGAAACTCAGGAATGTAGGCCTGAGAACTATCCAAGGAGCTAAGTGTGAGGAGCAACACCTTGGAATGAGCAAAGGCAGACACTTCTTTGTTGCTCTCTACTCTGGGAAGGCTGAAGATGTCAAGGTCATCATGTCTCCTGCAGACCATTCTAAAATGTCTAAGAGGACCATCCTTTTGCAATGTCATTGTGTCCAAGCAATGCATAATTATCTGACTCCAACCATAGTAAATTTATGGGCTGTTTTATTCTCATCATTTTCCCAGGTCTTTGAATTTATGTCTGAGACACCTTCATTGATTTTTGCAATCTAGGCGAGCAAGTCTGCCTGCCATGCCTCATCAGGTGATGACAAGGAACACAGCGGAAGTACTTCTTGAAACTTTGAAATCATTTATTTGATTAACCTAACAATTACAGATTTAGGATGGCTCCAATTTTGGAGCTAAGACCCGTACTTAATGTTTAAAAGGTTACTACAATTTAAAGTTACTGAAGATTGGAGGTCTCTTTCACATTAGAGTCGTGTCCCAGGTAAGGTCCATTTCCTCATAAACAAGCTTGAATGACTTTATGTTTGTCAAATAAGCTAAAATGATATTATGCTTGTCAAGCTTTTATTATTTATCAATAAGGAAAGATGTTTTTATAATAATTTATAATTGTCAAAGCATTTTCATGTCCATTAATGTGCTATATTCTGTTATAATTCTGAGAAGTAGGTGTTATTGTGCCCAAATTATAGATGAGACCAAGTAAAATGGCAGAATCTTCATTGGAATGCAGTTCTTTTGATGCTATGTTAATGCACTTCACAGTATATAATAGAGCTTCTCTTCATTAAAAATTTAATTGTCTTGATATTCTTACAGCTTTTGTATGGAAAATTCACAATGATTCAGTATACATAAGAGAGAAAATAAATTTAATAAGTGAATTCATAAGCCATGGGGAGTAAGTAAATTTTAGTGTATCTATAAATTAAATCCTGTCTATTCATTAAAAGGGCATTATGTTGAATATTTATTATCATAAAAATATAACCATAATATACTAAGTGGAAAAGAAATTTGCAAAAGACTATGCGTACACAGAATAGGCAGTCCAGAAATAGATGCACACATATACAGTCAATTGATTTGACAAAGATGCCACTAAAATTCAGTAGGAAAAAAATTATTTTCAAGAAATGGCTCTACAGAACTTGAGTATCTATATGAGGAAAAAAAAAGACCCTTAACGACTGAGCCACGCAGGCGCCCCTTCCCCAAAAATTTCTTTTGAAACAACGATGACAAGATACACTTTTGCATTCTTGTTCCAGTCCCTTCTTGTTTTATCTTAAAAGTGAATGAGTTCTAGATGTCTTTCTCTTTCTAAAATTATCCTTATTATTTTTACAATTTTGCCTTGCAATAAATGAAAATAGGAAAAGAGTGTCTCTTTTTGCTTGTACTGAATAAATATTAGAGCTGGCTGAATTTTACCTTTCTTCTTTTCTTGCTTTACTATGTGAGGCATGTTCCAGAAAAAAAACAAAAACAAAAAAAACAGCCATAGAGATACATGCATTCTCTCTCTCTTTTACACACACACACACATACACACACACACACAATTAAAGGAAGTCTGAGTAATCCATTTGGCTCTAACACATCTAGGTTTTGACAACCAGCATCCAGTGGAGAGGCATTCCAAATATGGCTTTAGAGCAATAATGACATTGTTTTAGGTATAATATACATAAATCCAGTCAGTTTGCTATGAGATTTAAGATTTAGAACCCACCTAAATACTTGGAACTCAGGCACATCAGCCCTAGTTTCTCAGTATAGCCAGTTTGTTGAAGGACCCAACCAGCATCCCTCTTTTGCCCCTCTTTCGCCCCTCTTTCTCCCATTCTACTATGGAATGGCTCAGAGCGGAGCACTCGCCAAAAGAAAGCTTTATGGTAGCCCTTATTTTAAGCCCAGAGCCTTGGCCCCAAACACACCTCTTCCATACCATCATACTTAGGTTTCATTTAGGTTCCTGATCCTTATTCTAGTCCCAAAGTGAGTAGAAGTTTGAAATAGGATTGAGAATGAGTTCCAACAATGTATTTTTGGTCTATCTTTTGAAGATCAGTTCACTATCTAATAATTTACAGATCTGAACTTCTGATTTGTGATAGGAATAAAATGAGGTTTCCCTATAATAAATGAAAGGGTGTGTGATATAACTGGGATATTGTAAAGTATTCTGAGAAATCATGGATGGAAAGCATTAATGGAGAATAAATTACTAATTGCATTAGTGGTCTGCTCTGCTCAACTCAGCGTATAACTTTTAACTATACCTGGCATCTAGTCCCATTGCTATAATTTATTTTTCCTGCCTTTTTAAAAATGACATGAGTTATTTGTAATAATGCTTTTTCAAACATAGACCAAAGATGATCTTCATAATTCTCTCAGGTTATGAACAAAGGCACAGAAATAGGAGTCTAAATTGGAAGCTCTGGAGGGGATTATATCTATTGCTATGTTTTATACATTATCTAATTTCCTCTTGGCAACCACAGATTCTGAATTATAATTGTGGTAATCATAATAACAATGAAAATGAGTGACATCTTTTACTAGCATGAACTATGCTCAGCCCACTTCTTTGTTCTTGAGATGCTGGATCTTCTTCCAGAATCTGTAGAGAGCCCTGAACAGCATGAAAGAAGGCTGACAAGTAAACAAGTGTTAGAAGACACTTCTTTACTTTCTATCATCAAATTGTCTGTCTCTCCTTCTTTCCCAGCCATCCTCACCCAGCTTCCAGGACCAAAATGTGCATGTGGCACATATGGGAGGGACAAGATCTGTGTGTGTTTGGTAGAGTTTCATTTTACTCTTCACCCACAATGCCTGGTTTTTCTCAGCACTAGCAATGATACTCTTCAGTGCATACAATCAGTATTTTCTTCCTGGAAACAGCTCATTACTGATATAACAGACAGTCTTCGAACAATCTTGTAAATGAAAGGACTAGTTGTTGCTGTTGTTGTTGTTTTTATAGACTTCCAAGAAGACTATTTTGGGATAGATACAAATGAAGAAAACCTAAACAAAAATCAGCAAGCCTCCCTTTTGCAGCCTGTTTACAAGTTTCAAATAAGAACTCAATGATGTTTTGAACATCAGTAATGATATTTTCTAATGCATTCACCCTCCTGGAGATCAGCAGTAATCTTGTGTGTTCTAAACACTTTGGTATTCCCTATTGAACTAGACTTTGAAGCACATTTTTTAGCACATCTGCAATGTCCCCTGATTTAGCCCCCTCAAGGAAGGTGGACGACCAGTTGCATTGAAAAGCGTACAGTAAGGAACTAAGATGCTCATTTTACTCTCCCCTTACAGATATTGGCAGAGAGAAAATATAAATTTAACAGTGTCCTAAGGGCTCAGGTGAGCTATTACCTCACTTATAAACACCTTAAAAATAACAAAAATTGTTGGTAAGCCAGCCAACTCAACCAAGAAGTTCCTTCTTCAACATTTTGTAATGTAAACTCTTGAGGGGAAAAATTGATACTGCCCTTGTCAAATTAAATAATTGCTTCAGACACGTTAACTCCAGGCTGTTTCCTAATAATGATGGCTTGAGGAACAGGCACATCTAGTATGTGTAAAAGAGATAAAGATGGAATGTGTTCTTACATTCATAATTAAAAATGGACCACAGAGGGTCTGGTTCACTATAGATTTCCTTTGCTTCAATCAGAATATTTATTTTTTGCAGGTGGTGATTTTAAACACAAAAGTTTCTAAAGATTTTATACATTGCCTACAATTCAGCCTCAGTTTCTTTGGGAAGGGGTGGAAGGTAACAATCAGTCATGCTCCATGAATAGACAATTGGGTCCTTCCAAACTTCTTGGTTCAAGACCAGGATGAGTAATGAAGTGAGGATCTCCTGACTTCACATTTACCTCAGAAAAGATTTTAACAAACACCAGACCCCAAATAGTAGTGACATTTAAAAAAAATATGTCTTTTCAAAAGCATTTTTATTTTCTTGCACAGCAGTCAACCATGAGGATTTGGTTGTCAATCCACTGATGATTATTATGATGTGATTTGAACTTTGTGATACCATTAGAAAATCCTCCTCACTTCCTCTAGCAGTGCTGCTTGTTTTTATGGCATTTCTAAAGAGCTACCAAACATGAGATCAAACATGGCCAGCAATGCCTTTTTAAATTCAGTTTTAGAGTAATCAAGAGTCCTATTGCTGACTGCAGCAATATTTTCAGAACCATAGCCCACAAAGGTCTTCAAAGACTAGAGGCATAATTCACAGATTGCTAATTACCTGTTTGAATTCCATCTTTCTTCCAAAGAAGCATACAAAAAATATTTCTAATGCACTGTACAAACAAGAACAAATAGGTGAGATGCTTTCAATCCATAAGCCTTCATATCAACAATTCAATAGAAGGTGACAACGGTTATTTTAACCATCGGAATGTTGTATTGTGTGTACAAAGTACATCAAAGCAGAGCCGTATCTTAAGGAACTAGAAGGCAAGAGATAGGTGGGCAGACAGAAAGGGAAGGAAAGGAGAGGAGGATAGGAGGGAAGGAAGAGAAGAGGAGGGTGGAAAGGAAAGAAAACGCGTGTTTATGCATCTATTTCTGGGCCTCAGACTGCAGATGGGGATTCACTGATGTGGTGACTGGCAGGGAGTGAATTATCTATGTTTGAATGGGGGTCAGGTGGATGGATGGATTTACACTCAGGGAAATCCTTTTTTCACACAGAAGAGTCATCTAGCATGCCCTGGCACTACCTTTGCCAGTGTTCCAGAAGGCCTAACCTCTTCTTGGAGAGACGATCGCTCCCTGAGATGAAAAGAGAGTCAGGAACTAATAAGAGGGTTGGCCTGACAGACACAGTGTCAGAACATGTGGGACAAAGGGACAAGGTCAGGAACTGGAAAAGCACCATTGTTTCTGACCCCATCGGGAAGCTTATGAGATACTCTCACAGCTCATAGCATGTTCCCTGTGCCAACACCACCCAGGTCACCACTTTCACACACGTGGCCCGTGGTCTGCACTAGACAGCCATGAGACCATGATGCTCTGACCTGTACTTCCTGTTAGTTAACTATTGAGCTTTCTTGATACATTTAGCCCAAGGGAAGGCAATGGCATTAAATTTCTATTATGTACTAGGGACTGCATGCCAAATTTTATATATATACATACATGCTTATGTGTGTGTATATATAGAGATGTATTTCTGTATGTATCTCTACAGAAAGACTGTACTATATGACTGTATTATATAAAATGGTAGAGATTTAGTACAGTATTATATATATACACACACATGTGTATACACACACACACACATATATATCTACTATACACATGATTATAGAGAAGTAAGGCAAAAAGAAGTTTCAAAATCTAGGCTGGGGTCAAACCTTGAAGTCTAGACTAACAAGTCAGGCCCTTATCCAGTAGCCAATGAGGAGACACTAAAGAATTTTAAAAGGAAGGAGGGACAGAATCGACACTGTGATATGGAAAATGAATCTGGTATTGAGGTAAATGTTGGGTTAGAGAGCTGTGCTCACAAAGAACAGGCTATTCCTGTATCACCAACTCACGTTTGCTGGGGTTGAGGTAATAGAAGGAACATAAAGGACAGAATGAATGGAAGAACCATCGGAAAGACAGAACCAACTACCACTATTACAGCTTTATCAGACGACCCACCCACACATAGCACGGTTTGCAGGCTGACAGAAATATACCCATAGGCCTACTTATGGCTGTTGTTGCCGTCTTCACACCTTGCTTCCCCTGCTGCATCATCCTTGTAGTCCAGTCTTCTGACCCTTTAGGTTTGTTATCTGTTTCCAGGCAAGTTCCACATGCCTCTTGGACTTAAAGTAAGTTCTACTTCCCGATTTGATATTCAACACTCATTCTTGTACTCTTTCTGTACTTGATTATTTCAGATAAACATAGCCCTCATGCCAGCCTCAGCTTCTGGACCAAAATCCTAAAGGTGGCTGCCTCGTTTAGAACCTATCCTATTCTTTGAGCACTTTAGAGGAAAAGCCACCAAGGAAGGACTTAGAAAAGGTTGGATTTCAGTATAGATTGAAAATGGAAAGGAAATAAATGTCAAAGATGAATTGTCTTCCAAGGCAGATCATTCATTCATAGGTATTTATACAGTTTCCACTGCATGCCAGTCATAGCTCTTCATGCTCTACATAAATCAGGGAAGCAAACGGCCAACAGTCCTGCTCTCATGTAACTTCTAGGTGGGGGAGACAAATAAACAATAGGTATCATAAAAATAGAAATGATGTAGCATGTTTGAAGATGTTAAGTGTTATGGAAAAAGTAGAGCAGGGTATGGGGGTATCAGCACTGAGGGAAGAGGTGGGACAGGATGCTATATTCAATAAGGTTGTCAGGGTTTACTTCATTGAAGAGAGGTGATAAGAGCAAAGCCATGAAAGAGATGGAAGAAATTAGCCGTGCTTGTATCTGGGGGGAAAATATTCCAGGCAGAAGGAATAACAGGAGCATATATAGCAAGTTCAATGAACAACAAGAATGGTAGTATACCTACTTCAGAGTAAGCAAGAGGGGGTAGAATAGGAAATGAAATCACAGTAAATCTGGGGTAAATCTTGAAGGCATTTACAGGCCATCATTAGGGCTTCGGCTTTCCCTCTGAGTAAAATAGAAGCCACTGGAGCATCTGATTCAAAGAATAACATGATCTGACTTACATTTTTAAGGGAAATATGCTGAGGGTGCATTGAGGAAAATTATAAAGGAGCAAGGATAGAACAGGGAGATCCCTGAGGAGGGCACAGCAGGAATCCAAGTGAGACAAGACAATGGTCACACCTGGATCCAGCAAAGGAGGTGGTCAGAAGTGAGCAGGATATATTTTCATAATGAAACCAATGGGATTTCCTCCTGACAAATTGAAAGAAAGATAGGAGTTAAGGATGAGTCAAAGGGTTTTTTTGTTGTTGTTGTATTTGTTTTTTGTTTTTTATTTTTTTTGGCCTGGACAACTAGAAAGATAGAGTTGCTATAAACTAAGATAGAGAGGACTGAGGTTGGAGCAGATGTGTGCATGCAGTTCAGTGCATGTCAAGCTCAAGATGTCTATTAGCTATCCAAGTTCACCATGTTCAATTGGTGATGGTATGTAGGGGTCTGCAGAGAGGTCTGAGATGGAGACATAACTGGGGATGTGCTCAGCATATAATCTACATAAAGCCACGAGACAGGATGAAATTACCAAAGGAGCAAGTAGAGATGAGGCAGAGAAGAGAAGAGGACCAAGGACTGGGTCCACAGGCAATCAACATTAAGAAATTGGGTAGAATAAGGCAACAGGCGATAATCTGAGTGTGGTGAAAGATGGCTGGTTTAATAAACAAATTCTATTTTATACATGTTGTGTTTGAAGTGACAGGTAAATATTAAACAACTGCCTTCAGGGGAGGGGAGTGGAATTTGTAGATTTTGCCAATTTCTCTGGTGTATATGTTCCCAACACCTCCAGTTTTGGGCTACCAACTTGAAGTCACTGCATTTTAGTGGCTGATGGCAATATAGGACTAAGACCCAAAACAAAAATTTATTAAGTTTTTGATTGGAGAAATCAGCTCTAGGGAGGAAACAATTAAAGTCATAGGAAAGGATGAAATCTTCAGAGGATAAATTGTGATAAACAGGAGAAAACTGAAGGCAAGATGTGGGTAAATGTCCATATTAAGGGAACTCAAGAGATTTCCAAGTGAAGAAAGAAGAGCAAGAAGCTAATTTCCAGAATGGTTTTATAAACAAGGATCATTTTGCTACTGTTGTAAAGTATTTCTTCTTTCCTTTTTTCCTACTTTTTCCCTGGTAGGTGAAAGTATATTAGACTCAGATAAGAATTTTTTCTTTTAGCCCCAGAGAGAATGGGCACAACAAATTCTTTTCCATATCTATACAAGAATTTTAGTATGAACTATTTTACAAATAATTTTAACCACTTTCAGCTCTCCTTAAAATAAAATGTCATCAGGAGATCTGCATACTCTAACACATACACCATTTAGATTTTCCAAATGATCAATGTGGTTTCTCAGACATGTTCAAAAAAATTTTTTTAAGTCCACTGACATTTGGCACAAGGCATTGCATTTAACAGCCAAGAGCCCTGCTACACTGATTAATACTAAGAAAAGCCATTAGGAAACAGTGGTGTCTAGACAGTTTGCTTTTTTGTGTGCAACTTAGCTTCACTGATGAAGAACAGAATCAAAAGAGTATAGTTAATTCATAGTCATTTAGATACAAGTCATGCTATAGATAAGTAGATATGTTATAACAATCAGATACTTGATACAAATTTTTAAAAGTTCTATGTACCTTTGAAGTGCAGTTCATATGTGTGCTGATCACATTTCTGGAATTTCGGGGGACAATCTCATTGTCCTCAGAAATGTATTTATAATTGTCAAATCATGTATTCTAATTTTTCCATTTGAAAAACATGAACACTGTTAGCAGATTTGCCTTGGGCTAAATTAAATTTAGAGTCCACCCCCAGTCTGCTGGATGGTAGAGAGAAGCCTACTAAATCTAAGGATTCCTTGTGGAAAATGCACTAAAAGCCTAACCCCCATGCTCATTGGGTCTGCACTCCCAGGAAAGCTTGGCCAGCCCAAGCTTGCTATCATATTATAAGTTTCCCCAAATTGCAGTTGAATGTTTGTCCTAGTTCTTAGGAGCCACTCTGAGTCAAAAGAGCTCTATGTTCTCAGGACATTGAAATTATGACTTGAAAAGAAAAAAAAAACAAACAGTTATTGCATTTTTCCTGGACTGAAAATCACATTGAAGACAGTGAACCTCTTCCAAAAGGCAAAGCTCTGCCTCACCATTTGGGGTCCTTGTGCAATCTCCCTCAGGACCCATACACAAAATGAGGACAATACGGAGACCTGCATGTTCACATAATTGATCCACTTTCATCCACATAAAGGGATGAGAAAGTCTCAAATTATTAACAGTCCAGTGCTTTTACAGCTCCCACCTACCATGCACTTACCACTTTCAGATTTCTCCTAATTGAATTACTCAGAGCAGACCAAATGACCTTAGTTGTCCAAGCACTATTTATCACATTGTATTGTAAATGAATTACATTATTGAAAGAAAATATTCTCTTGATCCATTTTCCATCTTATAGTAATTATTTCCACAATGTCCTAATTTTTCCATGACTTTTCTTTTCAAGAAACAACTATTAGCTTTCAACATAGTCAGTGACCTTGTTTGGATGACTCTGTCCCCTCAGGTGACCTTGAAGCAAAAATTATAGAAGCATCAACTGGCAAGTTCGCCAGCATTCAGCAAAGTATGAAAAGGGTAAGAGCTCTTCATTTCCCAGCACTGGCATTCATCATGGAAAGACACATAAAAGAAAGGGCAAATTCCAATGACATGCATCCAATAAATTGGAGACTCTTGTCACAGCAAACGCCAATTCAGCAGTTTATAATCACAATGCATAATACGCTACATTACTTATTTTTTAACCCTCTAAACAGGAGCTTTTAATACTGGTCCTTCTGTGTCTTCCTCTTTATCATTGAAAATCCTAAGTACTGTCAGCTATGAGGTCATCTTTCTGAGTCTGTTGAGTTTCATCTTGACTATTAGTAACAAATCTTTTTTGCAACAGCATCCAATCAAGTATCATAGATTTTGAAGAAATCTGAAAGGTCACTTAGTTTCAAGCAGACCATGAGCAAACTGAGCTAGAGGAGAAATAAACTACCAAATTATTAATAAACTATTTGCATGTTCAACAGACCCAGAACTTCTCTTAGCAATTTGCATGGTATTTCGTTCCCTTTAATCTGGTAAATGGGGTCCAAGTTCTTTCGCCTGAATTGGAGTTAATTCCAACAAATCAACAATCAAGGTGAGTCATCATTCTTAAATTTATTTATTTATTTATTTATTTATTTTTTTAAAGATTTTATTTATTTATTTGACAGAGAGAGACATAGCGAGAGAAGGAACACAAGCAGGGGGAGAAGGAGGGGAGAAGCAGGCTTCCCGCCGAGCAGAGAGCCTGATGCGGGGCTCGATCCCAGAACCCTGGGATCACGACCTGAGCCGAAGGCAGACGCTGAACGACTGAGCCACCCAGGCGCCCCCTTAAATATATTTATTTATGAACTAAAAGAGTATCGTTCAACACAGATTGTATTGGTGTCAACAGAGGGTCCACACTAAGTGATGTTCTCTATTATATGCGCTTGATTTTTTTTTCAGGTAGTATGAATCCTGTAACCAAAGTGCACATAATAAGGTCAAACACACTTACGGAGATTTCCATGCATGTTCAGGCTCTCTCACCTCTATGTTATATTTCACCCAAATGGATTATGTAAGGTAGAGCAGGAAAATGGAACAAGCACTGGCCAAAAGGAATCACAGGTATGGGTTTAAGTCCAGCTCTCTGATTCTTCTGAATTCTATTAGATAGTCACTCAAACCCCCTGGGCTTCACCTTCCTCATTCATAAAACTATTTATGAAGTCATATGATCCCATAGGTCTATGTCACTACAAGTAAACACCAGATTCACAGCAGGCTTTTGCTCCCTCTTCTCCCAAAGCAAAACAATGCAAAGCAAAAAAATAAAGATGGAAAAGGTGGCAAAGACACAGCTGGCTCTAGTTTGTGTCTGAGATGGTGCTGAATTTCCCAGTTTGGCACGCCTGCTTCCCAAGCACTATGAGAATATTTGCTAGCAGTGAGAAGCACTACTGGGGCAACCCTTGCTCAGATGCTCTGATGATGCTCTAACCCTATTAAACAATACATATCTTTTTAAAAATGTTTCTCAAGTCTTAGATTTCTGGATCTTTGCATGGTTCATCTCTAATGACCACAGTACACATACTGGAATTTGAACAGTTAGTATTTCTGGTACAGGATTGGTCCAGGTTATGAGATAGAATATTTCCTCCACCTAAAATAGAGTCTTCTTTGAGATCATCCTTCAAATAATTGCCATTTATGGAAGTACATCATTTCTGCAGCTAGATCCATTGAAGAAAATCATTTCCAGAGATTTGTTTTCTGAAATATTGTCTGTTTGCTATACCAACAAGAGAACAAGAGGGTTTGACAATTTTGGTTTTCTGAGTAAGATGCTCCTAGGACATTTCTGATCCTAAGGTACAGCCATGGGTTTCTGCTATTGATTTTCACATCCAATTTTGAGTTTGTCGGCTGCATGTTATAAAGCCAGTCCTTACTACATCCCCCCAAGAATGTCAATCGGTTTTCCAGGCTATTTCTACTCCCTTCACTCCACACCCCTGAGGCAGTGCCCTAATCATCTCACAGGAGCCCTGGCTGATCTCCATGCCCACGGGTGGAGTTGGATTCCAAACTGGACCCACTAACAAGACTAAGGTCTCCTGCCCATATAATGCTATTTCAGGCATCTCAAGGGCTTCCCTGCCTTAAAAACAAAATTCCACTTTTCTAACTGATGCTTCAAATTGCTTTAAGAGAATAAAGACATGCTTTGACTCAGTACACAGTTTCCTGGGAGAAGAAACATATGACCTGAAATCTATATAATTGATTAATCTGACAAAATTGACTAATATCAAATCTCTTCCTGAGGATGCCACTTTGATGCGGGAGCCATACTGGCTGATGAAATGGGGAAAGTGAAGCCAAAGGGGGTGGAAGACACCAAATATTTTGCTTCCTTTTTGCTTCATTATTATTTCTAATATGAGAATGGTGTTCATCTCATGAGGTTCCTCTGCTAACTGATAACAATAAATAAACACCATTTACTGAGTCACTCAATAGTGAGAGGTCGCATCCATGAAAATGTTGGTAAGCTCCAAAAAGTCTCTCTTCCATAAAAGCAATGAGAACACTGGCAAATATTATCAGAATTTACTTCTTTATAACTGAATATTAGCAGAAGGCTTGTAGCAATTCATAGAACTTTTTGTTGTTGTTAAAGGATAAATCTTGTTAAGAAGAGCAAGCTTCAGGGCGCCTGGGTGGCTCAGTTGGTTAAGCGACTGCATTCGGCTCAGGTTATGATCCTGGAGTCCCGGGATCGAGTCCCGCATCGGGCTCCCTGCTCGGCAGGGAGTCTGCTTCTCCCTCTGACCCTCCTCCCTCTCATGCTCTCTGTCTCAAATAAATAAATAAAATCTTTAAAAAAAAAAAAGAGCAAGCTTCATGGTGTTTTAACTTGCCCTATTTCCACCCCCCAGCCCTAAATTTACAGCACTCTTGAAAACTGACAGCCACTATCACTGTTAAAGCCAGCAGTCCGGCAGCCTTCCCAAGGGGCAGAATGGAGCTGGAGCTTCTTCAAAGCCCCATTCCTAGAGAATTGGTCATTATTTGACCTGTCTAGGGGTTCCTCAGAAGACCCTATTTGCATGGCTATCTTTATATGACATGATTTACAGCTCATTTAGTGTGAAAAGCCTTTGTCCCAAGGGTGTTTGCCCCCCTCCAAAAAAAAATCAGAGGCAACTGTTTAACACTGTAGCCACCTGAGGCAGTGGGCAATAATTCAGACAATGGACTAAGCAAAAGCTTAAAAGGAAAAGACGGGGAGGCTATGAAAATCCCCAACATATTCCTAGTAATCTAGAGGCCCATGTGCATGTGTAGTATATATGGCCAGGACCGTGTGCATGTTCAGGAAGACCTAAGAAACTCTAACCTCTTGCTAAACCTGACATTCTCTGCAAGCAGAAAATGAAGATTAAGAAGAAGTAGCCTAGCTGAATGTTGAAGGTGTTCCCCAGTACATACATAGAGCTCCCGGCAAAAACTGGGGGACTAATTAGTTCCAGGCATTTAAGGAAATCTCTATCCAATTATTAGCTGACCATTAAGAGACCTGAGCAGAGACTTCAGTGGTCATACACAAAAAAGAATTCAGAGTTTACAGAATTTGTTCAGAAAAGTCACTAAAAAACAATAAACACCAATAGCAACCCTGGGGGCGGGGGGGGGGGGGAGGAAGAATCTGATTTCCAGGATTGCCACATTATATTAGCTAAAATGTTCAGTTTTCAACAAAAAGCAGGAGACAAATAAAGAAACAAGAAGTTATGGCCCATAGACACACAGGAAAAAAAGCAATCAATAGAAACTGTCCCTGAGGCAGGCCAAATGTTGGGACTTAAACAATAACTTTAAAATTAGCTATTTTAAATATGGTCAAAGAATGGTCACCAAAGAGAGTATGTCAATAAAAAGGTAGAAATTATAAAAGGAAACCAAATAGGAGTTCTGGAGATTAGAAGTATAATAAAGGAAATGTAAAACTGACTACAGGAAGTCAACATAAGATTTGAGCAGGCAGAATAAAAAATTAGTGAGCTTTTACTGGGTATTTACTCCCCACCAAATAAAAACCAAAAACACTAATTTGAAAAGATATCTGCACCCCTATGTTTATTGCGGCATTATTTACAATAGCCAAGATGTGGAAGCAACCCAAGTGTTTATGGATAGATGAATGGATAAAGAAGCTGTGGTACACATATACAAAGGAATATTACTCAGCCACATAAAAGGATGAGGTCTTGCCATTTGCAACAACATGGATAGATCTATGGGGGTATTATGCTAAGTGAAATCAGTAAGAGAAAGACAAATACTATATGATTTCACTTACATGTGGAATATAAAAATCAAAACAAATAGATAGACAAACAAAAAACAGAATCAGACCTATAAATACAGAGAACAAACTGAGAGCTACTGGTGGGGAAGGGGGTGTGAGGGGATGGGTAAAATGGATGAAGGGGAGTGGGAGGTACAGGCCTCCAGTTATGGAATGAATAAATCACAGGAATAAAAGGTACAGCAAAGGGAATATAATCAGTGGCAATGTGATAGTATGGGGACATGGCAGCTACACTTGTGGTGAGCACAGGATAGTGTATAAACCTGTTGAATCACTATGTTGTACACCTAAAACTGATGTAACATTGTGTGTCAATTATACTAGATATACAAGTAATAATAATAATAATAAACATAATCTGCATTTCATGATATAAAAGGTATCAGAGAAGGGGTGTGTGGGGGGGTGTGTGTGTGTGTGATGTTCAGTTTTGGGGAAGTGGTGTCTAGGATTATCACCAACTCATATACATGTACATTTCAGAAATAAAATGATTTCAAAAAAAATTTAGTGAGCTCGAAGATAGGTCAATTGAAATAATCTAGTCTAGAGAACAGAAAGAGAAAAGAATAAAGGAAAATGAATATAGCCTCAGAGCATTAAGTAGATTAACATATGCATAATGAAAGCCCCAGAGGAAGAGAAGAGAGCAGGAGAAAGGGGCAGAAAGAATATTTGAGGAATTAATGCTGAAACTTCCCAATTTAAAGAAAACCATCAATCTATATATCCAATCAACTCAAAAAAACTCCAGGTGAGATAAACTCAAAAAGATCCACAGCTAGACACATCATATTCAAATCGCTGAAAGCCCAGGACAAAGAAAGAATCTTGAAAGAAACAAGAGAGAAGCAACATATCATACACAGAGGATCCTCAATAAGACTAACTAATAAGCTGATTTCTCATCAGAGGCCAGAAAGTGGTGATATGATATAATCAAAAGACTGTTAACCAAGAATTCTCTATCTAGCAACACTATCCTTCAGAGATGAAGTAGAATTTAAGATAAAAACTGAGAGAATTTATTTGCTTGCTTTTCTGCCCCACAAGAGATACTGAAGGAAGCCCTTCAGGTTGGAAAAAAAAGTTGACACTAGACAATAACTTGAATTTACATAAAGTCATAAAAAGCACTGGTAATGGTAACTATATAGGTAAATATAAAACATGGTATAAGCTTTTTGTTTATTCACTTGTAACTCATTTTTTCTCCTATCTGATTTAAAAGACAACTGCACAAATAACACTTGTAAATATGTGTTGAATAACATACAGTGGATAAAGATATTTCCATGACAATAGTAGCAAAAAGAGGGGGAGGAAATGGAGCTACATAAGAGCAAAGATTTGTATACTACTGAAATTATATTGAAAATAACACTAGAAAATATCCATATTACACAAAAGAAGACTATAATGGATGAAACATTAAAGACAGAAGACATATAGAAAACAAATAGCAAAACAGCAGATGTATATTCTACTTTATCAGTAATTTCATTTAATGTAAATGAATTGAACAATCCAATTCAGAAAAATATATAATCCAATTATATGCTGTTTGCAATAGACGCACTTTCAAGACACAAATAGGTTGGTAGTAAAAAGATGTATCATGCAAATAGAAACCAAATGAATATTAGAGAAAATACATGTTAAAACCAAAATTGTTACTAGAAATGCAGACATTTTACAATGATAAAAGAGTCAATCCATCAAGAAGATATAGCAATTATAAACGTATATGCACCTAACAATAGCATCCCAAAATACTTGCAGCAAAAACTGACAGAATTAGGGGTGCTTGGGTGGCTCAGTCATTAAGCATCTGCCTTCAGCCCCAGGGTCCTGGGATCGAGCCCTGCATCGTGCTCCCTGCTCAGCAGGAAGCCTGCTTCTCCCTCTCCCACTCCCCCTGCTTGTGTTCCCTCTCTCACTGCCTCTCTCTGTAAAATAAAAAAAAAAAACTTTAAAAAAATTCTAAAAAAAAAACTGACAGAATTAAAGAAATAGACAATTCAACAATAATAGAGGAAAATTTCAATAACCCACTTTCAAAAATGGGGAAAAGAATTAGCAGATGATCAACAAAAAATACAAATCTTGAACAACACTATAAGACAACTAGACCTTACAGACATTTATTCAACACTCAACAACAGAATATATATTCTTATCAAGTGCACATGGAACATTCTCCAGGATATACCATATGTCAGGCCATAAAACAAGTCTCATTAATTTTAAGTCTATTTTACTAAAATGGAATGAATCAAAAACCAACAGCCAGGTAATCTTTTAAGTTATTTACATGATTTATTTTAGTTAATTCTCAAAAATATTGAATGAAGTATGATATGATTGGGTTCAAGAAGCATGACTGGGTATGATGATTATCCACTTCTTACAGATGAAGAAACTACAGTAGCAAGGGTTATATGACTTCCCTAAGATGGAACAATTCATAAGAAACAAAGGAGCTAAACTTAAGGCCCTACTCATGTCTGAGGTCTCAGCTTAAATGCTGTCTCATCAGAGATAATTCCCACCCAGTCTACACAAGGTCCCTCTTGCAATTCACTCTTATAGCATCCTATTCTCTTTCTTTTTTTTTTTTTTTTGAATTTTAATGAGATTAAATTTATTGATTTGTTCTCTTATGCACTGTGTTTTTTTTTTTTAGTGATGAAAATTTTTTTGTTTTGTTTTGTTTTTTTTATTCTTATGTTAATCCCCATACATTACATCATTAGTTCTAGATGAAGTGTTCCATGATTCATTGTTCATGCACAACACCCAGTGCTCCATGCAGAACGTGCCCTCCTCAACACCCACCACCAGACCAACCCATCCTCCCACCCCCCTCCCCTCTATTCTCTTTCTTTATAGAACTTTTCACAAGGTGAAATTATATATTTCTGGATCTGACGATGGACAAATGGATAACATAACTAGTGTGAACAACTTGTCTTTGTTTGCCTGAGACTTTCCCAGGGTTAACACTGATAGTTCCAAGTACTGGAAATCCTTTCAGCCCTCGGGAAGCCAGGGTGGTTGGTCACACTAAGGAATAAACAAGCTACAAGTGTTTCCTCGTTGAAGCCACAAAATAAGGCATTCCCTCCATAAGTGATCAGAGCTATCAGCAAGACATGAGAGCCACAGCCAACCCTCCTCCCCTGACAATCCTAAGTGGCTTCTAAACCACAGGAGCATCTCTGTATCTACCCACTACAAGGCACGCTTCTCAGTCACCATGGACACGCAGAAACGTTTGGGATTTCAACCCAGGCTTTGAAAAAAACCAGAAACTCTGCGAGAAGGAACTACCATTTTGGGTACCATTATTGTTTGTTTACTTGTTTATTCTCCTGCTGTGGACAGGAAGCTATTTACTCCATCAGAGCAGAGGGCTCACACTTTTGTTCACCATTGAATAAGCAGCATGTAGCTAATGCCTGGCACCTGGTTAGTAGTCAATACATATTTGAAATAGGGACCATGCAACTTCTAAGGCCTTGCTCTTAATCACCATTTATTACCTGCTTTGATGTAATACTTTAATTCTCCTGCCTTAATAGTAACGCAAGCTCATGGTATGACTTACTCACAACATCCCAGGCATGATGTTATCATAATTAATTGACAGAACAAGTTTTTGAGGCAACTATCCCCATTTTCTAGACAAGGAAACTGAAGAAAAGAGAGATTAAATCTGTCCAAGACCTCAAAGTTAATTTATATTTGTTCCACAAATGTGTGCTATAGTTTTCCAACTCCATCATGCTTGTGGCAAGAAACATTTCTGTGTCCACACAGTGTAAAGCACAAAATATCAGGTGCTTCACAAATGTTCCTTATATAGACCACTTCTCCACGCTTCCAACATTGTTTATCATACCAATCTGGTTAGCTGAATATTTTTCATATCTGGCATAAAGGCAGTCTCAGCTGGACCCCTCTCTCATTAATAAAATTCAAGTTAACACAGAGTTATATAAGGTCATAGTAGTGGTAATAATAACCTCTGAATTCCGCAGGCACCAGCAAATTTTGAGTCCATAGTCATATGATTTGCCAAAGTTGTTTCTTCTTCTAATTTCTAAGGATAGAAATTTCCTTGATTAAGGAAACCACTTTCATTCATTTTTAAATTTCTATATTTTATTTTATTGTCCATTACCAACATGGCTCTTAAAGCTCTCCTTTCTTCTTCTTCTTTTCTTTTTTTGAAAAGAATCCTCAGGTGTACATGCATGATATTTAAACTAAACTCCCTAAAACTGAACATGATTTATCTTCAAACAGCAGAGAGAAGGGAGGTGAGTTGAAATCTTCAAATATATATAGATTCATAGCTAGCTTCTACTGAACTCCTGCCCTTGTCAACTCGTTTAGAACACAATTTTCCAAATGCTACTGCTTTCTGGGATTCAGGGGAGGATAAGAGAGCTCTTTCATTTCATTAGACTTGTGTCAACTCCATTCTGAGTTTCTAGCAATGGGGACTCTTGGAAAAATATGCTGAGCTCCCCTTTGGGGCTGGTCTGCTGCAAGTCTGGTACCACACAGCCCTGAAAGTAAATAAAATGGCCTACGTTGTGTTCCAGGCATGAGGGAGCCCGAGAGATAGGACGAGAAATCCAGTTGATGTGCCCAGACCATACCTCCAATTGCAAGCTGCTGTTTTCTCAACAGTCAGAGTTGTAGCCGTGGACAAATTGCACACTTGGAGCCAAATCCTCCCTCAGCTCCATGTAGGCAACTTCATCCAAAGTCAGTAGGTGTGAAGTGCATATCTACAAGTGACATTTGGCAATACTGGCATTTAGTTCTCTTATCGGCCACATACTTACTATGTAGCAAGTGCCTTTCTACCAGTTTCTGCACAAACGTGAGCCTGTTTGCTATTATCAGATGGCAGTACTTGCAGTACAATTTCCCCACTTTTTAAAGCTTTTTGTGTTTTGCCAGTCAGGAGCACATTTTGCAAGTCCCTGGCAAACACAAGTGTACTTTCTCCTTGGCTTAAACACTTGCAGAAGCCAGATGAAAGCAACAGCTCCCAGGGAAAGCTCAGGATCTCATGAGCTCGTCAATGAACTAGTCCTATGCTTCTCTGGTCAGGTTTTGAAGGGATTGTGTGCCCTTAATTGAAGAAGTAAAAGTGCAGAAGAGGGTAAGTGAAGAAAAGAGCTGAAGGTTCATCTCATGGAGGAGTATTTTCTGACCCTTCTCTCGGCTCTCCTTCCTCAGGCTGAGTTGGGGGTTTCCACTTCCTGTGTGCATCTGACATCCTATTGTGTGGGGATGGGACTTACCAGGTACCTAAGTCTCCCACTGTCCAACATGGGCTCCCTGAGGCAGGGCCAATGTAGTGTGCATCTCCATATTGCTGGCATGTAGCATGGGGTCTGGCAGTGAGGTCAAGAAAAATTTATTCTCTCCCTACTCGGTGTTAGGCACTGCACCTCTGCCCAGGGATACAATGGAGTTGCATACTTCTACCCCTGGAGGAACTTAGAGTCTAATCAGGACACGGATGCTTAAGCATAACACTTCATGCACAATGTGAGTCGAGGTTATGTAGAGTATGACCAGGGTGCCAAGGGAATACAACAGATGTGTGTGTAATCCTGGTGGTATAGTCAAGAAGACCACTGGGAGAGGACTGTGCCAGAGCTGAATCCTGAAACAAGTAGGAATTACGTCAAGAATGAGCAGCGAGGACAGGGAGTTCCAGGCATGGGCAATAGCATGCTCAAAGGCAAGAGGGCAGGGAACAGCATGTGGTCTGCCCTGCAAATCTCAAGGGCCAGGCTGAGAAGAGTAGGCCATTAAAACTGGAGACGTGGGCAATGTCCAACTAACCAAGGATTTTCTTTTTAATCTTATAAATTTTTAGAAAGATAGACACTGAATAATTTCAACACTGAGAAAACAGGCTCATATCTGTGTTTTAAACAGTTTGAATTGGGAATTTAATAAAGGATATGGATTTTATTTGTGCAAGACAGAAAACAAGGAGCCCGACTGGGGAACAATTTTAATCATCTTGGTGAAAGGCCAGGGGAGCCTGTGTTAGGGCAGTTTTATTAGGCCTGGGAGTAAGGCTATGCAAGAAACATTGACAAGGCAGAATGGGAAGGATATTGTGCTGGAAAGTGAGTGGCCTAAGGTACTCACTGGGCCTTGGGTTATGTGAGCTTGAAGCTCAGAGGAAAGTGAGAGATTAAGATTATATTATGTGCCTCCAAAATTTATAGGAGTCAAAATAATCCTTGAGAGTGGATGAGATTCCCCACGAAGAACTTGTTAGAAGAGAAAAAAAACAGTAGCTGGGAATCTTTGGGGAAAAATACCATTTGGGGGGGTGGGAAGAGCAGGTGCTTCTGAAGGTGATGAGACCTTTCAGAGACCTACGTGTGCGACAAAGATAGGGTGAAATCCTGGAGGCTCGGCAGTAAATATTCTCATAGAAAAGGCAGAGAACAGTGTCAATACCACATTGTGGTAAAGTAAACATAAAGTAATGTGAATAACTTTGGCAATAAAATAGTCTTTGAAGACCTTTTCTGTAGTAAAGACACTCCTATATATTGCTTACTTTATACATGAATGAATGAATGAATGAATGAATGAATGACACCAAATCTCCAGAGACTGTCACCTTAGGAAATACAGAATGAGGCTTGATTTGTTGGGTGAAGGTTGAGTTTCAGAGGAGCCCAATCTCTAGCCTTATAAACCCTTCCTTAGTACTGGTGACAGAGAATAAGTCATTCTGTCATTTTCTTATTGACTTTTCCTCTCCATATGCCTTGCCACCCTGCATATTAGCAATGATAGATGAGGCAAGCGCTAAGGTGGAAATGCAGAATCCAGGGACAAGCTCCCTTCATCACTTGTACAAACAGGACCCACTTCCACATTTCATGTATATTTAGGGCCACAAGTCCGTGTTTGGAAACGTTGAGAACTCGATGCCACAAGATCCAAGTTTCAGCCCTAGCTCTTTCATTGCCCAGCTCAGTGCCTAGAATTAAGCCCACTAAGACATCTCTGGGCTCGCATGTCCTCCTCCTTGAATTGAAGCAACAGACTAACGGACTTTCTATGTTTTCTTCCATTTTAAAGTTTTTCTAGATACTCTCTCTCTCTCGGATGCCTTTGAAGCATACTGTATTCACTCAGTCAGTGCTCAGCAAAGATTTCAGTCGCTAATTCAGTCCCTTGAGACAGAAAGTTTTATACTTTGGCAAACAGCACCGTGTGCTGTTTGTTTCTGAACCGAGCTGAGAGTTCTTTTGCTTGCTGTGGTTGCTCTTCGTTTCTGCCTTCCCTGTCGTGTCTGTACATATGCCTTCACTTTATATTCCTGCCTTTCTCTCTGGAAGTCTGAGAAACACTGGCTGCTGCCAGTGTGCACACACATGCTGACTGATCCAAGGAATGGTACCGAAATCCGCTCCTCCATGTTTGACTCACCGCAGGGAAGGAGCACACTGCCAACCCTACAGCTTCCACTGTTAGAATAGTGACAGGAAAGCAAGATGAAAGAAGAAGAAAAGAATTAGGAGAGGTTCTGATTACAAGTGTGGCTTGCAGCACAGTGAGAGGAGAAATCCAAACAAATGACCTGGCCAATGTCACTGTAAACATGCCCCTCTCCCGATCGTGTATTTCCAGATTTTTATATCTACTAATGTCTTGCCTGGCGTATTCAGATGACACACCATATGGACAGAGGCAATGTTTTCCTTAATCCTTAGTGTAGTGTACAGCCTGAACTATCAAAGTTCCCTCGCCAACACTAACAATAAAAAGAAATGGTATTGCTGCTGAAAACCAGTGATTTGCTTTCAGTATGGAAGCTGCTAAGGGCAGGGATCCTGTGTATGTTATATACTGTTCTCTGGGCTCACCAGGCAGTGACTAAATAACAAAAGCAGCAAGCCCATCTTCTTCCACTGACATACATCCAAATCCTTACTGGTAGTCTAAATTCTGTGTGTTTCCAAGGGTTGGTGCTCTGCAACTGCTTTGCAAAGGCATTTAAAAAGACTGAATTGCAGAAAGCAAGCCATGTTTGATGTTCAGAAATCAAGTTATATTAGCAGATATTCTGGGGTTCCCCCTACTATTTGATATTCTTGAATTAGAAAAGCTCTCCATTATGTTCAAATGAGAGAACAGCCAACTCACTCCTATCTCAACTAGTTGGAGCTCTAACTTGCGTGTATTTCCAGATAGGTCCCCATTGGGCTGGCCAAATGGCAACCCTTCCCACTCTGC
The DNA here is from genome assembly GCF_054177405.1 of Leptonychotes weddellii. Classification (NCBI taxonomy): domain Eukaryota; kingdom Metazoa; phylum Chordata; class Mammalia; order Carnivora; family Phocidae; genus Leptonychotes; species Leptonychotes weddellii. The sequence goes on along the minus strand of NC_138371.1, from coordinate 163,380,870 downwards.
TTTGGCACTCACACTCCCTTGGTTTTCTTTCAAGGAGACTTTCATGAGCCCCAGAGCTCATGAAAGGATTCCGACATCCTATCATTGCAAGAAATGTTTAAGAAATATATGACATCTTTACCAAAGTCAATTTAGAAATTAATTGGCTTTTTGAGGAATTTGCAGTATTATCTGGAGATATCTGGAGAAAACCTTTAGTTGATGTTTTTAAAATATGACATACAACCAAAGTATACTGCAGTTAATTGTATTTTAAGAATTTTGCAACATGTCTGGGATATCAGTAGATAAGATGCTATGGACTGGGGTTGAAAACCAGTCCCTAATGGTAACAGAATCTCCCAACAGAATGACAGGCAGTATGGGTTGGTGCAGAGAAAAAGAAAAATAGAACAAATGGCTATTTCTTTTTCCACACAAACAACATTGTTTACTCTTAGAACATTCTTGTTTACCTCATTAAATGTACGACTCTTGGACAAAGTCAGTGTCTTATGTTACCAGCCTTTTGAGAATGAAATTGACAGCATTCATTGCTGTTATTTCATGATAAAAACATTTATTATTGCTGTGCCCTTTGATCTAAACAGGGCCACGGGTGCTACTTTATTTTTAGAAACAGAGAAGAATGGATAGATGATAACCAGACACAAAGGAGAGAAAAGGGCCATAATCTATGCCAGAATAAAACTACTCTGAAGAAAAGTTTGGGAAAAAATGAGCTGTTTTGTATATGCTTTATCTTGCCCTTGAAACCAGAGGGGCCTGTCTGAAATATCACCTCCACCTCCCAGCTCATTTGATTACAACCCAGTTCTATATACCTTTATTTCCTGGTAGGAAATTAGCAAGAATCTCTATCCCATATGCATTTGTACTCTCACATTTAGAATGTTTCTGCCTTGATTTTACATTTAAGAGTACTGAAAACCATTGATTTCTAATTATAATGGTGAGCTGCATTTCCAAAAAAAATGCCAAACTCAATGAAGTAAATTTCATTCATATCCCTATTCCAACAAGCACCATAGAAAAAGCCCATTTGGGGAGAGCTTCCCATTTCTGAAAGTATGGCAGGCTAAATTTTCTGTTTCCCTTTGATAGCTCCCCAAATGATTAAATAAAATCTTTTTTAAAGCATAGCTCTTTAAAGCCATCTTGGAGCTCCTGAGAAAAAAAGGAATCCCAGATAAACTGAACCCCAAAATGAAATAAAAGCCGGTCCCAGAGAGGTAAGCCAGCATCAAAGCCTCAGCTGTCCTGAGGGTATTGGCCCAATTGTGTGACCTTGACTCTCTATTCGGATGGATTGTTAGGGCATGGGAGGCAGTAAGAGATTAGAGCCAGGGTCTGGGTTAGAGTGAGGAACCTAACAGAACTCTACACAGAGCTAAGATTCCAAAATGGAAGAGTAAATAATAAATAATCCTAACCACCAGGAAAGGAGAGTAAGGGAACTTGCCGACCATAAACTTGATACTAAGTATGACGAAAAATAAATCTCCCTGAGAATTCATAATCACGAATCAATCTTTATGGACAATCTGGGATTTCTGGCCCACATTTGTGCTTTCTGTATGTATTGAAAAACCACAAGCATAGAAAATATTTAAATGTGCAGCCAGATTGGTATTAATCTTGGACATCCTTTCTCTAAAGGACGGTGGTGGAGCTCTACTAGTTCTCACAGGTAATTCTAAGAAAAACAAGGAAATCACAATAAAAAGGATCACAACACACACAAGAAACAACACACTAAGAATGAGAGATGACAGAATAATCTGCAAAGATCTCAAATATTGAATACATAATCCTCTTAATATAAAAAAATTTAACATGCTCCAAGAAATAAAAGATTCAAAAACATGAAAAATTAAGATACTTTTAAAACCAATCCATTTCTAAAAGTATACATTGGATTTATTAATTTTTGAAATCAAATTTAAAATGCAGTAGGATAAATTAGGAGATTCAACACAGCTGAAGAGAGTATTAATGATCTTGGAGATAAATCTGAAATAATCAACCCAGAGAGAAAAATATTAAAAATAGAAAAAAGATAAAAAGAGATAGATATGAGAAAATTTGAAGTATATCTACATGGAGTTTCATAGTTTCATTTATTCATAATGAATAAAATTAGAAGGAAATGTTGGAAAAAGATAAGTAATGTTTTCAATAATTTTTGAAAGTACTAAACTCATATCCAGAAAGCTTAATGATTTCCAAGCATACTAAATAATAAAAAGAAATCCACACCTAGACATGTTGAAAGTAAAAATATATATCAATGAAAATAAAGAACAGATATTTGAGAGCATCAGAGGGGAAAAAAGGGATATCATTTATAAAGGAAAAATTATACTGATGACTGACTTCTCGGACATTAGAAGACAGAGTACAATACACTGAGACAAAGCAATCATCACCCTAGCATTTCACACCCAGTATAAGTAACTTTGCAAGAACAAGGGCAAAATAAGGACATTTTCAGAAAAGTAAAACTTGCAAGTTTTCATCATATACAGACTATCCCTAGCCAAAACTCTAAAGGATATACCTCAGAAAGAAAGAAATCTAGTCAGACCTAAAATGCAAGATGGGATTCTGAGCAATGGTATCAGTAAATATATGGTAAATACAAATACTGATGTTTAAAACAGTTTAATTTGTGAAGGTTAAAAAAAATATAGAACATAATAAATGGACAATATAGCATATAAGTTGGGAGGGTAGTGATAAAGCTAAAGCATTCTAAGGTTTTTATATCATTTGGGATGAGAGTAAAGCTATGATTAATTTTAAGCTGTGCCAATTTAAGGATGTTAAATTATCCACAGTAACCACTAAAAAGAGGCATAAAGAGTAAATTTTTTAAATGAGTACAGAGATAAAATTCAAAAGAAAGCAAGAAATTAGAAAAAACTGAATAACAAAGCAGACATAAATTTAAAAAAAGGTAAAATAAAGTTCCAATGAAATAATCTATCCAGAATTTTTTAAAAGATTATTAGAGTTCACACACACATATATGTGCATATATATATATGGAGATATATACATAGATATATATATATATATGCAGACACACAAACATACATACATAGGGGCGCCTGGGTGGCTCAGTCGTTAAGCGTCTGCCTTCGGCTCAGGTCATGATCCCAGGGTCGTGGGATCGAGCCCCGCATCGGGCTCCCTGCTCAGCGGGAAGCCTGCTTCTCCCTCTCCCACTCCCCCTGCTTGTGTTCCCTCTCTCACTGTTGTCTCTCTCTGTCAAATAAATTTAAAAAAAAATCTTAAAAAAAAAAAAAAAACATACATACATACACACCCATTCTGAACAAATAAGGATTCAAAGGGATCAGTTAAGTCAAATACTAACCCAAAACATCACAAAAAGAATAGACTTTAAGAGGAAAAAAGTGTGAGCAGAGAAAAATAAGGTCTGCTCATAATGATAAAACATTTAATAAATTGATAGATCCAGCAAAAAAAAAGCCAGCATGAGATGAAGTTCTGGACAGCATACTTGATTTAAATGGATAAATGTAATACAGAACACTGAACCAAACAACTTCAGAATTTACCTTTCATTTAAGAACATGTGAACTACTTATGAAAACTGTCCACGTGAGAGGCCACAAAGTACATCTCAATATTTTTCAAAAGACTGATATCAGGTAGACGGTATTCTATAAATAGTAATTAGGTTAAAAATAAAAAACAAAAGGTATGTAGAACAAGAACTATATATTTGGAAATTTTAAAAAAGCATATGTTTCTGAAAAATACATGAATCATAGAAAAATCATGATGGAAAATTTTTTAATGAACTGAATGATAATTACAATAACTGCATATTAACACTTGTGTGATTCCGCTAATAAGTTCAGCTAATAAGTTCTGAGGGAAATTTATACATCTATATGAATGTATGAAGAAGGATAAAATCTTTAATTTTTTTTTTTTTTAAGATTGTATTTATTTGCAAGAGAGAGAATGAGAGACAGAGAGCATGAGAGGGAGGAGCAGACTCCCTGCTGAGCAGGGAGCCCGATGTGGGACTCGATCCGGGGACTCCAGGATCATGACCTGAGCCGAAGGCAGTCGCTTAACCAACTGAGCCACCCAGGCGCCCGTAGAAGGATAAAATCTTTAAATAAATGAGTTAAGTACCAAACTTAAACAGAAAAAGAACAACAGTATAAATCCAAATAAAGCATGATGTAAGAATTAATGAAGAGCAATCCATAAAGAATGAAAAAACAGACATACAATAGAAAGGATCAAAACACCAAGTCAATTCTTTGAAAATATCAACTGAATAGGAAAACTGCTGGTAATATTAATTTTAAAAAAGAGAAAGAGTACAAATGAAAAGTAATTGGAATGAGAATGAAGGCATAGCTTCAGATGTAGAAGAGATTTAAATCATAATGAAAGGTTATTATAAACAAATTTATACCAAGACATTTGAAATCACAGCTGAAATGGGTAAACTTTTACAACATACAACTTATCAGAATTGGCTCAAGAAAAATTAGAAAGCCTTAACAGTCATATAATCATTAGTGCAATTAAATCCATTGTTTAAAATCTTTTCACAAAGAAAACGCCAGGCCCAAATTACTTTATGGAGAAGCCTATTACACACTCAATAAATAAAAAATACAAGGCATAAGGAAACTCATAGAATAAAAAAACCGCACACTCTTTAACCTATTTTATGTGGCTAATATAGCCTTAAAAAACAGACAAACAAACAAACAAAAAGAGAAGAGTATGTGAGAATAATAGGCCAGACAGATCTTGGACATAGTTCCAAAATTCCGAAATAAAATATTAGCAAACAAAATCTAGCATTATATTAAAAATACACTCACTGTAGCCACTTATCTTCCTCCTATAAGTACAAAATTGTTAGAAAGTTGATTATTCTAACTCACCACATTAAAAAATTAAAGGAGAAAAGTATATGATCTTCTACAAAACAGATGCATAAAACCACTGGTTAAAATTTAACATGCATTCATGATTAAATCATATGACATGATAGAGGGTCTAGCTAATGCTAACAATGATAATCGTATTACAGTATATAAATGTATTAAATCAACATGTTGTAGACCTTAAGCTTACAATTATAATTCAACTTAAAAAAATTGGTTGAGAAATCTCTGCCAGTAAGAAATACAAATAAATAAAAATACAAGAATCAGAATGGAAAAGATAAAACTGTCCCCATTTGCAAAAGATATGAGTGCATCCATAGAACACAAAAAGAATATGCAGATAACATAATTAATAAGAGAATTTTAGCAAAACTGTTGGATATAAGATAAATACACAAAATTAAATTATATTTCCAATACTGCAGCAATAAGAAAGGTAAATTTTAAAATATGCCAATTAAAATAGTACCAAATCATATTAAGTGCCAAGAAATGTTTAACCAATGATATGCAGTACTTTTAAAAAATTACTCATTTCGAACAAAAAATTAAAGTCTGGGTGCCTGGGTGGCTCAGTTGGTTAAGCGACTGCCTTCGGCTCAGATCATGATCCTGGAGTCCCGGGATCGAGTCCCACATCGGGCTCCCTGCTCAGCAGGGGGTCTGCTTCTCCCTCTGCCCTCTTCCCTCTCATGCTCTCTGTCTCTCATTCTCTCTCTCTCAAATAAATAAATAAAAATCTTTAAAAAAAAAAAAATTAAAGTCTACAAAAAAAATTGATAGGAACGCCAAATTCATTAATAGAAAGACCCAATATTATGAAAATAACAGGTCTTCCCCAATTTTTCTATACACAAATAAATTTTAAAATTTATATGGAATATCAAATAATCAAGAGCAGCCAAAATACACTTGAAGAAAATAAGTTGAGAATACTTACCTAACACGTATTAGTACTTATTGTATAATAAGACAGTAAGACACTGATTCAAGTACATATAAATAAACCAGAAAAATATAACTGACAGCTTTCAAACTGACCCAAGCATCTATGAAAACTAATAATTGACAGAGTTGGTTGAAAAGCTATAGAGAAATAAAGGATGCTGGAGAAAATGTTAAGTAAATGAAGTTGGATTCCCTGGGTTGGGGTAACTGGGTGATGGGCATTAAGGAGGGCACGTGATGTGATGAGCACTGGGTGTTATACACAACTAATGAATCACTGAACACTACACCAAAAACTAAGGAAAAAAAAGTTGGATTCCCTATCTCACATTATTCACAAAAAATCAAATCTAGGCATACTAACAGACAATATGGGAGAATATCTTTGTAAAATTGCTACAGAGTAATATTTGTAATCTCAAAAATAGGAAAATATTGATAAATTAGACTATTCTAAAATTAAGGACTTCACATTATAAATATAATCCTAGAGCACTGGGGCTAACAGAAGTTGAGATAAGTTATTTGCAAACCATATGATGTACCAGTGGGACCATACATACAGTTTAAGGTCCAATCTTTTGAAAAATGGTGGATTAAATAAATATATGACCTCACCTACACACACACACACACACGCGCGCATGCACACGCACACACAGATATACTGGGGTCCGGGTGAATAAAAGTTTCCCTGAGAATATATACCCAAGAGAATATAAGTATGCTCTCACATAGATTTGGAGTCCAAATCTTTACTACAACATGATTAGGAACCTACAGTCTGATATTTAACATAGAATATTCTCTGCCAGTATATTCCTGACTCCCATACCCAGCCCCACTCTAATGCTGAACCCAGGCTGTAAAGGATTCCACTGAATAAAACCCCAAAAGACATAAGTTCACAATCCCAAGTTACCAAAAAAACCAAACCAAACCAAAACAACAACAACAACAACACAGGAAAAAAAATCCATCAGGTAAAAGTCAACAGATAAATAAGAGTGGATCTCCAAACAGATTTCAGATAAAAGAACTATGAGATACAGAATAAAAGTTAAGTATATTAAAAAATGATTGAGGACATAAAAGGAGAAGTTGAAAATATCTAAAAGGAATGAGCACTATCACAAAGTCAGGCAGACTTGAAAAACAACCACCTGGAATTTCTAGAAATAAAATAATTGAAATATAAAACCCAAGAGACAGATTAACAGCTAAATATGACCTAGATGAAGACAAAATTCATAAACTGAAATACAGAAAGGATAAAATTATTAAGAAAGCAGGACTAAGAAAAAAGTATAAAATATGAAAGAGTCGTAAAGGTTATAATATAAAGACCAATATCATTATGAGTTCCAAAAGAAGCTGTAAGATGTGGGCAAAGCAGACAATATGGAGAGCCATGGGAAGAGAAAGAAATAAGACATTTAGTGATTTTCAAAAGGTGCTTGATCAAACCTTACCTAAGCCCTTTCAATTCCTCAACCCTTCTGTTGTTAGTCCATATATTTTCTTAATTATTTAACCCTATTTGTGTTGAGTATTTTTTTTCTTTGCAAATTAAGTTTTTCTAACTGACATGGGGAGTAAGAAAATTAAAAATAGTTAAATTGAGAAAGTAAAAAAATGTACCCCTACGAGCAACATCTAGAAAAATAGATACAGATAAAGCCAGCTGAAAGTTAACAGGAAACCATACTTCTCCCAAGTACATACTACAGATGTAAAGTGTCTCAACAAACACCTTTGGGTGACTACTGTTGTTTTACTCACTTAGATACTTTGTTCTAAAATCATTAACTATCAAAACTTTGGTTTTTTGACATTGTATCAGTAAAAATGAAACATCCCACTCTCACCTAGAGGATCTATGCCACTTTGACCCAGAGGCAGCCTCAATTTCCAATCCTGGTGCAGAGCTTCCAATAAGGGGTTTCAGGACACTGCATTATACGTGTGTCTTAACTTTGTAGTTTCCAAGGAAACAGGACTTTAGATGCACTTCACAGTCCAGACTTGATGTTAAACCCTTTGCACACAGCCCTGCTCTGCTTTGAGCCTATCCAAACACTGCTTTATTTAAATTTAACCTCAACTCCATTATCCCTCAAAATCCTGTAATAACCCCTATGCTTTCCTTTCTTTAGTGAGATGCCCCACAGTTTCCCTGGTGAGGGTCTATCTCACTGCAATGGCACGATAAACCTGACTTTGCTGAATAAAAGCTCATTTCTGGTGATCTTAGGCCAACTAGGCTAGGCCAGGAGGCAAGGGAAAGCAAACCAAATAAACCAAAATATAAAATTATATTTTTAGCATTTGCCTAAAGAGAGTCATACAGAGAGGAATACAAAAGAGACAAATGATAGGATCATTTGGTTGGTCTGTAACTAAATAGGGAGGGTTTTCATTGATGATAGCTTCTTGGAGAAGGCTAGTTTTGGAGGAAGAGAAGTTCCCTTTGTTCCATTAAGAACATGGAACTAGCAACAGAGGACCTTAAAGAAAAAGCTCCCCCCCCCGCCACAACTACATGTACGCTTCCAGACAGGGACAGTTTCTTGTTCAATGCAGGCAGCCCTTGGAGCTCCCAGAAAATTGAGTGCAGCCTAAAACAGGTGACAAAGCACACTCTGGGATCCAGCTGCCTCCCAGGGCTAGGGCTGAGCTCCTGGGCTGTATTTTCAGCAGAGAACTGGCAATCATAAATGTCAAGCCCTGATCAACATAATCCCCTTAGTTCTTCCAGCTTAGTTCGCACCAAGTAAAGGTGGCATCAAGAAGATTTCCTATTTTGGAAAAAAAAAATAATTGCTGAGCTCAGATTGGCATAATATTGGTAGTATTGACATTATCTGTAGCTTTTGTCACCAGCAGGTTCAAGATTATTTAAGCATTTCGGGGAATTAGATTTCTTTGTAATCAAGACAAAGCACAGCATTTTCGTGCCTTCTCTGACGGCTAAGAATGGTTTTCAGGTGGGGGAACTAATAAATATCTGGTGTAATGCTGCAGTAAAAATAAAAAGTGAAGCACAATGAAGATGTAGCTCTCTGATATCCTCAGTTTCAAGAAACCCCTGATTGCTCCTCTTGCCTTCTTCGGGTCCTATGGCTTTGACCTTGAACAATGAAAGTCGTACCCATGAGGCCCGAGTGTCAGAGTGTCTTGAATGTGGGGTACTTATGTAAGTAAACGCTAAGGAAAACTACACATAAACCAAGAACAGTTACATTTTTAATAGCTTGAAAACTGTTCTAGTCCTAACTAGTTCACCTTTAAATTACTATAGCTTCCTGGGCTCTACCAGTCCAGTGTATGCTCTTCTAAGCGTTTTTTAAAATGCCAGTATGTTGATTTTCTTGACTAAACCATACTGAATAAAAAACATCAAAGTGTCCGTGGTGGGGGCGGGGGGGGGGGATGAGGGAAGGGCTGATTCTAAATGGAACATTGAGAGATTGAGGACACCACTTTCTTTCATAGCAACAGTTTGGGGTGCTTTAAATAACTCAGATAGGTCATGCACGGGTACCCCCATCCCCAATGGATAGCTTCATCACCAAACTCCATCCACCTGGCAAAGATGCAAAGCACATCTCACCTGCCAATCTTTACAGGTGTCCGCCTTGCATGAAGAATATGACAACCAGCTTCTCAGACAGGAAAGGGATCTGCCAATTCACCTCCCTTGTATATTTCACAGACAGGAAATTTTAAAAGGTTTCAAGTTCCAAAGTTTGGTTGTTTACATCGATCCTGCCACTGATATGTTGCCAGGGCCTGCCACCTGTCAACTTTGTCCAACCTACCCAAAAAGGAAGCTGTAAGGGTTCATGTGCCATTACTGTAGAATATGGGATATTAAAATAAAAAATATTCCAGCTCTTTGATTTCCTCTGATTTTGTGGGTAATACAATAACCAGAATGAGATAGCTGAAACCAATAAAATCTGATTTATAGCATTAAAGGCAATCTTTATAGCACTTATTTATGGTACATTACATCTAAAATCCAATTTCACAGGCTGCTGTTTGAAACTTTCTGTTCAATCATAAATACACTACATACTGTGCCTTGGTGCCACAGAGTTAGATTACGTACATGTCTGTATCCCCAGAAGGTATTCGAATTCGGTTACTGTGGTGGTGAGTGAGCTTGACAGCAACTTTCCTAACCAACTCTTCAACCAAAAAGATTCAGTCAGCATTTGATAAATACTGAAAATGCTAGCACTACTATCATTAAAACACACACACACACACACACACAAAATCACTGCTCAGATAACTCTACATTCTGGAAGGAAATTAATCGAAAAGAAGTAGAGAGAAATGGGATAACTGATGATGCTGAAGGATACCTGCATTAATGTCGTTGGGATTCATTTTCAAGCCAATGAGCAAAAACACTTTTTGCACGACACCATCAGTATTACAAGGAGACACACGGCTAAGTCTACACATGCTACTTTGGAAATATAACCTAAGTGTCTACATTCATACACTTCAATGGAGAAGCCTATATTCTGTTCAATTACTATAATCATTGTCAAAGAGAGGGCAAAGAATACAATCTGACTTTCAGAGAACTGTCATTTGAATCTTAAGCAACTTCACATTAGTTTAAAAAGGCTGTGGTCTCAAAAAAAATTTTTTAAAAAAAAAACTCAACTGTCCATACTCTTTGCTTGCCATGTACTAGATAAATGTAAACGGAGTGGCTGCAATGTTCGCCTGACCTGACAAGCAAGCAGACTCTTGCTTTGTGAGAGTCGACACCCCTCCGCACTCAAGTTGTGTTTCCTAAACACATTTCAAACTCATTGGCATCCAGAAATGTATACTATGCACCCATCACCTGGCTTATGTTCTATGCTGGGAAGTCATTCCAGAATACAATTCAGGGCTCATATGTAGGTGACAGAAAATGGTGGAACAGGGAGTAGACTCAGTACTCAAAGAACTGCCACTTCCTGAGCCTCAGGACCATTACAAGCGAAGCCTTGTAATAAGACAGGAGCGCATAGTGGGATTCTGTGGGTTCTGAAGCTAAGCCAACTTGAGTGTCCTCCTTAAGAAAAGAATACAAACTTTGGGGCGCCTGGGTGGCTCAGTCAGTTAAGCGTCTGCCTTCGGCTCAGGTCATGATCCCAGGGTCCTGGAATGGAACCCCACATCAAGCTCCCTGCTCAGCAGGGAGTCTGCTTCTTCCTCTCCCTCTGCAGCTCCCCCTGCTTGTGCGTGCACGCTCTCTCTCGGTGTCAAATAAATAAATAAAAAATTTTTTTAAAAAAGAAAAGAATACAAACTTAAAAAAAAAAAAAGCCTACAAAATTCGGTTCAGAACTTAATATTACCTGGAAGGGACTTAAACAAGTAAAGGCCCCACATTTAAACCTCATTTGCAATGTGGTAAAAGCATCTCTGGGTCTTGCTTTTTACATATCATTCTAATCCTCACGACAGCCAAGCAAGGTGGGCATTATTCTTCAGATGACAAACCTGATGCTTCCATGGGTTACCCCGGATGAGGAGTTAGGAATCCACTCCTTGGGATGCAAGCTCAAGTTTGTCTACATTGAAACCCATGAATTTCAGTTTATATTGATGAAGGTTTGGGTTGTATTGCCTGGACCTCCTTGAGATGGGCTGGTATTCTTAGTTGCTTTAGGCCCCAGAGAATTCTCCACATCAAGGGAAGATCTGAGCATGAATTAAGAGTCACCTGGAGGGCTTGGAAAGCCACAGATGGATGGCTGCCACCTCCAGGAATTCTCCCGCAGTAGGTGTGGGCGGGGCCTGGGACTCCGCCAGCGGACGTCGATGCTACTGCTCCTGGACCATACTTTCAGACACGGACCTAGAGAAGCTGAGTTAATTCTAGCATTCTGTGCATCTGTTGTCTTCCTCTGGTGAAACTACAACTACTATCATTCAGGTTTACTTTTACCAGCTCAGCTAAAACGGAGCTAACCCCAGCCCTTCATGAAAGCCTTAGGCTGGATTAACAGTGGCTGAAATCCAAAAGATACTGAAAAGGAAAAACGTTAGTGAAGGATTATGTCAGACGTACAGACTGATTCCTAAAACACAATTCAACCATGATAAACTGTGTATTTAAATTAGCTTCACTATAGCCCGATTTAAAATTGTTAAGTAATTGTAGTTAATGTAAACTCATATAAATAACCTAATTTTTCTTCAAACTAATAGAAAAATAAAATCAATGAATATGGTAAGAAGTCAAGGAAAGACAATCACCATGTAGGGGTGGAAAAAAAATACTAAGAGACTAAGGGCATGAAATGTCATTTGAAATTGAGTTAGTAGGATTTAATCAAGGTATTTAAATGCATTCTACAACAGAGTACAACTTACATTCTGTATTTAAGTCTGATTCAATATAATAATGATGGACTTTTATTACAAGACAGCTATTCAGTGATACTTATGAAATGATTGTAGACAAATTATCTCTATGACATACTACAAAAATCACATCCATAAATTATTTTAAGATGCCAGCACTAAGTATATTAAGATTTGAAAGACTTCAGTTCACTCTGAACTCTTATGTCTCTTGAACATGTTCACGGAAAGAAAAAATGACCCTTTTGGTCACTAGCATCTCATGAATTATTCTGTAGTAAGCATCCTGTATATTTTGCCCTTGGGTTGAAAGCCTATGAGGCACTTTGTTTACTCAACAAAGAATTACTGACACCTACTAGGTGCCAAAGATACACAAATTAATAAGATACTGATCCAGCCTTCAAAGAATTAGTTGACTACATTATTTTCTTTGTCTACTTTTATTGGAAGAAAGAAAGTAGAATTATTAATATAACTATCAGTAAGTCATGTCAGAGAGAGAAATAATTTGAGCTTTGGGTTCATGGAGCTTTTCCTCTGCTAATTCCATGGAAGTTATAAAAATGGATGTTCAGAGAGCCATACTTTTCTCACATAGTGATCTTTGTATTGATAAACAGACTAATTTCTAAAAAAAAAAATTTTTTTTTTGTGAATATGGGCCCCGGTTAGAACAACACTTTCTACTTTGAGGAACAGAGGTTCATAGGCAGGGTTTGCTTGCATTGGCATCTGTGTAGGAATTGTTCAAAGAATAGTGAGAATGAAAAGAAATTTAGAGTTTTTCCAAGTGGAAGCACAGATTTTGGAAAAAGAACCACAGATTTTCTGAAGTACTAATGATAAAATTTAGCCTTTGATCTAAGATGATATGCAAGAAAGTTCTGCATCTTCCTAGAAAATGTACCAAGGGTGACAATAAATCTTAGCTCTGACCTCCAGTCAATTACCTAGTTTAGGGACCAGAATACAAGAAAACAATGAATTCCCAACAATTATGGGCTACAGGCACCTTCATTTACAAGAAATTCTGTAAGAAAATAAATATATGTTTATAATATCAACATTTGATACCATTCTTGCTTTCTAAAAATGGCTTTGATGCCATTTCTATAAATTTATTTTCACTACACATTTCATAGGCAGATGGTTTAAAAAATACCGTTTAACCAAAAACACCCCACCAAACCAAAAAAACCAAAACAAAGAAATGAAAACCCAGAAAACACAAACATTTCCTCGCCAGTATCAACAGTGTTTCTATTAATCTGCAATATCTGGAAGTAATTCTTTTGATCCTGTCTTAAAGTTGTTAGAAAATTTTTATTTAGTATAATTAAGGGAAATCATAAATTTGTAATAGAAGCAGATCACTTAAATGGTGGAACTGCCTTACCAAAGTAAGCTTCAAGTCATATATGTCAAAAAGTGCCCATGTTAATATGAAACCAACTTCCAGTACATTCCATATGAGGAATGTTGCCCATTTGCAAAATGCCTATGATGACTTGTCCAAATGTACTTCACTGGTGTCACATCTTAAAACCATACTTCACCAAAATCCTCTAACAGATTCCTCTAACGGTTGTGTTTATTCTGCTTCATTGACTTTCAAGTTCACATCAAGTCCCAAAACTTTGAACTAAAAGGAACCTTGGACATGATTTAGTCCCTTCCCTTCCAACTCACTTTCAGATATGATTTATCGAGACACAGAGAAGTGTAGCGATATGTCCAGGGTTTACATCCGGGTGATGAAAGAGCCAAGATTGATTGAATCCCTGGTCACATGACTCACTGTCCATCTGCATCGCTCTCACTGTGCCCCTTGATCAATGATCTTACCTGGTGCCCTGACACCTTCTTTGGAATTACATGCTCTCAACAGCTATCTGAGTGCACTGCATCCAGACATTTGAAGATCAAGTAGAAGAGAAGCAGAAATTTGTACATGGAATTCTGGACCAACTGGCCTTTGCTAACTCAAAGAACTATTGCTAGAAACAACTGATACAAAGTAGATAAACTGTTAAAGCAACAGTCTTTGTAAACTATAAAGCATGGTGCAGATATAAGGAATTTTCAAGATCATAAAACCTAAGCCGTTGTTATATGAAAGTTTCTTAAAGAAAAACCTAGGTGTCTTGCTAAAAATGCATGGAATACCACAAAGTATCTATGCCAAGTTTTACCCACAAATAAACTGATCAGAAACATTTTATTTTTTTTTTTTAAAGATTTTATTTATTTATTTGACAGAGAAAGACACAGCAAGAGAGGGAACACAAGCAGGGGGAGTGGAGAGGGAGAAACAGGCTCCCCCCGCCGAACAGGGAGCCCGATGAGGGGCTCAATCCCAGGACCCTGGGATCATGACCTGAGCCGAAGGCAGACGCTTAACGACTAAGCCACCCAGGTGCCCCTGATTGGGTACATTTTAAAGACATATTGGGGGTACCTGGGTGGCCCAGTCAGTTGAGCATCCAACTCTTGGTTTTGGTTCAGGTCATGATCTCAGGGTTGAGAGAGTCCCGTGTAGCACTCAGCAGGGAGTTGGCTTGAGATTCTCTCTCTCCCTCTCTCTCTGCTCCTCCCTCAGCTCAGGTGCATGCTCTCTCTCTAAAATAAATAAATAGATCTTAAAAAAAAGGTATATTGTAAGTAAGTGTTATGAATAATCTTACCACAAAAATGTATCTGAGATAGAAACAAACCTTAAGTTTAGCCAGAAGTTAAGAGCATTTGTAGAAATTTGACTGCTTTCAAGAACTGCACCAAAATGCTAATTCTAAGAAGGAGTTAAATAAGACCATAATTTTGCATTTTCATAATTAAATGGGAATACATTTTAAACCACCTAAAATGATAGTACATTATTTTATTTTCTGTCAGCAATTTTTATACATATGCAATTCTGAACCTTCAATATTCTTGGGTCAGTTTATAGAATTAATAAGAAATTAGTTTTTCACAAATTAATAGATTTTTTCACCATGAAAGACCAACTTGAACAAAGATTCACAATATGGTAAGTTTCCATTAGTCTTGCATTTTTCCCTATCTGGAAAGCCCTCTACCCACCATCGCCACCAATACTCCCTGCCCCTAAGTAGCCCCCACCAAGTCAGCCTTGCAAATGCTCACCTAACTCCCTCACCTCCACTGAGCCTTTCTTGTCACCTTTCCCACTCTACCCAATTCTCCAAACATATAGATCTATGCTTCTGTTGTACCCAAGTGATCATTTTGTACTTACATATTTACTAGTCTATCTCTTAGACCACAGAGTGGACTCCATAGATGTAGGGACATCATAAAGCTCTTTATATTCACAGCACACTGCTTGGCACTTGCCACAATCATATAAGCTTGCTTAGTTTGATAAGGCTAACATTCCTCATCAAATATCTTTTTATTGACTATTTCCCACAGTGCAATTAAAAGGAGGAACTTTTAGAGACAAGCTTTCTTTTGATTAATTTACTCAACTCAGCACGTGATCATAGAAAAGCAGTCAAGTATTTAATATTTAGTATTTACTGCTGAGTTTACAATAACAGTGTTTTAATGGAAAATGGAATCATGCAGGCTGATAAAAAAATAACAGCTTAAAAAAAAGCAACTTAAGTGATACTCTCAAAAGAAATAGTATTTGGTGATTGAACAAAAACAAACTTTCTGATTTTTATCTTCCTATTTTTTCCACTGGTTTCTGAACACAAGAAAGAAATGATGTACCACCACCTCAAATCAATAAAGCCAAAGTTTATTTATTCATTTAATACCGAGCCAAGCCACATCCTAGGTACCAGGGAAGCAGCATAACAGTGAACAAAACAAAGTCTCTGCCTTCGAAAGACAGAAGTGATGGTGAAGATGGTTGACTCCCTGAGTTTGAGACTGAGCTCCACTACGTAGGAGCTGTGAGAGCTTATATAATTGACTAAACCTCTCTGTGCTGCAATCTCCTAGTCTAGAAAATGGGAATACTACTACCTATGTTGTGGGGCTATGAAAATTCGATGAGTTAGTATTTGGAAAGTTCTTTTAGGAGTGCCTGGCACACATGTATGATGTGAGCATTTGACAAAATTTCAAGGTGCTTCAAGTCTACCAAAAAAGAGACAGGCACAAAACAGCATCCCTACAGGATAGGTCATCTGGGAACAACTGCTATGACAGATTTCGGAGGCAGAGGGAACAGAGGGTGTTGGCCACTGCTATCTTATGCTTGGAGCACTGAAAGAATAGAGGGAATAAAGGGGCAGGAGACTGGCCAGAGGCCAGTTCAGAGCGGAACTGAGGGAGAAGAGTGGCCCCTCGCCTTCCACGGGAAATATGGTCCAAGACCCCCAGTGGGGGTCCACAAATAGTACCACAAATAGTACCAACCCCTATATATGCCATGTTTTCCCTATACATACATATGTATGATAAAGTTTAATTTATAAATTAGGCACAGTAAGAGATGGACAACAATAACTAATAATAAAACAGAAAAATAATTATAACAATATACTGTAATAAAAGTTGTGTGAAAGTAGTCTCTCTCTCTCAAGGAATCTTACTGTCCCGTGCTCACCCTTCTTCTTGTGATGATGTGAGATGATAAAATGCCTGCATGAGATGAAGTGAGGGGGAATGACATTGCTCTCCTGCTCTGGACCGCAGGTAACTGAAACCTTAAAAAGCACAGCTGAGCAAAACCGGGGATAAGGAGGGGATGACCGTAAATCCCACAGGGCCTTGCAGGTCATGGGCAGGACCACACATTTTAATGAGCACGAGGTGAGAAACCACCGGAGGATTTAGAATGGAAGATTAATGTTATTGGGTTTTTGTGGTAAAAGGACAACTGTGTCTGCTATGTAGAGACTTTGAGGTGGGGAGCCCAGAGTAAAACAGGAAGATCAGTGAGCAAGCAGACAACAGTCTAGGTAAGAGATGGTCTGTCTTCGATGAAGATGGTAGCAGAGAAGAACATCAGATGTGGCCAGTCTCCGGTTAGTTTCTAGGTATAGTGCCCAGGATTTCCCGACTGGGAGAAGCAGGGAGAGAGAGAAGAGTCCCGGGTAACTCCAAGGTTTTGGGTCTAAGCTTCTGCAATGATGAAGTTGCTATCAGTGTAGATGTGCAAACTAAGGGAAAGTTTTATCTGACATAGGTCAGATCATTTTCCTCCTCAGGAATCTCCAGTGGGCCCTGCTTACTTTGTAAAGTAGGTCCAGTCCTCTGGGCATTGGACTCAAGGTCCTGCCGGCTACCATTGTGGTTGTGCTCCATCCATTTTGTCCATGATCTTTCTGCTCCAGCCACACTCCACACCACCCATCACTGGTCCCCAAACCTTCACAATGTGATGACTTTTTCATGATCTTCTCTCTCCTGGAAGCATTTCCTCCTCTTAGGTGCCTTAGAAAAGGTTACTCAATCTTTCAGTGATTAACTCGAAATTCCACTTCTCCGATGAAGCCTTCTC
>NC_138371.1:163313770-163362607 GCF_054177405.1 Leptonychotes weddellii | reverse complement strand
AAACATTGATTGTATACAACATTTCAGTAGAGTGGAAGGTATTCTAATTAACATGATAATCAGCACAGTCCTTTTCATTGGAAGAGATTGTATAATCGAACATTCTTTATGGATTTTGATAAACATACTCTACTCTCCGAGGGATTTCAAGCTTCTCATGCTATTTCTCTTTTCTGGACACCAAGGTATACAATTAAGGCAAAAGAACAAAGGAAGAACCTGACATTAACTTATAAATTAGCTAACAATTGACTGATTACATAAGGGAATAACACCAGTCCCCAACTCTTCCAGGTGCTGATTAGAATAAATCATACCAGGGACACTGGGAATCAATAATGGGGTCTCAGAAATCCTTTACCATTTTTTATACTGGTGCATAAACCTCACTTTCCACCCAAATTTTTGCTTAAAAATAAATAATTTTATGTGGGGGCAGAAAGATCACCAACCTTATTAAATGAAATAGTTACCATTAATTGAGCACAAACTCAGCTGGGCATGGAACTGAACATTTTATATATAAAAACCTTAATTTTTACAATAGCCCAGAAGATAGCTAATATCATCCCCACATGCTTAAATTGAAGTTTACAGAGATTATGTAATTGCCCCAAGGCTACAGAAGTCATTAACATATGGAGCTGGGACTTGAACCCAGGTTACCTGATGCCAGAATCCATGTACAGAGTCATATCTGTATGTTACAGTCTATTTCCTGAGACCTTCCTGTGTGCCTGTGTTGTCCCTAGGGATGGGCTGTTGGAGAACAGTGCGGTAACTGCTCTCCTGGAGCCTGGCTTCTATGGTGTATATTTTCTTCAAGATTCAAGAGGAAGGCTATATCGCCCCTCCTAGTTCATTTTCCATCATCACATTGTATTAGAAATATTAATGTGTTGTCTATTTCAAATGAAAGTATGTTTGAATGGGATTATTTCCATAAATTCACGGGTAAATTTTCATAGAACATAATGACTTTTCCCGTTACATTCCTACTTCATAATTAAAGAAAATGTTTCTATGATCTTGACTCCATCTGAGAGGACTTACTGATAAATTTACTGGCACCCATTTGGAACCAGTGTCAGCTGAGTTCTGGTCCTGGTATTGCCACAATAGAGCCTGTTCCCCACTATAAAACACGCATTGTATGCATGCCTCAGTTTATAACAGATTGTGGTCAATAAACACTCATTTATTATTTATGTTTTGTAGCTCATAGAAACATTTGAAGTGTCATCTCTCTGAACACTCGTTCACAAAGATGTCCATATAGTCTGTTTTGAAACTAAATTTTACAAGGATGTAAGAAATGAAAAATAAAATTCCTCCAAGGTATATAATCCACAGAGAAAACCTCTCTACAACTTGGTGCTATCTGTCCAGACATTTTTATATTCATATACAACCAAACAGAAATCCTTAACTTCTTATATTGGACCATTTAAAATATTGACTAGTTTAATTTTTCTGAGTCTCTTTTTTGCTTGGTCTTTAAATTTTAATGGAACTTTCTCTCTCTCAAAAAAAAAAAATTCCCAATATATCATTTTCTTTATGTATTGGGATGGAATAATGCTAGTTTTACCAGATCCTCTGGTTAGTAATATAGGGGAAAATTGGGTATGGGAGCTCCTACGAACAAATGTATGGGGCCCAAGAGTCTTAGGAAAATATAAGTGTGTAATATTTCATAGACAAACTCTAAGGAGTAAATAAAAAGCTACCGCTTTAATTCTTCCAATCTGATAGAAAGAAGATACAAGTGAAATCTGATGGGATTAAAATGTGTGCCTCTAAGATGGTTCATTTATTTTAGACATGATGATTAGTGCATCGTCATATTCTTCAGAATTTAGTGATTATTTCAAAATAATATTAATGTAGGCTAGGCTCTTGTAATCCACAGGAACCCTGTTACCAATCATTTTCCATACTCTCTGCACAACACACCCCTTATCTTTAAAGGGAATAATATATCTCTACTGATAGGTAAGAATACCCTCAGTTCCCAGAACCTATAAGAACTGGAGTGGAGGCTTTTAAAAATCTGTTGATAAATTATTTAAACCAACTGAGCTGGAAAACCACCAGAAGAGAAAATATTTGGTAAATTATGTAGAAATCCTAAAAATCATCAATACCGGAATATTTTAAAGTCTTTTCCCTTTTCTTCTCCACCTCTCACCTCACTCATCAATTCTCCAAATGTCAGGTGAAACCCTCTGGCCAAACCCTGTTTCAGTGAATCTACTTGTGGACGTGACACAGCAGGCATTAAAGATGCCATTAAACTGACATCTGCTCCCAGACACGTGAGCCTTAAATGGCCCAAAAGCATATAATGCATATAATGTGCCATGCCAACTTAAGAGAAATAAAAGGACAGACGCAAGAAAACAGAAACGAATTAAAAATGTACTTAAATGAAATCGAAGTTAATCTAATTAATTAATTTAAACGTGCACTCATGCACACGCACACACACACACGCATCAATATGCTCAACTTGTTTTAGATGCATAGCATTGAGTACAGAATCGGAATACCAGAAGCTCCATTCTGATAGTGACATATGCTTTGCATTATTTTCAAAGAACTAATCCTCGTACTCTTCTGCCAAAGTGTCCATTATCACTGATGCCATTTACATCTCTGCAACCTTTGATCATACGGAGAAAGGTCCTCTTCTTGTTCTTTTCAAATAAGCCCAAACATACATATCTTATGAAACAAGGATACACACCACCTAACATGCAGCATCATCCCAAAGAACTGAAATTCTTTTCCCAGCACCCTGACCCTAATGATGCTCTCAGTATCTCCATCTCTAAAATATACTTGAAATTAATGGAAAGTTGAATTACACCCACTGCCTTTATTTTTAAAAATATTTTTACAAAGTAGCAAATTGTTTCCACTCGGTAAAAATGATGGATTATTGTATAGTGTGAAAAAAATTAATGAGCAGATGGAATCCCAAACCATTATTCATTAAAATATTGCACTGGGTTAATTCAGCAAATAAAAATGGAGAAGAGAGCAGATGGCCATTTATAGTTCTCTTGATTTCTTAAACTACTTCTTTACAGCCAGAACTGCTCCTATATTTAACTTGAAATGCACAGCTCTTACCATATGCACAGTAAGCAAGCATTCATGTGACCTCATAAACTTTTCATATAACACAGCAATGATTTTTATGATTTAGTTAAAGGAACACTATACACTTACAGAGGAAGTTATTCCCATATCCCCAATATTCTGGGGATAATTTGAATTTCCTAGACTCAGTAGATCCTTGCCATCATTATCTGGTCTGAAGGAGGTTCAAGTGGGCACATGGGTAAAATTTCACAAAAGGAAGTGATCAACTTTGTTATAAACGCTTAAGTATGCCAAGCATACATAAAATTATTACAGAGTAGGCAGTGTTTCTCTTAAGGCAACACTTTTTTTTTTCATCATATCCTGATCTTACAAGTTACTGCCTTTTTAAAAAATTCTTTTCTCATGTAGAGCAAATGGAACGCTCATGCAAGTAAATTGAATCAATCACTGTGGGAGGGTGTTTGGTAGTGTCTATTACAGCTGAACATACATATACTCGACGGGCCAGCAATTCCAGTCCTTGTTATATACCCAACAGAAATGCAGACTCATACCTACAAAAGACACAAATATGAATATTCACAGAAGCACTCTCTGAAAAAGCTCAAACCCATATAGAATCAATAAATAAATAGTGACATACTGATACAGTGGTATGATGTAGGAAATGAAGCTCAAGGAACAAGTTACCAGAACAACCTGAGTGAATGTCACAAACACAAAGCCGAGCAAAAGAAGGCTAACACAAAAGCATGTACTATATAATTCCATATATATAAACTTCAAAGATTGACAAAATCATTCTGTGATGATGGGACTCAGCATACACAAGTTCTCTGGTGGAAAAGTGGGGAACAGGCACTGAAACAGAAGGGGGCTCTTTGGGGGTGTTGGGATTTCCTGATCTAGGAGGTTGTTATATGGGTAGATTCCTATTGTGAAAAAGTACTGAGTAGCACACTTAGGATTTTTTTTTTTAAGATTTTATTTACTTATTTGACAGAAAGAGACACACAGAGAGAGGAAACACAAGCAAGGGGAGTGGGAGGGGGAGAAGCAGGCTCCCCGCTGAGCAGGAAGCCCAACGCAGGGCTCGATCCCAGGACCCCAGGATCACGACCTGAGCTGAAGACAGACGCTTAATGACTGAGACCCAGTCGCCCCACACTTAAGGATTTGTAAACTTCTTAGTACGTATGCTGACTTCAATTTTTTTGAAGCTTACTTTAGAAGCTAAACAGACACTATGAAAGAAAGGAAAAAGTCCTCTGTATCAGTGCCACATAAAGAATTATGCCATGATTAATAGCAAGAATTATATACTATCAGAGTTAACACAAGTGATATAATACAACAAATACTATCTGATCACTTTTTTCATAAAAATTAACAAGACAGGGAACAACAAATGTTGGTGAGGATGCGGAGAAAGGGGAACCCTCCTACACTGTTGGTGGGAATGCAAGCTGGTGCAGCCACTCTAGAAAACAGTATGGAGGTTCCTCAGTACGTTAAAAATAGAGCAACCCTATGACCCAGCAATTGCACTACTAGGTATTTACCCCAAAGATACAGATGTAATGAAAAGAAGGGGCATCTGCACCCCAGTGTTCATAGCTGCAATGTCCACAATAGCCAAACTGTGCAAGGAGCCAAGATGTCTTTCAATAGATGAATGGATAAAGAAGATGTGCTTCATTATACGATGGAATATTACTCAGCCATCAGAAAGGATGAATACCTACCATTTGCATCAAAATGCATGGAACTGGAAGGGATTATGCTAAGTGAAATAAGTCAGGCAGAGAAAGACAATTATATGGTTTCACTCATATGTGGAATATAAGGAATAGTGCAGAGGACCACTGGGGAAGAGAAGGAAAACTGAATGGGAAGAAATCAGAGAGGGAGACAAACCACGAAAGACTCTGGGCTCCAGGAAACAAACTGAGGGTTACAGAAGGGAGGGAGGTGGGGGAATGGGGTAACCGGGTGATGGGTATTAAGGAGGGTATGTGTTGTGGTGAGCACTCGTGTTATACACAACTAATGTATCGTTGAACACTACATCAAAAACTAATGATGTACTATATGTTGGCTAATTGATCATAATAAAAAAATAAAGCATAAAAAATATTTTTAAAAATTCTCCGATCTCCATATTCCAGGAGAGTCTTCAGGAACTTCTCTTTGGTACCTCTACCCTGTTATAGGAGCATGTGTTATTTCTCCCAAGCACTGGACCTTCCTCCTTCTGGTGAGTAACCTAATTTTAATTTGTGACACTCCTTTCCCCAACTTTCCTCCATGGTCTGTGCCCAGTGACATTCTCACCAGCTGGTGAGTGCTGAATGGCTCAAGCCAGTGTTTCTCTCAGGGACAATGTTCTCATTGGGGTAGGCTAATTCTTTGTTGTATGGAACTGATCCAAGCACTGTGGCAAGGTTAGCTTCCATGGACCTTACACAAGGTGACAGTAAGCCTGTAGGGGCCTGTCATTCTTACTACATGTAACCTGGAGTTCATGACGGAGCTTCAGTATAAGATATCAGAGTCAAGAGACCAGGCATAATGTTGTGTTCATTGTTATTCCATCTAAACCTAACAGTGCGTGAGGCATGCTAACTCTTCAATAAAGGTCATCTAAATGTATCTGGCATATAGTCAATAAATGTTTATTGAGCACCTTTATGTGCCAGGCATCGTTCTGGACAATAAGGATAGAGAGGTGAGTAAAACAGATCAAATCTTGCAGACATTATTTCTCTTCTAGTGAGAGAGAAAGAGATGATAAACAAGTAACAAATAAATGCAAATAGAAAAACTGCAGAGAGTAAAGTTAGGAAAATAGGACCATATGATAGAAAAAAAGTGGAAGGGGGCTGGTTGCTACAGTGGTCCTCAACCAGGGGTGATTTTGCCTCTGAGGACATTTGATGAGACCTTTTTAATTGTCACAACTGCAGGTACCTAGTGGGAAGAGGCCAAGGATGCTGCTAAACTAATCTTACAATGCACAAGACAACCCATTCACACAAAGAATTATCTAACCCAAATTGTCAATAGTTCTGAGGCTGAGAAACTGTACTTGATAGAGTGACCAGGGAAAGCCTCTCTGAGGAGGTCCCATTAGAACTAAGACCTGAATGATGATAGAGATGGGTGAGCAAAGTGTTGGAGAAAGAAGATTCCAAGGCAAGGGAATAGAAAGTGCCAAAGCCCTAAGGTGCAAATCAGTGTCGGTGGTTTGAAGAAAATGAAGGATAGAGGGGTTGACCTTAGCCAGGGGGAGGGACAGTGTATTCAAGATGAGTCTGGGCAGATGACTGTACACGCAGGAACAGTTTGGGCGGGGGGTAGGGGCTGGGCTAGATCATTTAGGGCCTTGCAAATCAGGGTAAGGAGTTTGAATTTTATTCTAAGTACAAAGGGAGGGCCCTAAAACGTTTATTTTTTATTTTTATTTTTTAAGATTTTATTTATTTATTTGACAGAGAGAGAGATAGCAAGAGAGGGAACACAGCAGGGGGAGTAGGAGAGGGAGAAGCAGGCTTCCTGCTGAGCAGGAAGCCCGATGCGGGGCTCGATCCCAGGACCCTGGGATCATGACCTGAGCCGAAGGCAGACGCTTAATGACTGAGCCACCCAGGTGCCCCCCTAAAACGTTTTAAGCAAGGAGATGACCATAACCACATTTTTAAAAATCAACAGGCCTGTTCTGTAAAGAATGGCTTGTAGAAGAGCCAAAGAGGAACCAATGGAGTGAGAAAGAAGATTCAATCCAAGAGAAACAGGATGGTGAATGCACAGAGTTGCCAAATAAAATACAGGATGGCAAGCTAAATTTTCATTTCAGAGAAACAAGTAATACTTTTTTGTGTAAGTATGCCCCATGCAATATTTGGGATACACTTATACAAAAATTATTTGTTGTTTATCTGAAATCCAAATTCAGCTGGGCATCCTGTATTTTTTATTTGCAAAATCTGGCAACCCTATGCATGCATGAATGGATGAATATCTGCATAGGTAAACAGAGAATAATGCGTGTTTGAAAAATGAGCCAACTGCTACATTTCTCAAATTCAAAAATAAAAGGTTCTGCATGAATGGTTTCTATATGTAGAAGAAGGATGTGTTCAAATAGATAGTGTTTATATAGGAGATCAATTAAGTCCCTAATCAATTTTGACATTTATGTCTCCCTCTCATTAGTTTAAAATCTAATGAAAGCAGGAAAATATACAATAAATTGGTTTTCATTGGCCCTAAGCTGTTCTCTGTCCCCATCGACCTGGACCCCCAAGTTCAAAACCTTGGGGTAGGCTTCTTTCATGGCTTAATTTTCATCTGTGAACTAATAACATTTCCAAATTCTGTCAATTCTTTTGCAATTCCTCTTAAGTTAGATCCTCCACTCCAGTTTCTAGAGACCCATTTTTGTCTGGATCTGATTCCTGCTCATTTCTTGCGTGGTTGCCCAGATCCTCTCTCTTATTCACGATTCTCATGATGTCACTGTCAGGGTTAAACCTTCCCAATTCCCTTACCCTGGCAGTTGTAGATGGGTCATTCTTAGGCTGTATCAAGCCAGCAGGTATCTTTAATTTGGCTCACACAATAGTGAAGAAGAGTAAACATTTATAATTAGGAGCATTTCCTTTAAAAACTGGGCATCTGGCTGCATTTGAAAGATGTGAAGATCTGGCCACACCAGATCTTCATCGACTCCTGGCTACCACCACAGCTGAAGTTGAGAGCAAACTTCCTTCTTTAGACAGAGCATGTACGTCCTTGCCTGTTTTGGGGACTTGGATGGGATCTGACACTGGATCACATTCAGATGCCTCCATAGTGAGCATCGGAGACCTCCAAAAGTTCTTTTTGTTCTCCATTGAGTCCAACTCTGGATTAGGCCAATAGCCCCAGCAATCTCCTTTTGTTCCCTGTTACTTCACCTCCAATAGCCACCAGAGGCTGAATCCACATTCTCTTCCACCGTTCTGATTATTTCGTCTTTCTGTTGATTCCCTATTTAAGAGGTTTTCTGTACAATCTTACCAACACTGTTCATTACCTGGATTTTCTTACTGAAAGTTAACATGCAGATATTCTGTAGGTGTTTCCTAGGACCTTGCCTTTTCTCACCAAGATGACTGTGTCAGCTCCCTGAGGACAAGAGTCTTCCTTACCACCTCTACTAGCTTCCAGAAGCACTCAGAAAGTAGGTGGTGCATGAAATGACTATACCACAATCTAATCAGCATGGAAAGAGAAAAGTGGGCCTGAATTTATTCCTTCTCTGAATGGTACACCAGTATGGTTTGAAACTGGTCATTTTTCCTGACATCAACTATTTTAAAAAATAGCACATAAGAAATAGAAACTGGAAAAGCTCTTTTAAAGTTCTGTTTAAAGTAATTTAATAAAGCCCCTGTATTAAACCACATTATCTCATTTTATTCCGTAGATATATTTGATTCTATGACCAATAAAAACTAAAAATTTCATTTTGCCCTTACTTCTTATGAGATTATTAAACTCAAAGATCCAATTTTCTACCATTTTAAGAAGGCTGATTATTTAAATGTTAAAAGCTTGAAATGAGGAAATAAAGCATTCTCTGGGTTTGTATGTATCTATTAAAGCACAAGGGAATAGATGAGAAACCTGAGTCCTAAGGAAAAAAAATAACTATGTGAGCAGATACCAAAATCTATTTAAACTGGTAAACTGGTAAAAAGGCAGTGAGTTTTAAATAATTTACTTTAATTGTACACCTTAAAAAAAATAAGATTCAAATTGGTCAGAAAAGCAGTATTTCCTCAATCAAAAAAAAATTCTTTCCATAAAATAATTACCTTTAAAGAATATTTTTAAAAGGTTCAAAGTCAAAAAATAATTAGTAAGAAATCCACTCACAGTAGGGATTATCTTTATACTGAAAAAGTATTATCTTTATACTGAAAAAAAAGTATTATCTTTATACGAAAAACAATCTGTGTTTTCCTAAATCAGCTCCTCTTGATGTGTTGTCAGGATCATGAGGCATGACAAATTTTAAATGGGCTTAGTGCCGAGAACTCATCCATAAGGTACAACCATTTCACACAGGCACACACACACACACAATTCAAAGGACTGAATAAAACAGCAAACATGCATGGCTTAGCCACTTTTTTTTTTAGTCACTTTCATTATAGCCAGTGAAAGTGAAAATAACATGATAGACAAATCTCTTAGGAGAAGCTCATGTGTTGATATGCTCTGTGAAATATGAATTGTATTGTTCATAAATTTAATATGTATGTAAATTTATATATAAATATATAGGTAAATATATGGCTTGGAAGATGTTTATTCACTAACAAATAGGAAAAAAAAACACTGCTCAAGCAATTGATTCTTTGGAGCAATACAGAGGAATTTTCGGGGAAATTTCTATATATATATATATATAAACACTAGTTTCTGATTAAATTGTAAGATATCATATAGTGAATAAAAAAAATCAAAGAAAATATTAAAAAATCAGTAAACAGAGAAAATTAATGATCAACTCAAATATAAGATAGCAGTCCTTAATTATCCAAGGGAGATTATATTGTTCATATCACAGCACATGACTTACTGATATCATTTGCATAGGATCATATATCACATTAGCACTTGGAATAGCGTCTAAGACCTGTCACTCTAGAAATAGCACCAAGAAAACCACATACAATGACTTGCTCAAGGTCAAAGGGCTGAAACTTGGATTTCCTGCTTCAGAAGAAATATTGATACTTCCTGAATTAGTTTAGCTAATTACTTGCCCTACTTACATCTTGCTTGTTGTTGGTTTCTCCGTTTGTTTGTTTAAATGAAAGGCTAAATATTCTATCTATTCTAAGAAAGTCTGGGAGAGGTTTGAAGGGCTCTTTGGTCAGGGATATAAAAACACTATTCCCGTCAAGAGTGGACTGGGAGATATTGAGTAAGAGATAGAATTGAAAAATGACTCTAAGAGATTTTCGCTTTCAATCTCATCTGAATATCTATGAGCAAAGGGAGGTCCAGAGAGGCGCTATGGCTCCCCCCATGTCAACGCAGCTAGCTGATGGCAGGAATGGGACTAGAACCCCATATACCCATCTAGTCTAGGATTTTTTCCTTTGCATCTTGTCCTTGACTTGTGTTTTAAGGGTGAGGCTTCACTGTAACATTGAAAAGGAATTCTTCATTGAATAAGATAATCATATTAAATATAAATGCAAACACCACACTCCAAACTCTGATACAGATGATTTTTTGATTATTCGGTGTTATACGATGTGTCTATTATTGCTCCTTGCAATTAGAATGGATAAACAACCATTGTTTTAGGATATTGCTTGTGTGTCTTTAATGCATTAGTTTGTCATGGGCAAACAGGAACCCAGACAGCATCAACAAATCACCAGCTTTAGAATTAAGAGTTGTGTCAAGCACTGGCTGCGCTTATTACACTAAAGCTTCATTGATTCAGACTATTTGGGAGGAATGGAGTACAAAATGGGGGCAAGTGCGTTGGTGAAAAAACAAAGTCTAAAATGAAATACTTTTGAAGAAATACAAATCAATTATTTCGAAGTAAGTAAAAGTAACTCACTTAAATACTGCCAAATATAAGTCCTGTAGGGCTTATTTTAATAACTGAATAACTCATCTGTAATTAGCAGACAAATTGTTTATATGCAAATGGCATCAGAAAGCATTTGAAAATGCTTTAGCACATTAAAAATGTGCCATTGAATCTTTTTTATTCCAAACTTCACATGGAAAACTCTTCCCTACAGGGAGTAAGTACAGAGGTAAAAATTAGACTATTTCTAGTTAAATTATCAAAAAGTCTCATGGTACTAATGCTCTTACTACTATAAGAAGTGATAAAGATAGTAATAATAATTCATTTCTATTACTCATAGGGAGTCCACATGTATTTTCTAATTTGTACCCTACAAGAGCTCTGTGCCCTGAGGGTACATAGCCGTGACAAGACTTGCCCAAGACCTCCAGAGTCTACATTTCTATGGCTTTCTGTGTACTCTGACCTCAGGGAGAAAGGTACAAAATCCACATAGGTGCAGTTGAGGCTTCACTTCACTGGATTTCAGGGACTCTGATCGCCTTTCAGTGGGCTGTTTTCATTGTTTTGTGGATCCGTACCTGCGTTCACTACCTTAAATCCTTGTTGGTACGAGGTGAGCATAAATATTCAAACTATCTTTTTCCTAAACACTGAGTTTAATTGATAAAGGAAACTAAGTCAACTATCCCTTAGTTACTGTAACAGCAGGGGAAAACGGTAGCTCCTTATCTACCATTAACATTACCAAGAGCTAAACCTCTGGATAATCTCTTCTCAGGCAACAGCTACTGTGAGCCTCACTTTGGCAAGCATGGCAGAGACACCCAAAGAAAGAATCTTGGAGATTAATTTGTTAAATGAAGAAACACATGCAGGATAAGGAAAAAAAAATCTTTATGCTGTCAAATTATTACTGAAGAGGAAGCCAAAATAAACATGTACTTGTTCAACTGTAGAATCTTGCACCTTATCTTGTGTGTGTGCCAATATTATGTTTATGATTGGCCTACTCATGTTGATACAGATATGATCTTAAGGCTCAGTTTGAAGTTTTTAGTAGTAAAATGTCACCTCTTAGCCTTTCTATATTGATGAGGCAGCAGAAGGCAAGCTGAGGGCAAAGCACAAGCGAACACCCTGCATCTCCCCATGTGTGACCTTCCGCAGGCACTTCTGGCTGCCCTAAAACCAAGGGAAGGGAAAAACAAACCGTTAGCTGATGGAGATCACAGTCCTACAGGACAAGAGTCTCCCTCAGTTTACAAATGTCCTCATGATTTATAAGGAAAGAGCATTCTTATCAATAGCCTAACTTCCAGAGACTCGTAGACTCGACTTCCTAGAGCTCTAACATCACGCATCACATTCCTAGTGATGTGGGAAACAAAGCCAGGAGGGAATGTAAATAAAATTAAATTTCTTTATAACCTGCAGCCCAGGTTACTGATAAGTACAGTACTTGAGAGAGGAAGAAGAAGCGTAACGTTCCTCCAGGAAGCTCCCAACTATCTGAACGTTAATGCTTTGCTAGAGGGAAAAACAAACAACCTTATCTTGAGGAGAGCCCGGTCTCCAATATCTTGTAAGTCCTCTTTAGCATATGAAAGTCCTTTTGGAAATCTCCCTTTGTCCTTACCGCCCCCACCTCCCAAGTATATAATCAGCCACCCTCACAAACCCCGAGCAGGGGCTCTGTCTGCCCACAGGTCATGTCCCCGTGCTTTAATAAAACCACCTGTTTTGCCCCAAGGATGTCTCAAGAATTCTTTCTTGGCCATTGGCTCCGGATCCCAACAACTACACTACAAAACCACATCATCTGTGATACCGACTGAAGTGTGTGTACATGTAGAACTGCCTTGTGACCGCAGATTAGGATGACCAGATCCACTAATAGCTGATCAACACGGGAGAGGACCAACGTGCCTAGAGAGGAGGAAAGACACCTTGAGCTTTCAATAATGCTGTGAGTGGATTAAATGAGCCTTCCTGACATCACTCTCTCAGTCCTTTATCATCAAGATGTTTCAGCTTGATTTCTCACCATGCATAGCCTCCACCCCAGTCCTCCTTAGCTACTTACTCCTGGTTGCTTCAACAACAGTTTGCTTACACTATTCCTTGGCAAATGATACTTCCTGACCTGTAAAGCCCCTTTCTCCTTTTTCTTCTCCACCGGTGGGAATCTACTAATTTTTAAAGACCCAGATTATACATCACCTCCCAGAGAATCCCGAAGTACATGTGCACTCCTCTGTATTCAAAAGTAGGCTGGTCAAAACCATTATTATGACACTGACCATAATGTGCTGGAATTACGATTAGCTACCTCTCACCCATTAGATGGCACATTCTTCATGGCTTGGGTTGTTGTGTTATTCCTTGTTACATTTCTGCTACTCCTTCGACACCTGCCCGTTACACTTGACCCTTGCCGATATGCTTCCCAGTGTCTTGCACACTGATGGGCATAGAGTAGGTATTCTATAAATGCTTATTGACTGAACCAGAGTGAACGTGGCCAATAGATAATCAGGATCCAATCGGTAGCCAGATTTATGTGTCATGAAAACCCTTCTAAACATAATGCATTGACCCCAAGTCTCAACTCCCTGACCTTTCATTTATGCTGCAAACCAGAGTTCATGGATCTTTGTTTACTTTTTTTTTAATGGGCTGTCCACTTAGATTTCAGCCTTACATTAATCTGGGATATTAATTCTACCAGCACTTTTGATAGAAGCTATAATTTATACCATTGAAAAACCTGTCTGTGGGTTAATATTCAGAGGTGTAAAAATACAAATGACATTAAACATTAACTAGGCAAAGAAGTATGAGTAAAGAGATTGTACTGTGTAAAAACTTAGAGCAAAAATTAAGGCTAAAACATTTCACAATTAAAAAAGGATGAAATGAACAGTGTTATAGACTGTGCATTAATCAAAAAGGAAATAAACCAAACCAGAGGCGTATTTATTGCTTAAAAAATATTCTCAACTCCCTAAAGTGCCTATAATTATTAATTATTTATAAACAACACTGGAAGTATTGACACTGCATATTCCTACAAAATGAAACATAAAATAATAATGCCTCAATTTTATACAATCTCTTCAAGTTAATGATACATTTGAAAAAGGATCCTGTGAAGCTTTAGGTGGGCAGGCATTGATGACCACTCAGAAATGGCATCTATTGAGTTAATAAGACCTCAGTATCCTCTCTTACTAAATACTCTCTCTTTGACACTAACACCATATAGAGACAATATGAAGTGGTTGATCCAGCCCTGAGATATTTTCCTGACATGCCACCAACTTACTGAATGACCATGAGCAAGGTCTGTATTTCTCTGGGCCTAAAGTTCTCAACTTAAATGAAAGGACTAGAAAAGTTCATCTTTATGTCCTTTCAATGAATATTCATTCATCTCTATTTCTAAGGTTGATTAGATTTGTTTTTCCTGCTCTTATTCCTCACTCAGAGGAAAAGGTTGGTGGTCTGATAAAAGCATATACAATTTTTTTTTAGCATTTTTGGTTAGTTACAAAGTCAGTTTATTTAAAAATTGTATCCCTTTTGGTGTTTCTGGCCTCAAGTAATAGAAAGTCTAACCTCATGCAAGTATTACCTCATTTACTAGGATATGCAGGGTGGGGATGGGCTCAGGTGAAAGGTATCATCAAGGACCCAGGTTCTTTCCATCTCTCGGCCCTGCCCTCCTGGATGTCAGCCTGTTCTTCAGATTTGGAAGAAGATGGCTGTCTTGGTACAATGGCACAATGGAGAATACAAAGATCAGACTCAAAACTTCCAATCTGCTGGGATGATGTCATCATTTTCCTCCAAGCAAACAGCCAACAACTTAGCTAAGCATCTCCTCCTTTCTGTCACATTATTAAGGTAGTTTAGCAAGTAGCTATTGAATGCCTAGAAGTCCAGTATGATGCTAGGAACTGTTAGTCATAGAATGAAAAGAAGTATAAAGGAAAATCCATTCCGCCTTTCATTGCGGAATGATGACTAATACAGAAAATCAAGTATATCTGTTTCAGAGCCTTAAGTCAGGACAGAAACACTCTCCATGAGGTTAACCCAGCCCTAGCTGAATCTCCAGATACAGTTAGACAGTGTTGCCTCATTCTCACTGGCAGAACAGAATAAATTCCATACTTATAAATTCCATGCTTAAGGATGATTTTTTTTTTAATGAATCCATTTATTGTAGGCTACAGTGACCTTGTTCTTGAAGTAACTAAAGCTCAGCAATGCAGAATGCATTTCAGATTGCAGTGGATAAAAACCAGGGGTTACCTGAGATATCTAGAATAAAATTTCAGCAAGATAAACATAGCATAATCCAAAACATAATCATAGTCGCTACAGTTAAAATATATCATATATAACATATGGTATTGTACAATTCATTCCCAAACCCACTGTTCTCAGATATGACCTGGTTTTGAAATGGTATTATATTAGAGTCTAAAAATGGAGTATGTGATGAAATAGTAATCATAATATCCAGGCATTTGAATGTAAAGATTCCCAGAGTCAAGTGGCAGTATTTGCTTTTTAAAAAACACCATAGTATGACTATATCACTGAATATCTAACCAGGTCCTTCTCTCATATTTCCAATAATGTGGTAGTAACACTCAAATACATGCCTCCTGGAGCATATTACTGACCGTTTCTCTGTGCTGGAGACCTAGTAGCAGAATTCCTTCTGGGTCATAGGATACGCACATTTGTCATTTTCCTAAATGCTGCCAAATTACCTTCTAAAATGGCTGTACTAAATCCCACCAGCTGTATATGAGAGTCTTTGTTTCACTGAACTCTCCATAAACACATGATATGATAAGACATTTTAATTTTTACCATTCTGGTGGGTGAGAAATGGGACCTCGTTTTTTAATTCGTTTGCACTTCCCAGATTCCCAATGAGATTAAACTTGAACACTTTCTCTTGTATGTTCCTTAGCCACAATAAGCCGTTCTCTTTGTAAAGAATGCCTACGTGTTCTCTTTGCTCATTTTTCTATTGGGATATTTTCTATTTCATATGACTTTCTAAGTTTTTTCATACATATGTTGGTTCTTGTGGGTTGATGCCTCTTTATCCTTTTACCCTCATTTTCTTTTTTTCCAGTTTTATAGAGGTATGGTAGAAAAATTAAAATTGTGTATATATTTAGGGAGTTCAATGTGATTTTTTAAAGGGGTACAATGTGACGACTTAATCTACCTATATATATTGTGAAATGATTTGCACAATCAAGTAAGTTCACACATCCAGTGCCTCACATAGAAATGCAGATATCTCTAAAAGATACTGATTTCATTTCCTTCGCCTATATACCCAAAAGTATTATTGAATCATATGGAAGTTTGAATTTTCATTTTTGAGAAACCTCCAAACTGTTTTCCAAAATGGCTGTGCCCATTTACATTCCTACCAACAGTATACAAAGGATCCCAAAAGGAAACTCCACACCCTGACCAAGACTTGTTATCTCTTATCTTTTTGATAATAGCCACCCTAAGAAGTATAAGGTGATATCTCATTGTGGTTTTGATTTGCATTTCACTGATGATTAGTAATGCTGAGCAGCTTTTCATTTACCTGTTGGCCATCTGCATGTCTTTTTTGGGGGAAAAATGTCTGTGAAGGTCCTTTGAAGAACCAAGCCCATTCTTTAGTCAGGTTACTTGAGTTGTTTTTGTTTTCTGGTTTTTGCTATTGATTTTTAGGAGTTCCTTACATATTTTGGATATTAAGCTTTTATCAGATACATGGTTTGTAGTTTCTCCCATTCTGTGGGTTGCCCTTTCATTCTGTTGATGATTTCCTTTACTGTGAAGAAGTTTTTTAGTTTGATGTAATCCTGCTTATCTATTTTTGCTTTTGTTGCTATATCCAAAAAAAAAAACCCAAAAAACAAAAACAAATCATTGCCAATGTCCAAGGAGATTTTTCCCTGTCTTCTAGTAGTTTTATGATTTCAGGTCTTAATTTACATCTTTACTTCATTTTGAGTTAATTTTTTTGTATAGCATAAGAGTCCAATTTCATTTTTTTGCATGAGTCTATCCAGTTTCCCCATTTTGAAGAAACTATTCTTTCCCCATTGTGTATCTTGTCACCATTGATAAAGATTAGTTGACCATTTATGTGTGGATTTATTTCTAGGCTTTCTATTCTTTTCCATTGGTCTATGTGTCTGATTTTACACTAATGCCTTACTGCTTTGATTACTGTAGTTGTGTAATAAAGAAATAAAAGGCATCCAAATCAAAAAGGAAGAAGTTAAACTCACATGATCAATCTTATACATAGAAAACCCTGAAGATTCTACCAAAAAAACTCTTAGAACTAATAAATTCAGTAGGTTGCAGGATACAAAACCAATATATGAAAATTAGTCCTGTGCCTATACACTAACAATGAACTACCTGAAAAAGAAATTAAGAAAACAGGGCGCCTGGGTGGCTCAGTTGGTTAAGCGACTGCCTTCGGCTCAGGTCATGATCCTGGAGTCCCGGGATTGAGTCCCGCATGGGGCTCCCTGCTCAGCAGGGAGTCTGCTTCTCCCTCTGACCCTCCCTCCTCTCATGTGCTCTCTCTATCTCATTCTCTCTCTCAAATAAATTAAAAAAAAAAGAATTAAAAAAAAAAAGAAATTAAGAAAACAATCCCATTTAAAATAGCAGCAAAAAGATAAAATACTTAGTAATAAATTTAACTGAGGAGGTGAAAGATCTGTACACTGAATACTATATGACACTGACGAAAGTGACTGAAGAAGACACAAATAAATGGAAAGATATCTTATGTTCATGGGTCAGAAGAATTAACACTGTTAAAATGTCCATACTACCCAAAGCAATCTACAGATTCAATAAAATCACTACCACAATGCCAATGGCATTTCCCATAGAAATAGAAAAAACAATCCTAAAATTTGTATGGAACCACAAAAGACCCTGAATTGACAAAGCAATCTTGAGAAAGAAGAACCAAGCTGGAGGCACCCCAATTCCTGCTTTCCTTTAGTCTCATTTAATAAGGGTTTTGGAATGAAAGAGGATGTAAAGGTATGTGCCCAACTCACTATGTCAACTAGAAGTCCTGAACCCTCCATGATTAAGATCCTCTTCACGTATGAAGTAGGTCTGTCATACGTATGAACTTATGCCCTCTCATACGTGCTAGTCTGCATATAGCTGCACCAGGAATGTTGCCATGGCCTCTGACCTCGTCCCTCTACTATACCACCCACCATAGCACTGCTGATTTCTTCTCTCGCCAAAGAGGCAGGTGGAAAGAACACTTTTATTCTGCAAATGCACATGGAAAATGAGCATTTTCCATGAATTTAGTATGAATTTTGTTATTATGAGTTCTTTAAATAATTTGGATTTTTTGTTTGTTCTAGTCTTGATATGTTTGAGCACTATCCCAGAAGGCAGTTGAGTATTTATTTCGGGTAATGAGGAATATCCTGCTTGTTTTAACACTAGGGATGGGGATGAGGGAAGATTCAGTTTAATGAGACAGTCTATCATTTCTGCAAATTTAATTAAGAGCTCTTTATTCTAGATTTGCCCAGATCATTTCGTGGAGAAAAGATCCCCACATAAATTCTCATGACCTTGTGCTTTCTTCTTCTTTTATTTTCCTGTGTTTATTGCTATGGTTTTAAAGAGTCACTCCTAGTCAAAGAGGGAATTTCTTCTGGTTGTGTGACTAAATGATGCTTAAGCAGTATGCCAATGAGACATTCATTATGCAAGGTGCTATGGCAAAGCACCCAGTGATCTGTGAAGGAAACAGAACTTCATCTTTGGTATTTTAAGAGTACTTTCCAAGACAGATTATAGCAGTTCAACACAAAGGGGAAAACAAAATAGTCTCAAGTAATTTTATAAGACAAAAGAATAGCAAGTATGTACTATCTTCACTTAAAAACACATAAGCTGCATGCCCTCTGAGTTTTTCCCCAAAGAGTTCCTGAATAGGTAGAAGAAAAGTTCTACAAAATGCATCAGCCAGAAGTACTGTGCTAAATTGCCCAATTACTCATGCTCTCCCGAAAATTTCAAAATGCAGTTCACACCACTTGCTGAACTTGTTAGTTCATTTTCAATGGCAAGGAACAACAAAGTAGTTTCTTTTTCCTATTTCTGGGTGGTGAGAAATGAGTAAGCTCATAAACTAGATATGTATCATTATCATTTATATCTGAAGAGGGCTATAGCCAATTATATTATTTCCTGTTATCTGCAGGGCAGGCAACAAAGAGAGGCAGGAGAAAAGTCAAGACAGTGTTTGCACACAGGCTGACCATACTGATGGAGCACAGACTTGGGGCCAAAGCAGTGGGAGGGGATCCGGTGGAGAGGTGTGCATGAGAGGCTCTTTGGGCTCAATTCTCTTCCAAAAGCCCATCAAACCAGAAGGAGGCTGTATCATAAAGGAAGGTGATGAATTTTGGCATCAGGCATGCCTCCCCAAAACATGGATATTAGCAAGTCACCCAACTTTATGAGAGAAAGGTATGGTAATACATACTTCATAGGGACTCCATGAAGACTGACACAGAGTTACAATCCAGGTAACAGAGACAGTACAATACATTGTACTTAACAGGTGCACAATTAAGCTCCTTCGAATCCCTCCTTTCATGCTATGTGGCAGATCCTGATCATTAAATTGGGTGTCATGATCATGCTGGGATGCTACACTAAAGAGCAGGGCACATTTTCCAAACCTTTGAGCAGCTCTATGTGGAGTGACTATTTCTGGGCTTCTCCGGAACAATCATAGGCCCCATCCCTGTATATCCACTAAAGCTTCTGCCATTAAGGCCTGTGGATTGTGACCAGCCTTCCCTTCCCTTTCTTACATACTTTAAATTCTTCCTCTCAAATGTAACTTGAAATGTTTTTTCCCTACTGCTACGAGACTTCTTCAAGCATAAAAATACATATCTGAAGATGGGGCAGCTTCAAAAAAAAAAAATGTTTAAGACTAATGGGTGTTCATTCTAAAAGAGCAGGGATCAAAAAAAATAGATAACTTTCAAAGCAAAACAAATGCTGTTGCTCTGTCACCATCGAAGACACCTGGGGTTTGATTTCTTTTTAAGGTTTTTTTTCATTCCTTTGAAATAGACATAAGAGTGATAGGTTTCCCCATTTAATCAGGACAGGTCTGAAACAATGTAAAAGTAACCCAGCCACTGTCAGACCTATGTCATGGGATCCTTCTTATTAAAATTTCTGTATGAGATGACTAGAAGTTTGATTTATTAGAAAAATTAAATCGAGATCAAAAGAAAATATTTTACTGGTTGAACTGCTAACTAGCTTTCCATCCTGAGGCTCTTTTGCTGTTTCTTCTAGTTGACTCCATTTTTCCGTCTAGCCCTACTTCCAGGAACCAGCTCTGCTTTCTCTTTCTTAACCAGACCTCCGAAACCTGAGAGTTTCTATCTGGATCCCTGATCTCAGTGTTTGCTGCTTTCTCTCTCTGCTTCCCTAGCCTTTGGTGAACCACAAACAAGGCTCCTCTTGCAACCTGACTTCTGCCCCTCCACCACCTGCTACAAGGAGCGCTCCCGGCTCCTTATTTCTAGGTGGAAGATGCTGATTCCAGTCACACAGTTCCCCTGCCTGGTGCATAGACACAGTGAAACACAGCTGTTTCACACACCTTATTTCTCACAAGGTAGCTGTCGTGCTCAGAGGTGATTAGGTAACATGTCCAACGCGGGGCCACTAGTAGATTAAATGCATGTCTTCGAACCCAAACCAGCACATTCAGAAGCCCACACTCAACCCACCACACCAACACCTTCTACAATAAATAATGTGTCCGCCCCTCATTTAAGAGGTTAGATAAGCTTCAGGGTTGTTTCCAATGAACTATAAGCTTGTGGAGGGCCTGGCTGAAACGCTCCTAGATCTCAACTCAGGAATAAGCACAAAGGAATTTTGAATACATGCTTTTTGATCAGGATGATAATAATTAAAAATAAAATGGTATGAATGATCATAGGGAATACTGATTGGAGCAATTTAATAAAAGCCCATCACCACTCCTCTAAAGATACATTTTAGCATCTCAATGATTTAACAGAAGATTGCCAAATTGCAATACCCAGCTGCACAAAACCTATTCTCAAGCATGATCATTATAATCTCGTGCTTTATTAAACATCTGAAAGGAATGGCAAAATGGTCCTTCAAGGACAGCTCCATTAGGGGGAAAAAAAATAGAATAATCTACAGTATAATGTGTTTAAAATGCTTTTTAAAATAGTGTTGTCATTAAGGTGATCAGCACCTGGGTTATTCTCACTGAAACAAGCCTGAGGTCTGCTGATTAAAGAGACAGCTACACCCCCTTTTCCTGACCCATTAAATGAACCAAAGATATAATCTACACATGTCTTCCTGTGGTCTAGTTTCATTATGATGGAAACCTCCAAAAACAAGTTAGTTATCAGTGCAATAAATAGGTTGTGAAATAGAGGAGTGGAATGACACATAGCTCTATTGACCAATAAAATTTAATTGGCTATATATATTCTCACTTAGAACTTGGTCAAAATGACCCCAAAATTCAGTCTGATGCTAACAGAACTGCCTTCTAAAGTCAGAACACAGTTTTTGAAAAGCACAAGCCCACCATTCCTCATTTTTGCCTGGCCAAAATTTTATCAGGCATTCCCAACGCATCTGGCCTGTCAGTTAATTAATATTCCCCAATCCACATCTAAGATTACAGGTGGAACCCTCCTGGTCTGAAAAACAAATAATCAGATTAATAAAACTTACATTTATATTGTGATATAAAATCTACAGGTGATTTTAATGTCTGTTTCCATTTTTAAACCCTCACCTCGACAATATTATGATTCCCGTTTTTCAGATGCCGAAAATGAGGACCAAAAAGAGTACCCTGACTTGACTTGCCTGAGATGACAGACAGCATAAATAGCTAAAAAAAAAAAAAGAAAAGAAAAGAAAAAAGGATTCCAAGCCAGAATTTGGAACTGGTTCCAGGCTTTTTTGTACTAGGGCTATCTTTTTTTTTTTTTTAAGTTAAAATTGTCCCCTTACCTGGTACTCACCATACTGCCCCAATTCTCCAGAACATTATTACACGCTTTGTAAATGAATCTGTAAATGGGTTGTGGAAAATGAACCTCTTACGCACAGCAGGCAGCAGGCGGCGATAACTGTTATCTCCCTGCTGTGAGACTTAAGGCAAGTTAGTAAATCTCTCTGAAACTTCCCTTTCTCTTCTTAATATCGAAATAATAACATACTTGCCTATTGAGAAAGCAATAAAAGAGTGTGTCGGAGGACCTCTCACAGACCTTGGCACATAGGGAGCTCTCAAAGTGACCTATTTACTATGCATCTCAGTTGGAGCATTGTCAGAACCTCCATGATAATTAGAGCTGTGGATGTAGTCTTTCTTTTCAAAGACGGGATTGTTGGAGGTACGGGTCAGGAGAGAATGGACTTGATGGCATGCTCATCTATAAAACAGGAAACAAGAGCACTGGAAAGAGAGAGGAAAAGAGACAAAGCGAAAAGCTAAGGGAAATCAGAAAGGGATTTCAAGGAAACTAATGATGCTTATGCATATACAGGTATCAGCTTGTGGACAATGACTGTGTGGCCCAAAGCTGAGAGAACATGGTTGTAGTTATTAATCCTCCCGCTAACCCTATGAGATAGCTATTGTTGTTACTGTCCCCATTTTACAGAAGAGAAAATTGAGGGACAGAAACGTTAAGTATCTTATCCAAGGTCACACAGCCAGTAGGTGACGGAGCTGAGATTCAAATCCTGGCTGTCTGACTCCAGGGTCTGCGCCCTTACTCCGTGCTATTATATTCCTAGTCAGAGCTGGTGGTCAAAGGCAGCCGAGAGGTAGACTGGGCACTGAACATACTGAATAACTCAACAAAAGGACATGTGTGTTGAGGGTAAACATTGCCCGAGCGTGCTGTGGTGTGGACATACCAGCTCAGTGTATCAGTTTGCTAAGAGCTGGGGATGATAAGAATACAACGTAGACACGGCTCTTCACTCACCTCCCAAGATGGTTGAGGGATCACTTACGGTGGGTGATGGTGGCTGAAAGACACTAAGTTCTCCCAGCAATCTTTTCCACACATCGGGCTTATGAGGACTGCCCTTTCACTGGAAGTTCAGAGAGGTTCTGGGAGAGCTGGCTGCAGAGTTTGCTGGGCTTCCATTTCAGTGTGGCATCATTCAGGGTTTTCCTTATGCTAGTCCCTGCCCCCCTTACTCATGAGCAATGCCACTTCAGCTTGTCCATCAGCGGCTGCCTTTCCCACACAGTCCCTAACAGCTGAAGCCCTTCAGTATGAGCTCTGCAGTTGGAACCTATTCAGAACGGGCTGCACCATGGCTGGCCGTGTGACCTTCAACCTCCCTGAGTACATCTGCATCTACAGAAACTGGTATGATAGGATCTACCTCCCAGGGTAGGTGCAAAGGTACAATGAGATTATACCTGTGAAAATAATCTGGTATTATATAAACATTTATTGAATCTGGACTTTAGGAGAAAATATGACTTATGAATGGCCGGACTGACTGTTTCTAGACCCTCATTGTTGGTGAATCCATCTCAACTTTAAAGATGACCTATGAATCACCTGGATTAAGTAGTTTAAGAAATGGACATGACATCAGATATAATGCTATCTCATCTCAGCATACCCAACGATGGCACTGAGCCGTAGCTGCTGCTGCCGACAAAAATGAGTGCCTTCAAAATATCCTGAGCCGTTATTATATACCATTAATGTCACTTTTAGCACTGGAAACTGCTTTTCTGTCATTTTTATGAGGAATGACTTAACTGTGCCTGGAATGTAGTTACCATTGTTCACTGTTCTCATAGAAGTGGATGGTTTGGCCATGAGAGACTCTTAACTACAGGAAACAAACTGAGGGTTGTTGGAGGGGATGGGGGTGGGGGGATGGGGTAACTGGGTGATGGGCATTAAGGAAGGCACATGATGTGATGAGCACTGGGGGTCATACGTAACTGATGAATTACTGAACTCTACATCTGAAACTAATGATGTACTATATGTTGGCTAGTTGAATTTAAATAAAAAAAAAAGTGGACGGTTTGGAAAAATACAAAAGTGTTGGTATCAGAATCAGGATGAAAACTGTTTTACCTGTATTGCTTATAGTCAAATCAAGCCTCATCAACCAGGATTAAAATACAGTCATATTTTCAAAGCAAATCATTTTCTCAATTAGCCCAAAAGTACACCGAAGCAGGATTTTTTTTTTTAATGGTCAAGGAGTAATTCCAATTGACAAATTTAGGGATAATGAGTTCTGGCCAAATCTGAGGGTGGTTCTGGAGAACCAAAGATGCCCATTTAGATATCAATTTCTAGGAACAGATTCATTAGAATGAGGGTAAAGCCTAAAAAATATATTGCTTATTCTGGAAAGGAACTTTATTTTAAAGCTAAGGAAATGGGAGCCACAACTCACACTACCTAGCTACATGCCTAGTTAGTACAAAAACTAGCAATAAATTCAAAGTCTCTTTCCCCCAAGTCCAGTTTTTTTTTAAGCATGATAAATATAGGGGCATGAAAGACTAAGGCAGTCCAATTATTTTATGAGCAACCCAGCCCCTCCTACCCTCATACTAGGGAAAACCCAGGTATACCTCTCTCCAAATGTAAGAATAGCCTAGGAAAGGCACATGGCCAGTAGTGGGTTGACCAAAAATTCATTTCCATTATACTAAGAATGGTTTAGATTCAAAGGGCAAAAGCATAGAGCCATCTCACCCTTTAGACCCTTCTGAAATTTGCCATTTCTCCTTAATTCACACACACAGAGACCAACATCTAATAATCTATGGTGCTAACTTAAGGTGGCTGAGATCCTGGGAAAATAAATTGTTTGATGCAATTTTCCCACTAAAAAATCTAGAATTTATTGTCTCTGTCTAGCATTTATTGTCATTGACATCTGTGAAGATTTTCAGACAAGAATGTATTGTCTCCCACATCTCGCTCCAGTTCAGTGCATTGTATTCCATTCAGGACTTTTTTTTTTTTTTTTAAATAAAGAACCATCTGTTTAAAGTGACTTTATTAATTCCTTTTGGTGTATTTTTTGACATGTGTACAAATTACAGATCATAAATTTTCTAATAACAAATTGTTCATGGAGCTCTAGGCAGGACCTAACATGAGAATCTAAATATAGAAGTGGTATTTACATACGTACCCAAGTAATTTGTACAGAATGGAAGCCATGTTTGCTAACACCAAGATCATGGGTAGAGAAGCTCTGATAACAGAATACAATGTCCCTGTAGAGTTTCCATTAGGTCTAGTGAACTCTGCGGTAAGGCTATGATTTTATTCTCACTATAAATCTCTATTTTATTTCATTGTTTTCTTTAAAAATATCGTATTTGACTCCAACCTAAGGCATATGTTTTCTGGAAAGTTTTCACTCAGCCCATTTTTTCTTCATGAACCATTTGACCACTGGCCCTGTTTCCATTGGTATTCAAAAGAGTAGAAGAAAAAAAAAAAAGAACCGAAGGAGAATTAAGTCTAATATTCTTTATTCACAAATATCCACACAGCATCTCACTTTATTCTGCAGATTGTAACATTTTTCAACCACTGCACTCCATGAAATCCCACAGCGTCTTTTCCTAGCTTGTGACGGAAAGTGCCTCAGGGAGGTTGGGACCGTGATGCAGGATTATGCCCTGGAGGAGGGTGTGGGCTGCTGAAGGGGGGGGAGGGGGCTCCTGTGCCCAGAAGCTGATGAAATGGGCTTTACTACCATCTTTTAGGTTCCTTCCTTGACCAGAGGCCCACATATAAGGAGATTGTGCCCAGACTCCAGCAGAGAACCCAAATAGAACATAACTTGTACAGTGAAGACTGGCTTTGTTATAGCAAAGACAGGGGATTTCTATCAGCTATTTTTCAACTGTTCCCATACTGAAAACGGATATTAATGGATATATGTACTTGTTTGGCTATGATACTTCTTATTCATCTGTTGACTTTTACTGTTCTATATATATCCCACTGTAGTTAATTTATCCAAACATGTTTAAGTCATAAATACATATATTTTAGGGAGAGCAAGATATGACACCTTCTCCATGAAGCTGTCATCTCTTGGTTTGGTGACACTTATACTTACTGTTTCTCATCTATTC
This sequence comes from Leptonychotes weddellii, assembly GCF_054177405.1. Lineage (NCBI taxonomy): Eukaryota > Metazoa > Chordata > Mammalia > Carnivora > Phocidae > Leptonychotes > Leptonychotes weddellii. The sequence goes on along the minus strand of NC_138371.1, from coordinate 163,336,598 downwards.
TGAATGGTCCTTTCTCTGTTTCTTTCTTTTATTCCTCATTTTTCTTCCATCCCTTAAATGAGGATGAACCCTGAGGTTCTGACCTCTCTTCTGTTTTAATCCCTAACATATTTTCCGAGCTGTGGCACCATATTCTAATTACCCCAACATGTTGATATCCATTTCCAGCTAGCTGCCTAATCAACGTATTTGTATTACTGTCATCAGCATTCATTACCTAGCCTAGTCAAGTATGCACACGCACCCACACACGTGTGCATGCACACACGCACACACAAACACAAAGGGCCAACTCCTTTTTCTAATTTCCCTAATGCTATTCATTGTGCCAATATTCTCTGAGTCAATCAAATTCAAATCCATAGCTATCTTTGATTCTTTTCTCTCTTTCACCAAATTGTTACCATCATGGGTACTTTATGATGATGTCACAAATGCATATGCTTTGTGACATGGCCTTCTTCTTTTAAGTCTCCATTTAATTCAGTCTGGGTAAAACTAAGCACCTCCTTGATTTCTATTAATCTTATGCATAAAATATTCAATAAGGCTCTGGAACTACCACACAAAGCTTCAATGTAATTTAGCAGAATTAATCTGACATGTACCAAAATGTAGGCATGTCTACATAAGGCTGCCTTTCCATGCTCACCTTTTGCCTTCTTGTTGTCCTAAATACCAGCAAGCCTAAAAAAGGCTTTCCTGTCTGTACCCCTGCTCTTTCCTCAGTCTTATCCCCTTCATCTACACTTACTGGGAACATTCCTGGGAAGCTCTTTTTCTGCCCCTGACTACTGTAGCATTCTAGACCACTCATAATGCATCTGTGATACAGAACCTTGACTTGTCCTCATCTGTATCATTGTTGTACCTCTCCACCATAGTGTCAGCATCTTGAGATGGAAATCATGCCTTATTGACCACTGTGACCCTCGTAGCATCCAGCACATGGCCTTTACATAGTAGATGCTCAGTAAGCACATGTTGAATTTTGAAACAAAGGACATTTGAGTTCCCAGGAAGAGGCTAGAAGTGCTATCAAACCAAGGAATAGAGAGATCCCGATCCATAACTGACAGGGGATAACATAAATACATGGTACGTGTGGGAGTTACAATGAACCCCTGCAAATACACTTTGAGTTTCATGTGACCCCAGCGTCCACACCTCAGGGAGTACCCACTGATCCCTAATGTCAGGTTTATCCTTTCTCAGCCCTTACGTTACCCCTGTCCCTGCAGGTGGACAACTCAAACCCCTGCTAGACTCCAAGGGTGTCTGCTCCAAGTTCTGCTCAGAATCTTTATTTCAGCCATTATAACTAGGCTTAACTCTTCTTCCACCTGATGTTCCAGGCTGGCAGCTGTATTCTTTCACTTTGTGCTATGGCTGTGGCTTACTAATCTTCCCTGTCCCCTCTATGATTCTAGTTTGTGTTTCTCAGAGCCACCCTCACACTTCTTGCAGTATAAACTCCTAAACTTGAACCTTAGCCAGGTGTCCTCTACCTGCTGAAGTAGCTCTTGATACCAAGTACTGAGTCCTGAAAAAGTGCTCCAGCCACTTGTCCAGATGCCCCTATAGGTCCTTACTTTGCAGTCTGTCCTGTGTTGGCTCTTGCTGGCCCAGATATCTACTTTGGCAGCCCCATTACATTTGTTCCAAGAGCGAGCAGCTGGATGTATGTCCACAGTGCCCATGGTGCCCAGATGGGAAGGTCTGGATTAGAGCCCTGGACTCTTGCCCTCTGACCCTTCCTGCTCTATTGACCTGGCACTGACCACAGATATAACAAGTTGGTGAAAGGCCAGCTATAGAGAACCCAGAAACATACAACACGAACACCATGCCCCCTTCAGAACAGTCAGGATCCCCTGCCTCTAGCTGCATCTGACCTCAGGTAACCTGGTAAGACTGTGGTCAGAAAAATACAAAGGAACATACTTCAAAAAAGTTAAACATTTTTAAGAGCAAAGACATTGAAAATATCATAAGCCTCTCTACTCCTATAATAGGTATGTAGCATGCATCTAAGCAATAAATACATGCACTTTGGATTGCTCCAAACCATTGAAATAAAGCAAATTTCATTTTTAATGCATGCAATAAACTTTTTTTCTGTAGCATATCCGTTAAGATTGCTCTAACTTTTAAAAAAATAACAACTGACTTGTTCTGTATTCCTATAGTTCAGAATAAATAGATCAACTAACTTTAAAGTTGGCAGGTTTACAGTTCTCACAGAGAAGAGAAATTAAAGCCAAACTGAAGATAAAAAGTATTTTTTTGTATTTATGAAGTCTTAAAATTACAGAGCTGAACATACAAGGTCAATACAAAGCTGGCAGAGAGCTGAGGCTGGATATTTCCTACATTAGCTTTATTTTCTAAAGTGAGAAAATGTGATCCTGGGGGTGGAGATGTGTGAGCTGAGCAGTAGGGAAATGGTGGGCTGTGGGCTCCCGTGCTCAGGGCAAACTGCTCATGCAGAGTAAATATTTATAGGTAAATCCCCAACTCAAGGCTCCAGCTAAATCCCTTCCCAAAGAAACGTCAAAATATGAATTGTGAAATAGAATGCTCTCTTGAGTATACACAAGTTATTATGTCTTCATTTTGTAATTATTTGGCATTTGTTTTCCTCTGTATTTGCATCTCCTTATGCCCCAGCAGTAAACTCCCCGGGACAAGATTTTTGTGTTCCTTGTTTATGACCATAATCCCACTATCAAGAATAGTGCCTGACACATGGTGGTTTTTCAGTAAATATTTGTTCAATGAACGAATACATTTTTATTCCTACTATGACCCTCTCAAGGGAGCTCACCAACCTTAGCACCTACTCAATACTAAAAAAAAAAAAAAAAATTGCCCATTCACTCTCTATATAAGGATACCCAAGCATTGTAATTTAAGGTGTCACTTTCAAAGGTAACATTTTATTTTATCACTTTGAGAGCCCATCTTTAAGCATGAGAAAGAATATTAATCCTCCTTGTATTTGTCTCTCTGATCACTAGAAATTTATTAACATTTAATTGTCTTGAATTTGAATTTGGTTTCCAGGAAGCTTCAAAGAACCAGAACACTCTGAGTAAATCCTTGTATGATATTAGTTTTTGATCTCAAAGGATAGTTAATTTAGCTTGTTTACATGACAGATTTGGACAGAGTTAAAGGTTAAATTCTACCTTGAAAGTCTAAATATAACTGGCAGTTGATATTAATAATTTTATAATTAGTGAAACTATGATTAGAATTGTCTAAATATCCTGTGCTAGTAAAAAGTGTCATATGATTCCAACTTGTTCTCCTGGGAGATGACCTGCCTTTTGAATTTTCATTACCCCTAAAATTATCAACTTCAAAACAGCATTTATGAAAAGAAATTAACATAAACCTTTAAATGAGGTTTCTCTGAAAGGCTACTTGCTCATATAAAATTGAAAGTCAACAATGAAATTACTTAAATTAATCATTCTTTCTTTCACTCAACACATAATTATTGAGTACCTGGTGTGTGTTGTTTATTATGCTAAGTTCTGGGGATGCAAAACAACAACAACAACAACAAAAACAAAACAAAACAACCCATAAGATACTGTCCCTATCATTGAGGAGTCTATGGGGAGTTGGTTTTTATTTGTTGATTTCATAAGCACTGGTATTTACAGATGCCAAGACTTGGGTTCACATCAGGCTTGAAGCTCCAGGAGGGTAGAAGCCAGGGTCTGCTGCTTAACATGGAATGTCCAATGGCAGCAGTATTCATGAGTATGCGTGTGTGTGGGTGTGTGTGGTGCTTCCCAAGGTGCTGTAGAAAGACCAATGCGGAAACACACCAACACACAACATGATAAGTGAGGTAACAAAGGAATAGAGCACAATGCACACTGCCTGGATGGAATGCCTAAGTCAGCCTGCAGAGTCCAGAGAAGACCTCTCCCAGGAGCCATTGTTTGGCTGAAGCACCTTTGGGACGAAGCGTTATCATGCCAGGCATGAGAGGGTGATCCAGGCAGACAGAACAGCATGTGTCAAGGCATGGAAGCATGACAGAACATGGCGTGCTCTCAACCCACCAACGTTCTGGTACAGCTGATAAGGAACGCTGAAGAGTGCTGTGGACATCATCAGGATTTTCCTCAGGTTTCCTTATAAACTGTTGTTATCTAGACAAAAACAATGCTTCTGCAAGTCATCTAAGTGAAAAATTACTATTGGACTGATGTTGATTTTTTACAATTATTTAATCAAGGCTAGAGGATCTTTTACTATATCATTTACAAAGTTCAATTAAGAGTTTTCTTTTCAAATACTAGTATTTTTGATTACCTCCAGAAACACAGTTTGACGATTTCTCTCTAAGCCTGGAATCAAATGAGAGCCACAGCTGTTCCTTGAGTCAGTGAGGATTTAATATTCTAATCTCCTATACTCTGAAAAAGCCAGCATCAAAAATTCCTCATGCCACCATTCCTCCCCCCGCCCCCATCTGATAAACCATCTCAACTGTGTATTGAGAAAAACAAATTAACACACACATCCAACCAACAAAGAAATGGTGGCTTGTGGAGGCTGTGGAGGTTCTTTATTTTGTGTGCACACCCAAGAATAATTTCCACTGAGTGCTTCAGGAGAATAAAACCAAAATGACAAGTGAGGTCTGGTCACCCTTGGAGAAATGGAGGAGAAGAAACAACTCTCCTCCTTGGGGACTGGACTGTGGGGATGAGGGACAGCGGGGAACAAGGTACGTTGTGATTCACAGGAGCACAACCAGGACACTGGCACCTCAAACTCAGCTGTATGAGGAATGACTGAAGATCTGGGATGTTTAGGTTGAAGAGTTGTGTATCAAGGGGAATAATAATAACTGTCTTCAAATGTTGTAGGGAAAGGGTGATCGCTAATTTTCCATGTCAACTTCATTGGGCCACAGGGTGCTCAGATATTTATGTAGTCAAACATTATTCTGGATGTTTCTGTAAGGGTATTTTGGATGAGGTTAACATTTAAATCAGTAGACTGAGTAAAGAGGTTGCCCTCCCTCTTGTGAGTGGGTCTCATCCAATTAGTTGAAGATCTAAGCAGAATACAGTGATGAGCCTCCCCCAATTAAGAGAGAGATTTCTCCTGCCTGACAGCCTGCGCACTGAATTTCAACTCTTCCTGGTTCTACAGCAGCTTTGGGCTTCAGCTCGAATATTAGCTATGTAGACTTTGAACTTGCCAGCCCCCATAATCATGTGAGCTGATTCCTTATAAGAGAGAGTGAGAGAAAGAGAGATCTCCTATAGGTTCTGTTTCTCTGGAGAACCCGACTAATACAGGAAGTAATAACCAAGGAGGAATATCATGAGGAAACATGAAAAATCAGGAGAGTATAAGACATTTTTGGTTGACAATGGATAGGTCAGTTTATAGGAGGAGAGTTCTAACCGGGGCATTGTAGAGTAGAAGATGGAATGGTTACACTGGAGCCACGAGATTGATTCCTGCAGGTTTCCACATCATTGGATGTCTTTGAGAGGGGTGGGATATAATTAGTATAATTTTTTAGAAAGATGTGTCTGGATGCAGTGTATAACCTTCTAGAGTAGGAAGAGTCCAGGGGCCCTGGGTCCGGTCACAGGCTGAAGAAGACTGAGCTCCTCCATATGAACACAATTTTGAATCATAAGAACTGGAAAATATTTTGAGTTACCAATTAAGTTGGCCAAGGGAGAAAGGGGCAGCCACACTTCAAGTAAAACAGAATCATTAAACAAAATGTAAGAAGACTGGATTTGTCCTTCTCTAGACATTACAATTTTGAGACTTTTGCATTTTTCTGCATTTCTTCTAAAATAAAGCTTTACAGTGGAAGGGAATTGTTATGACTTCCATGGGTGCCCCTGTGACAGCTTCATCTTTTAAGCAAATCTCTAGGATTAAAAAAAGGATTCTCAGGCCTTAAAACACCCATGATACTGTAAGTCCTTTAAGCCAAAAACAAACTACAAACCAAGCAACCCTAAGACCTAAAACTGGAACCTTTCCCATTTCAGCAGGTAAACACACTACTCATAGATACACTGGCCAAACCCCAAGCAACTCAGATGACAAACGAAGATGAGGCAAAACACAATCAAGGCGGCAGATAGAGCATTAAGACTGTATAAAGGGCAGAATGCATTAAAATACTTAAGTTGAATTCTCTCTCTTTCTCTGGCTTTCACTTTTTTGGCAACAAGGGAACCACTAAGGATAATCTTAAGGAAAATTATTCTATTGTGTTTAAGTTTCAAAAGCAATACTAAGAAAGTAATAAATATCACATTAATGGAGTTTCTCTAATTTCTCCCTGATGAAAGATATCTACTGATATCTCTCTGTCTCCAATGCCCTTTAAGGAGTAAAGAAATATTAGTCTGAGTGGCTAGGCAAACCCAAAAAGGAGGAAAGAGATGCTAGAATCAGCTCATGGATTTGCTATGAGCTGATTTTGGTACCAAGTTAACATCCTAATGTTAATAGCTGCCTGATCCATACCTGAGCTTACCTTAACCTTCACCCATACCCTATATCCCCCCGAGGTGTTCTCTCCAGGGTTAATTTCTTCTAGAAAATATTGTACCCTACTGAGAGGAGCTCTCCCCAGTATTTTCTCACTTCCCTTCTGTTCCCATGGTGCTTGTTAATATTAGCAAGTTTTCACCTAACTCCCATAAAAAGCCTAGCTGTTGCCAGGGACAATGATGCCACAAGACTTTAAGAAGTGAAATCCAAATCAGTATAGCTTCCCGCTTCTGTAATTTACTGTTTTCTCTCTGGCATCAGCGGTAGGCTACCCAGATCAGATTCTCCTCCTCCTATTACAACAGAGTACTCAAGGGCCACATGGCTGGATGACTGTGGACACTGCTAGCCCTCTAGGAATCTTCCTTACATGATCCCAGGCTGATGCTGAAATATGTATTGTAGGGTAAGTGCCTATTGTGACTTGGGAGTTTATTTGAAATAGAATCTTTAATATGCAAATGTGAGATTCACCTGGGGCACCATAAGAATGAAATCTATCCTCCATCCTGTCTTGCGTTCTTACATTAAAGGGAAGAAGAGTAATTTTTAACACACCCCTACGATGGTTTTATGCAAATTCTTCAAGCTAGGCAAATTATTTTTGTGTTAAAATTTTTCGACCCCATAAAAACAGGAGTGAATTTATGTGGCATTTTAAAACGATGTTAGGCACATTGTAAAGCTATTTCATCTCATTTATAAAGAAGAGTGAACATAAAAACAGGCCACGGCATAATTAATAGTGATATGATTTATCGCACCAACTTTTTCCATTCATATTTATGTATTTTCTGCAGTGTGGTACAAGTTTTCCCCTCCATGCCCCTAATCCCTGCCCTTACCACAGGACAGAAATGGTATCCGGTGAAACAACATGGTGCTTAAATTCCCTTACACACATGCACACATGCACACACACATGCGCACCATACTGGTATGATGGTCTTCAAACTCGGCTGCATGCTAGAATTTCCTGGAGGGTGTGAGAAAATTCTGATACCTGGGTTCCACCCCAAGAGCGTTTGTTTTAATTGGTTTGGGGGGGTGGGTAGTCTGGAGCACTGAGATTTTTCAAATGTCCCAGGTGAAGCAAATATACAGCCTAGATTGAGATTTACTACATTAAAGTATTTTAAGATTATTATTATAGGCAAAGCTATAACATGGAATTTAAATCCCCCCTGTTAAATAACTTGAAGAATAAATTCAGAGACCACCCTATAAGGCTGTTCTAATTCGCCCTGCGATTTATGATGTTAGCAAATTCAACAAGTATTTATTGAGTACCTACAATGTGCCAGGCACACAGGATGCCCTGCAGATACTGGAATAATATGGACATGCCTATCTTCACAGAGTATAGAGTTCAGCAGATATTTGTGCATCGCTCTTCCTACTTTCTGTATTCCGGCTAATGTTCCACCCGTTCTCGATACTTACTTTCCATATCAGGTGGTTCTTAAAGTAGGTCTTGGATTTTTCTACTTGGAACTCCTGTTTTTAAATTTCTCACGAATAAAGATGAAAATAAGTGAACTCATATATCTTTATATGAGCCATAAGAACACAGGTAATAAACCAATTCTGAACTATTTAACATTTCAAAGAACCACCTGAAAGACAAATAGGAACTATTATTTCCTCATGAGGATTTTACCCTATGTTGTGAAGTTTATGAGAGAAATAAAAGTTCAACACAAACTATACTGACCACTCTTAAGATACTAACAGTCTGCTCTCCATCAGAAGTAGGGTATTGTGTTATACCACTTCCCTCCTTCCCATGATTATTGATGTGGGTTTGAGTATAATTTGAGATCAGCTCTAAAATATCTCCTAAGCTTTTCAAAAGAGTAGTTTTGGCTATAAAGGGAGTACAGAATAGTAAATATGCCAGCATCATTTGTAAGATGTCATTTAATTTCTCTTGACTATGTTCAGCTGAGAAGTCTGCTCACAATGGTTTGATGAGGTAAATTGAAATAATTGCTCCATTCTTACATGGGAGAACATGAGCACAATAAGTGGAGATATCAAACTCACAATCCAAATAAGTAGCAGAAATTTGAGCAAGAATTGATTCAAAAGAAAAACAAATTTCAGTCTTGCACAGAAGCTACCACAACTTTCTCATGGCTGACACAGGCTGCATAAATTATGCCAGCAAGGCTTAGCAGTATACAGAGATGTTCTCCAATATGTCTGTTATATATTCACTAGGCAAGGAGTGCATTTTCCCTTTCTTAATTAACAAAGATCCATTTGATTCTCTCTAGAATACCAATTTTGAAAGTAGTTTATTTATTGTTATAATTTCCCCAAACTTCTTCTAGTACAAGCTTCATTTCAAAGCAATACAGATGTGAATTTCCAACAAGGTTCATTTTTAAATAGTAGAATGAGCCAGATTTTCTCTGAGTGCCCAACTCACTCCTGGGAAGAGTTCCTGGCCAGCAGGGGACTACTTATCACATTCCCTCAGACATCCACCAGCAAAGACGGTACTGTGGAAGTTGATGCAAACGTGATGCATGCACAGGAAGGTAGAAAGATGGACTCAAAGCTGGAAACTATTAACATATTTTGGATGTTTCCATAGTATGGTTCGAAGAGGAAGACTGACAATGAGATGTCTTAAAGATCATAATAATAACTAAAACCAAGATAACTAACAGTGATTTACATTTTGCAGATTTGTTCAAGCTCTTACTTGCTCATTTTCTGTGAGAAACCACTGACCACTTTATTTGGGAGCTTGTTCCACTATTAGATTATTCTAGAAGTCCCATCTGCCTGACATCAGTTCTATCTACTCATTCTTCCATATGCTACCCATATAAATATTTAAAGAAACTTATGATGTCTACTACAAGCCTTCTCTCTCTGTGTTTAATTCCTTAGTTCCAGAAACAGCTTATTACACAGTTTTCAGATGCCCTTCCATTGGAGTCAACCTATTTTGAATGCTCTGTGGTTTGTATATATCTCTGTGAGTGAGATAGTGTCCAAATTCAACACAATATTCCAGATTGCAGCTTACCAGTGCAGATGTCTGTGGATCTATATCTTCCCTCATTCTGGCCACTTGCCCTTTTGTGGCCATGCCACACTGTAGACACCAGGTAAGCTCATGATCTCCCAGAACCCCTCAAGGTCTTTATTTCATCTCAACGGTTAGAGAGTCACATCAGGTCTTTCCAACCCTGAGCTAGCACAGATAAGGTTTAGAATTCAGTACCTTACATTTAATCTCATCTTGTCATATTTCATATCCATGGTTGAAACACACGATTCCTTCCTATTAAGAAAAAATTTTGATTCTGTCATCTATTTTTGGCTTTGGACTGTTCAACATTTTTTCTTAGAATATCTCATATGAAGACATGTTTTAAAACTTACTTGCCATCCTTCATAATTTGTGTCTTACACGTAACTCAGAAGTGTGTTTTCGATGTGTGATTGAAGCACAATTCACTCCCACTTTTCTGAAGTGTTACTTGGACAGAAGAAGAATTGATCCTGGAACTGATTCTGTTCACATGAAGATTATAGGAAGATGTTCCGGTCACGAAATTGGCTTGGCCCCAGATTCAAGCAAAAATACATTAATTGCAAAGTGTTTGCTAAATATTTATATAGCGAAGAGATGGTCCATATGGAGTAGTGGGTCCTGTAATGGTTCCATTTTTTTTTTTTTTTTTTGGATTCCTATAGATTTCAGTGTAAAGAGCAAAGATCTGCAAATCAGTTAAGGTTCATGAAGTTGTTCATGATCTCTCTGCTGTGGGTAGGGGCAGCTGTGAAGATTATGCTTCTCTTTCTCAACATGTGTTTTGACTGTCCTGTCTCTGAGAATTGTTCTTGGAGTTGAGAGCCTAATTGGGTTCAGTGATCACCCAGTGGTTGATGACCAAAATGAGGAGAGCTATTGTACTACACGCGGGTAAGACCTGGAACCAACCAGCCCTGGTAGAGGAGGGTGGCCAAAGTCTCCCAGCAGATTGATCTAGACTGAATAAGTCGGGTGTCCAATAATGCTGCTGGGGATGCTGTGTCCCAGACTATCTGAAGGGGAAATGGGGAGAGAAATAGAGTCCTGTCTGTGAGTCCTGAAGGGATTCCATCACGAATGTGAGAGGATATGGATATAGACATGTGAAGAACTAAAAACTATAGTGTCTTTTTCTTCATAGCACTAATCCCTATCTGATTACTTTTAATTGTCTCTCTCCTACCATCAGAATGTAAATCTCATTTGAGCACGAATTGCCATCTTGTTTTTTTTCTCATGTGTCCTAGAACGGTGCCCAGAGAGGCTTTCAATTACCATGTGTGACTGTAATGATGTGTTGAAAGGCAGATGGAGACAGGGGAGGACTTGAAAGTGGCAGAGCAAGGACCTAGACTACATCCCTGAGAGAAAATCTCCATTAAAGATTGAGAAAGGTGAATGCAGCCATTTCCACACTTACCATGCTGCTGAAGTTTGTGAGAAGGAAGAAATAGCAAATATAGGGGACTGTGGTCAGGAGGTGTCAGAAAGGGAACAGGAATGAAGGAAAAGCCCCTAACTGCCTTGGCAATATGAGATCAAGTTCTGCCTTCCCGAATACTTCTCTTCTTAGGAAGAGACAGACTCTTACAAAAGTGGGAGGCTGTTACTTTGTTTAATTATGCATTTGCATAATCATGAATAAAAACCCCAAATGGATCTTTAAGGTGATATGAATCTAACACTTTACAGATAGGTGTTCAATCAAAGGGTGCATGTGACTCTATTATCATGCCTTCCAATCTCTCCCTACTCACCACAGGCCTATATATCCATACCAGCAGAAAAGCTGCCGGATATCTTAATGAAATAAAGATATACTGTTTCTTTTTTTTTTTTAAAGATTTTATTTATTTATTCATGAGAGACAGGGAGAGGGAGAGAGAGAGAGAGAAAGAGAGGCAGAGGCAGAGGCAGAGGGAGAAGCAGGCTCCCCGCTGAGCAGAGAGCCCGATGCGGGACTTGATCCCAGGACACTGGGATCATGACCTGAGCCGAAAGCAGACGCTTAACCATCTGAGCCACCCAGGCGCCCCAAGATATACTGTTTCTATGGTTAATGGTTTTTCCCTTCATCTGCCAGCCCAGTAATCCTATCTACAAATGTGAGGAAGTATCTTTGTCATGTCTTGTTCTTAATGAGCCAGGAACCATCTTTTTCTTATGTAATTGTTAAAACATAATTTGTTAACTGTTTGTTCCTGAGGTTTTTTTGCCCCCAGGGATCCTTGAATCAAAAAGGTTTCAGGTCTAAGGATATCCATAACTAATCCACCACAGGAAGTAAAAAATATTTTGATTCAATAATATTGAGAAAAAATGTAAAAACAAAGTGTAAAAACAAAAATGTAAAAACAAAAAACTCTCAGGAAATGAGCACGATGTCAAACTTTACTCACATTGTGTTACGCAGCTGACATAAGAAGAGCAGTTGTTAATTGTGGAACTGCCTCTAAACCAAAGGATACAATGAGCTGTAGTCTACCAACAAAATCACTCCATGAATAATTTAGCACTGATGAAAATACTTTATGTGTTGGGCCCCTAGGTGACTATTCTGGGCATCAGGGTTGCAAGCCAGAGCTAATGGTAATGGGCTAACATTCCTCAAGATTCCAGGTCATACAGTACAGGTTGATCTGAGGAGACACCTCCCATCTGGCCCTGGGCAGGCATCATATCATCCCATTTTCAGAAGCTTCTCAGTAAAGTTATCATTCTCATTGCATTTTGCATTTTTACAGCACCCGTAGTCATAGCTCCCAGGCACTATACATTGTTAATTTATTACAGGCATTTCAATTTGGCTAGTCAACTCCCTGGTCTCCTTATGCGCTAAGCCCTAAAATCAGCACGGAGAACTGAAATTCTTAAGCACTCAAACCAGTGCACGTTCTCAGGAGCCAGGAGGCCTGGGTTGCAATACCAGGGTGTCCCCTGATTGGCTCTGTGATTAGGGGAAGTTGCTACCTCTTTCTGGGTCTCTGTCTGCTACTGGATAAAAGGCTGAGATGGGACTACATGTCCTCTAAAATCCTCTTCAGCTCTAAGCTTTTCAGGTCTTGTGTATCAGAGCTCTTGGGAAGATGTGTCTGACATGTATCTGTGCATAGATATGGATTAATCTGTTCCTGAGGTCACTCTTCCTCTACACTCTCTTAAGTGCATCATCCATCCTGGCCCTTGCAGCTGACAGCTCCCTGTGGAGGACCCCATGCCAAATCTAATTCCATAAGGTACTCAGAACCAGAATTAAATAGGAATGCCTAGGGCTAATTTAGATGTCCCAAGCTAAGCAAAGAGAAGTGATTCCTTCATGAGATTTATTTTAGAACAAAAATGGTTTGCAGAGTCAAGGGAAGGAAATGGCATTAAGTTACAAGAGCATGTTAGTTAGTAATTAATGGCACAGCTTAAAACATCAATGTAAGAGATTATCCTCCACGAGGACTCCATTAGCCAAATTTAAACAATGCTGACAAGGTCCCTTTGGCTGAGGAGGACCTGGGGATATTGAGGTAGATACAGGAGGTCAGAAAATGTCCCTAAATGTTTCTTGCCCTTCACATGCTTATAATTTAGCAGATAAAATGAATCAAACATTTAGGGAAGGGGCAAATTAAAAAAAGAAAAAGAAAAAGAAAGAATGTCTGAACTGACAGCACACGATAAATATTTGGGAAATCTTGAATCAGTTTGACATCCACCAAGTGCTATAAAGACCTCCGAATGAGCATTCAGGGAAAGGTAGACCTTGTTTTGGAAAGTGGCTTAGAAGAAATAAATACAAAGCATATATTGGAAAGTATGGGGAAGAAACACAATCAGGATGAACTTGCCAAAGAATCCATTACGTATGAGGGTCTAGAGCAATGCTCCCCACATGGCAAGACCCAACGTGCCAGGAAATTTCAGAACTCTGCCCGGTCATCCCAAAGTTAGTTCTCAATGTCGTATCACCGTAAAGGAATTCTCCATAGACGTTGGGTTTTAGCTGAGAGCCACTGCCCTCTTGCCAGGCCTGTCAATGACCTCTACCCAACACTCTGCTCTAGTTTTGAGAAGCAGAGAAACCATGACAGAGAAGGAATCAAGAAGATATTCTCATTTGGGAAAGATCCAGCCCCTGGGCTACAGGAAAATACCAAGCACGTTTTTGGTATAGGCCACAAGGGAAGTGGGAAATGCAAAATCAGAACAGTAGTTGAGGATATTATTTAGGGAACTGGGAGAGAAAGTGGATGTGTCGAGATACAAGAGGGAACCACTGTGGCTTTCTGAGCCTGGCCCCGCTTACGTAAGGGGACTCAACACCTGTTATTAATCAGCCAATTATCCAGTAGAGGGTTTCCTTTCCTTTTTTTTTTTTTTTAAAGATTTTATTTATTCATTTGACAGAGATAGACACAGCGAGAGAGGGAACACAAGCAGGGGGAGCGGGAGGCCTGCTTCTCCCACTTCTCCCACTCCTCTGCGAGGAGCCCGATGCGGGGCTCGATCCCAGGACTCTGAGATCATGACCTGAGCCGAAGGCAGACGCTTAACGACTGAGCCACCCAGGCGCCCCGGGTTTCCTTTTCAATTGCAGGAATACATTAAAACAGAATGGAAACAATGAAGAACCACTTGAAGATAAACAGACTTTCACGTGAGCACTCAAATTGAGTCCTGCAGATGCTTTGGTTGAGCTAGATGTTGTAGTCATTGTAGTCATATGATAGATACAAATCTAAGCCCAGATTAAAATTTATAGAGAAAACTAGTTAAACGATGAATGCTAGGACAGGACATAAACTGAGAAGGACTTTTCTTACATCTATCATTTCCCTATTTTGCAAGAAGTCTGCCCAAAGTGAAAAGCACCTACTTTGTACCAACCACTCTTTTCTAGATGGCCTGGGTATCATTCTCTGTTGAGAAATACTGTGCTGAGCAAACCTGGAGGAGTGGACCACTTTTTTTTTTTAATATTTTATTTATTTATTTGATAGAGACATAGTGAGAGAGGGAACACAAGCAGGGGGAGTGGGAGAGGGAGAAGCAGGCTTCCCACTGAGCAGGGAGCCCAATGCGGGGCTCGATCCCAGGACCCTGGGATCATGACCCGAGCCGAAGGCAGACGCTTAACAACTGAGCCACCCAGGCGCCCCTGAAGTGGACCACTTTTATGCCTGCGATATGATGACATCACAACCTACAGGGGCACTGGGGCAGGAAAAATGCTGAGATCATGCAAAAACGCTGAGATCATACAAAAACCGAACAAGGGACCTGCCCAAAGAGAACTTATAGACCAATTGGAGATTTAGGATCTCCTCTGACCTAAGTCCTCTGTAACCTACCCTCACCAAGAAATGGTAAAACTGGTATAAAAAACCCCACTTGAAAAAGCAGAATTAGTAAAAATTTAGAAATAAGATTTTTCCTAATTTAAGTCTTGAACTCTTGATATGATGTAAATATTGCTAAACTCAATTCTCACATACCCAAATATTTCATTAGGATATCCCCCAATATTTTAAAACAAAACTATTTTCCTTCCAAATTGTTAATAAATGCACAATGCAAAAGATCTCTATAATTAATATATAAGGCAAGAGAGGGGCATGACCACTGTCTCTATTTTTCCTCAAAGTGTGATTAGAATTACTTCATAAATTATTCACATGTTCTGCTAGAATAATAAAACAGCATCTCATTTGACATATATCATATTACTTATTTGGAGTGTGCAGCCAAGTTCCTTTAAAATGTTTTGATAACACATAAGACAAGGGACTTCAAGCTGTGATTAGTGTTTGGTTCATCGTATTTTGAAGTATAGAGTGTAAGCAACCCACTTGCATGAGCATCCACTTCATCTGCATCCATTAGCTGTGGAACATCACCTTTAAGGTACATACACCAGGGCTTCAGCAGAACTGTGAGGTTGAAGGGAAGAATCTCTCTCTCTCCTCCATGCTTTCTGGTGCCTACTTTCCCCTTTGAAAGCACCATGACCCACCCGCACCTCGCACCACGCTGAAGTTGTGTCTCACCATAAGCCTCTGCCAACAGAGGCAGACTCTCCCTCACTCTCCTTTAGAAAACAGACTTCTGACATCCAACCTACCATCAAAACTTGATCTGTCCTGGCATTGGTTTATTCGTTGGTACCCTTGTTTTTTGAGACACGTTAATAAAATTAACTGATCCAAGCTAAGACAACTGTTTTCTGTTGCATTATAATTAACATTTAGTTATGTGAATGGCACCCTGCTAGTCGTTAGGGAAGTCGATGATACAGGAGTGTATGAAATATGTCCCTTGTCCTCAGAGATGTTTTTGATCTTACGATCTCCAGCGAAAGAAGGAAATGTATACGAGTAACAGAATGACTATTTTGAATGGGGGACCAGCACAGAAATATAAAATGCCCAGTATAAGATGAACATGGAAGTAGATGTAATGAGGAATGGGATCCCTTTTCAATCTTGGCCCATTGTAGAGTCCTCCTCGTGTCTTGGAGGCAAGAGAGAAGTCTAACTACAAGAGTATGAGCTTCTCAATGGCTTTTCACATCATACACAGAGCAAAGGCCCTACTAAACATTTAAAGAATGATTTCTTAAATGAGAAGAGACCAAAAGGGAAGACCATCAAGTACACAGGTAGGTGGGAGAATCTCTCCCCAAAAAAGTAGACTATTGGCCTACTGATCCTTCTGAAACCACCCAGCCTAGGTAGCCTCCCACACTTTCTGACAATTTTTCTTCTCTTTTTTACATGATCATCCAGGAAGAAAGTATTCCTCATCACAGACTCTTCGAGAGCTCCTAGGACCACATTCTACCTAGCTGACTCAGATTGTTCCAAAAAGAAGATGGCAAGCACCAACCAGTCTCTCAAGGGCCACAGTTTTCCACCTTCTTTGGCCAACCAAAGTCAGCATTCTAGGCATCGCTTTGCCTCTCCTCTCCCTAAGGACAGATGGACAAGAGCCACAATCTCCAGCTGTCTAGAAACTAACGCCCTCAGCTAAGAATGCCCTTTATATATGATCATTCAGGATCTGTACAGTTTTTCTCTAAGTATCCCTGCATGTGTTATTCATGTGGAGAGAGAGCATCTTGTTTTTATGTTGTCTATAATAAATTGTAAGTGTAACAGCGGGAGCTTTTTCAATACTATTTGTAAATGCAGCCAGAGGCTATTAAGTGATTGGTGTATCAAATAAATATAATTAGCAAATAGCAAAATAACATGTTTGTAAACTGCCTTTGGAAATATGTGATTAGGCCAAAGACAACGATTTCTGCCAAAGCTTCTAAGTGTTTCCAAGAGATACAAGGAAAATGCTTTAACAATTTCATAACAAGTTTGAAAAATTTCTGTGTAAATCTGTTAAGGAGGTAGACAGTACACTTACTTAGTCCCAACTCCTCCTTTTGCATGCTTCATGTTGGAGATTTAAGTGCAGGGGTATGCTTAAGTGTGCAATATAATTTTTTCAGGGAAGCTAAAATGTGCTTGATTATTGACTATATAAGTTTTTAAATTGACATTTGATGAGGTTAAGAAGAGTTATAAATACACCTCCATGTGCAGAGTGCTCTCAGGCTGTAGAGTTATTCTCAATTACTAACACTTAAAATGATCCCAGCAAGTCAATCAGTTTAAAGCGAGGGGAACTCACCCTGCCCTTCTCTTACTAGCATCATGAAAAAGTTTGCTCTTCACCAGTGATGTGATTCTCATTGACTGGCAATAGAAAGTGAAGAGTCGCCCAAACCCACAGATTCTTCCTCTGAGAGATGCAGAAAGACACTCATGCTTGTCCTTTACTCATCTCCCCTTAACTCATATGGGATTGCTGCAGAACTCTGCTTCACTCATCTCTCCCATCCCGGCCTCTCATCCCAGGCCATATTAATTACTCTTCCAAGAACCTCACTTTTACATGTGACTTCCCGCTAAAGAATACAAAATGGATTTCTAGGCACATGTATCAAGCCACAAGTCTAAATCCTACCTAGCTTTCAAGATTGTCCAGAATTTAGCCCCACCCACACCTACAGAATTTAATTTTCTACTCACCCCCAATCAAACCTTCTAGTCAAGTTGGACTACTCTACTTAATATCCCTGGGGTCCACTCCTAGGTGTACCTCCATCCTCCAAGTCATTCAGGACTCTCTGCTACAGTGACTTGCCCTCAAAGACCTAGATACTTTCCCACCACATCAGATTTATCCATACATACCTGAGCAGGTCCTACTTTTAAGTCTTTGCATTTATGGTCTTTTCTGCATTTCCCTGGTATATTGTTCCTTTTTGTGTGTCTTTTTTCTTGTCGTCCCAGGCCCTTAGAGATTCCTTCAGGGAAAAGAACAAATTTGATGTCTCTTGCCTCCTCTACAATGCCAAGACTGATGCTGAGCAAGAAGCATGTAAGCAATGACAACCATGATGATGATGACTGTGACTATGTTGCAACTAATTATATTGCTACTTTGCTTATGGGGCAGGCCCCATGCTATCCAATGTCAATAATTTATTGCATGTAAATCTCTTAACATCCACATGGGAGAGATAAGGTTAAATACATTATTTCAAGCATGAGAAAATGGAGGCATATGAGGTCAGTTTGATTAGCTAGTCAGTTAATCAAAACTGAACTTTAGGGGCACCTGGGTGACTCAGTTGAGCGTCTGACTCTTGATTTCAGTTCAGGTCATGATCTCAGGGTCATGAAATGGAGCCACGCATCGGGCTCCATGCACAGTGCAGAGTCTGCTTTGGATTTTCTCTCTCCCTCTCCCTCTGCTCCTCCCCCTGCTCACACACTGTCTCTAAATAAATAAATAAATAAATAGATAGATAGATAGATAAAATCTTTTTAAAAACCGTGAATTTCAAAGAGGTAGGTATATTATTATCCTTGAGATATTTACTAATAGAGTCAGCATATACATCCGGCTCACAATCAGAAATACATAACTCTTAATCCTATGATAAGAATATTCAGCTGAGTATCATGATCACCCATTTACTCATTCATTCAATATACACTAACTGAGCCAACTCTATGTGCCATATGCTAATTTCTAAACTCTAGGGATAAAGAAAATCAATAACATATGGTCCCTGCCCTCAAACAGCTGACAGTCTTGGCATTCCCCCCAAAATTATATCTATAGCCTTATTTCCTATGATTTGGAGCCTGGGGGAATTAGTGTGGGATGGTGTAGTGAAGGAGCATTTTAAAAGCAATCAAGATCCAATAGTCATTTTGGGGCCTGGATGATCAATGCCTGATGGGGTGAAGAATGATGAGAAAGGCAAAGGTATATAAGGAAAAGACAGATTGGCTAAGTGACTGAGAGAGTTCTGGCAAAAACTTCTGGAAAGGCCAAGACCAAGTATACAGATTTCTAGAAAAATAATCTCTGGATCCCTGGGGCCATGTGCTAAAGCCTATATTTATCTGTCCAGAGCAGAGGTGTGAACGTGTGCAAAGACCTCAAGGCCAGATCAAATGAGACTGTGCTTCTTTCCAGTTTGGGAGCCTCTGGGGATTACTTTAATACTGAGCACTTCGTCATCATGTTTGATGGCTTCGGCGGCCTCATTTATCAAGGATCTATAGTTAAATTTAATTTTCCTGTGAGTGGAGGACAGCCATGGCAGCCAGGCTCCTTGTTGCTGATCCGTCCCCGTTGATGCCTTCTGAAGTGGAAATGATGGATGCCACATGTTCTGGCTGTGATTAAATTTGCTTTGACAAAGCAGCATGGAAATCTGATTTTCAATAGACTTCTGCATTTCACCTAGTGCTGAGTAAACAGATACAGAACATAATGCTTACATGGCTGTCAGACCGATAGCTAATTCATTGTGTCCATCTAATCAAGCTGTCCATTAAATTATTATTTGTCAATAATATGCAGGATCATTTTTGAAACTCTGAGGAATGGGAAACTTGTTTTTAAGTAAATACACGTGGAGGGCTAGACAATGGCGGGGGATTTTCTTAGGAAGATCCAAATAACTCATCTGTCTCTATGTCCCCACTCCCCTGAAGAATCAAAGCACCATTTAAGAAGTTTTTTAGTTTCACTTCACTTGGCTCCCATTTCAAATGCAAACAACAGCATCCAATTACAATGGAGAAGGAAGCTCCAGACATTGACACTTTAGCTTCCCAGTTTATCTTTAAAGGAGAATGAAGCAGAAAATCACATTAAGTATGCCTCTTATGTTAGAGCTTTTAACCTCCTGCTTAGAAAGCCTGCTTGCTGACCACTGCCTGGAAAAGGCCTCCACTTTGGGGGAACACAGAAGAGGGCTGTCTCAAGAGACAAGCAGAAGCTGCAAGAGTGTGAGGTCGATGCTTCTTCTTTTCCCCAGTCAGTGGTGTTAAGTATAAAATCTGGGTCATTGTCATATTAGGAAGGGTCCTCTTATTACCCTCGCACCAGGGGTCCCCTTCCAGTCCAGCTCCCAAACTCAGACCTGCCTGTCCTCTGTACTCTTTTACTTCCAGAAGTTCACACCAAGCATTTTCTCACCTTGCCTGGAGTCTTTTTTAGAACATCCGAGGCCTCCATCAACACTCTCCTTTTGAACTGACTCGTTGCCAACCACCCGCATCGCCCTGAAATATATTTGCTGAGAGAAGCCACAGACCTCACACCTTCCACATCACCGAAAATCTGGGAGTGGGCAGCGCACTTGCATATCCACACTGGCTGAAGGAACTTGAGCACATTTCTTAAGCTCTTTAACCCTTCTATTTCTTCAACCCTTCTATTTCTCATTGGAAGAAGACCTCTGATGTCAAAGTTGCAGGTGCCAGGATGGAATAATGTATGTGTAGAGGAAACCATTTTCTCCCTCCATCAGTTACCACCTTGTGATGCATCAGATAGCAATTACCCTCTCTCAAAAGTCTTGGGGACCAGCTATCAGTCTTCTTAACAGTCAGAAAAGGGGCGACCTCGCCATGAGGCTACTGTTTGGATCCAACTGAGGCAGATCCTACCTCTGTGGGGACAATACGGGGCTGCCATGTCTGGAACGGCCTGCATTTCCATGTCTAGCTCACCGGCTTTTGGAGGTGGGTCTGTTGTATTCAGGAGAAAAAGAGAAAGAATCACATAATTGGCCTCCAGTCCATGGTGTGATCTTCTCCCCAGCTTTCAGGGTAATGAAACTGCTATCTGACAGTGGTGTTTATTCCTCAAAGGGGAAAGGACCGGGGAGAGGTGCAGCATGAATTATTTATTACACACATCGCTCCAACATGGATGAGTGGACATACCAATGACACCATTTCCAGTGGCTTTCATAAAAAGTAAGTGACTCCATGAGATACAAAATGGGAGTGACGTTTCTTGTCCCACCTAGCCTTCACGACACCCCAGGTCCGCAAGTCAGGCAAATAAAACCTCCATTTCACAGATGAGGAAACTGAGTTTCACAGATGTTTGGTGATGGGCTTAAGTTCACAAGACTTAGGATACAAGACAAGAAGAAACAAGCTTTGTAATTCCCACCCAAGTGCACTTTCTACAACCACACATTGCATTTTTATTCTCGTGTGTCTGAGAGGGGAGGGATCTCTGCAACAGCCCCCCCACATTCTGAAAGTCCCTTGGATTTCTCAGTGTATGGTTTCTCTTCAACTTCCATGATGACCCCAGCCCACTGTGCTACTTTCCCTGCTCAAAAGCATCTTGCTGCCAAAATACTTGCACCTCAGGGAAGCTGGCATTTTCATAATGCTTGCTCTAAAGATGACCATGGATTGGCCAATGACCCTGTCATAGCCAGAAGGATGGTCCTAGCTACAACAGCACTAATGGAGAAGGTTAGCCTAGAGGGAGGGGGAAAGATGGCAGAGGAGTAGGGGACCCTATTTCAACTGGTCCCCGGAATTGAGCTGGATATCTACCAGACCACTCTGAGCACCCATGAAACCAACCTGAGATGTAAGAAGATTTGGATCTCTACAAACAGAATATAGTAGGTGGTTGGTTTTCAGGTACAAAGCGGGGAGCCGTGATTCTGCGGGCATATATCGGAGGATAAACGGCAGCTGGAGGGTCCCTGGCCGTGGGGATCCTACACCACCGGTGAGCGACAGCCTCGCGCGCTGCGGACGGGGCAGACTCGCAGACCGGTAGTGGCGGGGAAAGGACTCTAGAGCAGCCCCTGGGGCGGAAACCCGGAGCCGCAGAGTCACGCGCACGGGAACTGCAGCCCCCGGGTCAGAAACCCGGAACAGCAGGGTTGCACCTGCCAACTGCAGCCCCCAGGGCGGAATCCCGGAGCGGCGTCGCTTGTGCGCGAACTGGGAGCAGCTGGCGGTTTTAGAAGCACAAAGGGCAGAGACGTGCCCCGACCTGGAGGCAGGACGGGGAGCGCTGCGGAGGGCGCACAACCAGGACGCTGCAGTTTATAGCAGCACGGACAGAAATGGAGACAGTCTGGCCTGGAGAGCTCACTGAAGAACAGACTGCGATCTCTCTGCTCTGAAGCAGAGGGTTGGAAACGGTCTCTTCTGCTCTGACTCGTGGAAGAGACGCGGAAAGCCACCAGGGAAAGGCACCAGAGAACAAAAGCCCCAAAGACTGATTCCCACTGAGCCCATCCCCCACCACAGGAGCGCAGGGCAACTCCGCCCAAACAGGGTTGCCTCAGTAACAGTGCGGCAGGCCCCTCCCCCAGAAGACAGGCTGGGAAAACAATAGGCCAGCAATCCTAAGGTCCCAAGAAAACAGGTGCATCTTGTTTGGGTTTGGACTCTATACATTCCCTCAAACACCCATCAACAGAATGACTTGGAGGAGGAGCCCCCAAAACAGAAAAGACTCAGAGATTATGACTTATGCTGCAGATTTACAAATGGATGCAGATATAACCAAGATGTCGGAGATGGAACTCAGGCTAGCAATTGTGAAGACAATGGCTAGAATGGAGAAATCAATTAATGGCAACATAGAGTCTCTAAGGGCAGAAATAAAAGGTGAATTGGCAGAACTTAAAAATGCTATCAATGAGATCCAATCCAATCTAGATAACCTAACAGCTAGGGTAACTGAGGCAGAAGAGAGAATAAGCGACCTGGAAGACAATATAATAGATAAAAAGGGAAAAGAGGAGGCCAGGGAAAAACAACTCAGAATCCATGAAAATAGAATCAGAGAAATAAGTGACACCATGAAGCGTTC
>NC_138371.1:163205369-163313270 GCF_054177405.1 Leptonychotes weddellii | reverse complement strand
TAGCCCGGTGATGGGTATTAAGGAGGGCAGGTACTGCATGGAGCACTGGGTGTTATACGAAAACAATGGATCGTGGATCACCACATCAAAAACCAGTGATGTATTGTATGGCGACTAACATAACATAATAAAATAAAAAAATAAAATAAAATAAAGACCAAGAAAAAACAAACAAACAACAACAGCACTAATGGATCACCATCCATCCTCTGCCCTGCTGACCTGCACTGAAAGAGCAATAAATATAAGAAACAGTTCAAGGCTTAACATAATTATTTTGAATTGAAATTTATGCTAACACCCAGTCAGCAGTGAGATGTTCCCAGACCATTCCCCTTCCTTGAGCATATAGTGATCTTATAGTGACGAGTTGGAAAAGAATCAAATCTTTTGCAGTATGTCTAAAACGTGGCTGTAGAACATGGCTAAATCCAAGGAAAATCTTTTTTTTTCCAAATATCAATTTGCCACGAGGCCAAGAGAATTTGAATCTCTCCAAGTCTGACTGTGTGGACAAGGTGGGGGATAGAGGGTGTGCAAAATTTTACTTGGCGCAAATAAATTCACTCTTTATTGGGAGAGTGACTAGAACAATGATGAGGGCAGAGAGGAGGATGAGTGGAGGGAGAAAGTGTTGAGATGTGGCTAGCAATATAGACTTGAGGGTTTCTGATCAGCATTGAATGCTGCTCTGAAGGTGAGGCGTTGATAAGCCATGAGGAGTGCTCTAAACCCCCGCTACTCAGAATGGCCAATGGACCAGCAACATAGGATTCATGTGAAACTTGTTAGAAACACAGACTCATCAGATCTACTAAATCAGAATTTGCATTTTAACAAGACCCCAGGTGATTTTAATGATCCTTAAGCTTTTAGAAGCACTCGCTGGTTATGTCTTTAAAAATGGGGATGATAGTATGAGATTAATGTTTCAAGCAGGGCCGGGAAAGGTGGGAGACCAATAACAATATGGGGACAAATTATCAATAAGACAGTTAGATTATAATATCTGTTCTGCACATGATCTGTTTTGATATGTTATTTTGGTGGAAGGATATGAGAAATTTGCCTTTCACAAATATGTAGTTGGAAACAACAGGAATATTTTCAAGTCACTTTTAGATAATTGTGGATATTTTTCTTTGGTACTACATGCAAACTTGATGAGTGGTAGCGTCTTCATGGTGAGTTGCAATGTGGAATCTGAAGCTTTATCAATAAACACTTAAAGGTATTGTGCTAAGATACATTGCTCTGTCTTGCAATGTGAGTGAATCTTAATTCAGGCATGTTTCTGACATTATGTATTGGTCATTAGTTCAATGGGTCATGCAGAACCGTCAAATGTTAACATATTTCCTTAAACAGTATTTAAAAATTACATGTTAATATTACCACAAATCTCATCAGTACTGGGCAACTGTCAAGCTCATGGAGGCTGATACAGGTCTTCCAAAAATTCTAATTTTCTCCTGAGAGCTCAAATTTTATCATTAGCAACAAGTAATGTCATTTGTTTCCCTTGAAGTGCCAGACTCACTTTCGAAGTGATAGGTTCATTTCTGCCAAATACCTGAGTCTGAATAACCATAATGTGTAAGACATTATTTCAAATAAAAGAAAATGATGTTCCATCAAAAACACTGTCAGGTGGGCTCACAATCAATTGTGCCAGTGCTTTTCCTTGAGATGGCCATCAGATTTGGGCTTGCAGCAGAATTGCTTAATAAGTACTTCCTATGTCATTAGAAAGACTGTTAAAGAGATGTGTACTCACATCTCAAGATTTAATGCAATTAATAATTAGACTGCTTTAGCAAGGTCAATCTTAAAGTGAACCTGGCATTATGTGTACTGGTCCTGAATGGCAATGAAGAATACAATGACTAGTACAGTTTGGTGCCCCGCCTAGATGAGCACTAGGGCCCCACCACCCCCTTTCCATCAGGAGTGCAAATATTAACACAGTAAAATAGTTTTGACCTTGCAGATGCCCCCGAAAGGTCTTGAGATTCCCCAGGGGTCTGCACAGCAGACTTTCAGAACAACCCCACCTCCTTACTACTACCCACCTCACTCTGCCCGCCACACTGGCTTTCTTGCCATTTCTTGAGCACACTGAGCTTGTTTCTGCCTCAGGGGTGGCGAGCTCTATATTTGCGGTTCCTTCTGTTGGTGACACTCCTACCTGCAATGTTCACCTAGCCGGCTCCTCCTTATCACTTCATTTCTGTTGAAATGATATCCCCTCCAAGATGCTTTCCCCAATCCTCCTACCCATGTGGGGCTTCATCTTCTTCAGCAGAGCCTCAGGAAATTCTCTAGTCCTTACCCTGCCCTAGCTCTTTGCATGACTCATCACTAACCAGAATTCCATCAGGCATTTATTTGCTTACCTGTTGATCATCTCCCATGCCCACCAAAATATATTCTCCATGAGAGCTAGGACTTTGTCTTATTCACCACTATAGCCCTGATGCCTAGAAAAGTGTTTGATATCTAGTGCTCAATAAGTACTTGTTTTATGAATAAATTAATTTACTTAAAATTCCCTTAATACCTTTGCTACTGTTTTAAAGGAATAAAAGAGAGTCTTCTAAGTCAGTGCTGTCCAATAACAATATAATGTGAGCCACAGATATATTTTTCAATTTTCTAGTTAGCCACTCTAAAAAAAGTAAAAAGAAACAGGTGAAAATAATTTAATAGTTTATTTTACTTAACCCAATATATCTAAAATATTATGATTTCAACATGTAACCAATATAAAAATTATTAGTATATTTTCTTATTTTTCTTACTTAATCTTTTAAATCTGGTGTGTAATTTTACATTTGCAGAACATTTCCATTCCGATCAGGGAGCACAATCTCAGGAAAAATTAGAGGAAACTAGATCATTGTATTTGCCATCTCTCAAACTTAATGCAATGAAGAGAAAAATTATGAACAATAGCAAAGAAGAAAAATAATAATTACCAGCAGCAGCCAAATAAAGGCAAAGTCCAACTTAACGCAATGCGTTTTACAAAAATGAAGGCGTGGAGCTCCAGTGGAGCAATCAGCGTGCGGTACTTATACAAAAATGGCGTCCATGAATGAGGCAGAGAATTTGCCATAGCCCCACCCTTCTAGCCATCCCCACTCAGTCCCTGGAACTGGTACTATGAAAAGAAGGTGAGTTACCAGTTTGCTGAGAATGTTCACTAATACCTCCTAATTTGGAGAGGATTAGAAGGAGCGGGTAAGCAGGCAGCCCAGCCCTTAACTATCACTGCTGGATCTCAGCAGAAATAAAATAAATCCCCCACAGCACCACAAAGATCCAAGGGAATAATTCTAAGTCTCCACATGGCATCCAGAGTAACCTTCCTAAAATGCAATTCTGATCATGACACTCACCTATTTTAAATCCTTCACTTGTGCACTTCATCCTCCAGAGAAATTCTGAGCTCATCAGCACATCACACAGGCTCATTGTGGGTGAGCAGCTGTGTCCTCCCTGGTTCCTCATTCACCTTCATCTCCATCTCTCCATCTGCATCACACTCTTTCACCACACCAAACACGTTCTCCTGGTCAGGAACCTCTCTCTTCTTTCACTGAGCCATGCCATTTGCCCAGAATATACTGTATCTTCCCCTTTCCAAGCCAACTCCAAAAAGTCTCCAAATTCAACTCAGCGACTTAGTAAAAGCCTTTCCTCTCCCCCTGGTTTACCTAATGATGGGTCCCTGCGTCCTGGAAACCTCTAGATTAATGCATACATAGCACTATCATTGTAGATCTACTCGTCCGCCTTGTTGACTGAAGTGCAAAATCCTCAAGATCAGAATGATGTCTTCCATTACTTTGTCACCAGAGCCCTAACACAATGCCTGGTTCATGATTTACACAATACATAGTTGTAGAACAAGCGAATTCATGTTTAGGCTTGTCATTTACCGACTTTCATCACACAACTAATAGGCACATTACAAAAGAAAATTGATAATGACACAAAACCATTCTAACTAGGCACCTAATAATTCCAAGTGAAGTTCATTCAAAGTCACAGATTACATCTGAAATAACTGATAGTTAAACAGATTTTTAAGACCCCAAATTAAGTTTAGGGTGTGTGTGTGTGTGTGTGTGTGTGTATGTGTGTGTGTATAACCTGAAACATTAAGAAAATGTTCAAAGCTTTTGTCTCAGTATATTTTCAGTAGCTGGTGTGCCCTGTTGGTTCTGGAAGTAAGAGCAATTCTCCTGATGAAGCCTCACGGTGGCCACAAAGTTCAGAGTCCACTGGTAACCAGGATGGGTGGAGAATGAAACAGATATTGAGGTGGGCAATTAAGAAATAGACCAGTCCCCAGCAACGAGCAGATCAAAATTCACCTCAAGGCAAAACAAACTAAGGACCTCTCTTTTTAAACAGAAATTAAATAATTTGCCCGTGACAAACTGGTGTGAGTAGATAGAGGGACTGAGGGTCAACTTGCTAGCCTATTTCACACCCAAACACTCTAAATTTAACTGATGCTGGAAGAAACGTAATTCAGAGAACAAAACACAACTTTCAGAAAATGAATTATTATTCTTGTAGCCATTTAAGAAGATATTGTCACCATAAAATAGGATGCTATGAGGAAGAATGCTACGTGAAAAAAAGAATATAATTATCTTTTATAATTACATAATTAGCAAAATAAAAATTCAAATAAAGACAAATTATTTTTAGAATATTTTGTAGCATAGAAACAGAAGGAGACAGAAGACATGAGATAAAATTTAGAATATTTTGTAGCTTAGAAACAGAAGGAGACAGAAGACATGAAATAAAATTTAAGGGAGAAAAAGATTCAATTCAGGGGAGCCCATATTGAACCAATAGGAGTTCCAAAATGAGAGAACAAACAACATGGAGGGAAATATATAATCAAATAAATAATAGAAGAAAAATTTTAAGACCAGAATGAAAATAAAAAATTCAGCTCTGGGGCACATCCTTGTGAAATTTCAGAACAATGAAGATTAGCAGAAAATCCTAAGTGTCCAGAGGAAAAATAAAACATGAAGATTATCTACAAAGTTATGAGTGTTAGACTTTTCATTACCAACGCTAGATTCTAAAAGGCAATGGAACAATGCATTCAAAATACTGAGGGGACATTCCATTGTCCTAGAGTGCTGTGCCAACCCAAATTATCAGTTATGTGAGGATAAAACACTGACATGCTCAAGCATTCAAGGATTCAGAAAATCTCCCTCCCAGGCACCCTTTCATAAGAAGTTATGAGAGTGTGTGCTCCAACAAAGCAACCTGTGTTGCTTGGCTTATTAACAATTTTAACCCTCAATAAAAATAAATGCGCTATTATGCCACAAAAAGACATGGAGGAATCTTAAAATGCATATTTCTAACTGAAAGAAGCAAGTCCATATGATTGCAATTTTATGGCATTCTGGATAAGGCAAAACAGTAGAGACAGTAAAATGATCAGTAATCACCGGGGTTTGGGACAAGGGATGGAGGGATAAATAGATGGAGCACAGGGTACTGGGGAACAGTGAAACTATTTGACGTGTACCATAATGATAGATACAGGACATTACATGTTCGTCAAAATCCACAGAAGGTTCAATAAGAAG
The DNA here is from genome assembly GCF_054177405.1 of Leptonychotes weddellii. Taxonomy (NCBI): domain Eukaryota; kingdom Metazoa; phylum Chordata; class Mammalia; order Carnivora; family Phocidae; genus Leptonychotes; species Leptonychotes weddellii. The sequence continues at coordinate 163,307,634 of NC_138371.1, read as the reverse complement.
AATGACCCTTAATGTAAACTGTGGACTTTAGCTTATAATAATGTATAAATATTCATTCATCAATTGTAACAAATGCACCACACTAATGCAAGATAGTAATAGTAAGAGAAACTGTCAGTGGGAGGTAGTACATGGGAACTCTCTGTACTTTCTGCTCAGTTTTTCTATAATCCTAAAACTACTCTAAAATATAAAATTTGTTAATTTAAAAGAAAAACAAATTGTAACCCAGCCCCTCACCAACCATGCTGGTCTCCTTTACCCTGATCTACATTGTCTATTTTCTTCCTATATCACTCACTCATCACCTTCTAAACATGTGAATTAATTTACCTATTTTTTGTTTATTTTCTGTTTTCCTGGCTTCAAGGAAACCTGCACAAAGACAGGGATTTTGTCTTTTTTATACACAAATGTATCAAAAGTACCTGCCACATAGTGTGCTCAAAAAGTACCTGTCAAGGGGCGCCTGGGTGGCTCAGTCGGTTAAGCATCTGCCTTTGGCTCAGGTCATGATCTCAGGGTCCTGGGATCGAGCCCCGCATCGGGCTCCCTGCTCAGTGGGAAGCCTGTTTCTCCCTCTCCCACTGCCCCTGCTGGTGTTCCCTCTCTCAATGTCTCTCTCTGTGTCAAATAAATAAACTCTTTAAAAAAAGTACCTGTCAAATAAAGATAAGAACACAGTAAAAGAAACCAAAAAACTATAAAGAAAAATAAGAACAGGGATCCCTAGAAATATAAGACATGACCCCGATATCAGTAGAAGTTGTTTCCTGCCTGATGTTGGGCTGCAGACCTAGAAAGAATCCTATCCACATTGGGAGGAAGTGGGCAGGCTTTAAGAGAATATCTTAAGATACAAAGTAGACTCAGGGGCACCTGGGTGGCTCAGTTGGTTAAGCATCTGACACTTGATTTTTGGCTCAGGTCATGACCTCAGGGTCCTGAGGTCGAGCACTGCCTTGGTCTCCCTGTTCATTGGTGAGTCTGCTTGAGATTCTTTCCCTCTGTCCCTCCCCCACACACACCCCCTGGTGCTCACGTGTATTTGAGCACTCTATCTCTCAAATAAATAAATCCTTAAAAAGAAGATATAAAGTAGACTCAGGAAGATGATAGGTGATAGATAGATAGATAGATTGATTGATTGATACATGGATGAACTAATGTTATTTTTAACCTTAGTAATAAGAAAAAGTGTAAGGGGAAAAAAGGGTAATTAGACAGGCCCCCAAAATAAAAAATAATAAAAATAATTTAAAGTTAATCAAGGAAGTCTTAAGAAATGAAATAAAATGTAGCATGTTTTTGAACTTTTAATGTCATTTTTAAAACAAGGATGCATTTCATCTTGAAGCCTGAAACGTTCTCTCCTGGATAGTATAAGACTAGAGGTATCAGTTTCCATATTTCTATAGGATCAATCACCATTTGATTCTTCAATGAACCACATTTCTATAATCATAATAATATAGTTTAATATATTATTTAATATATAATTAATAAATTATAATAATAATTTAGTACTAACTGACAGACAAAATAAAATATTTAAATGACGGTTTCAGAAGAAGGGGTAAATTTTATAAACCTAGATGATATGAAAATAATGGTAGAGCTAACAGAATTTGGGAGTTAGAGGAAGGGGTGGAGAAAGGTAATGATGTCATTTCCTTCAGCTTTTGTGGTGAGGAATCGTGAAATATTGCCTAAAGTTAACGGAACAACAAGCAATGGAGTTTCAAATTGATTATTAAAAGGTAACCAATAAAATTACTAAATGTGATATTAAAGCAGTTCTTAGTTTAGTGAAGTAAAGGGAAGAAAGGCTGGGGGAAACCAAGTAATCCTTCACTTTTCATATTAAGAGGTCAAAAAGTAACATTTAAATTTTCCAAGTCAAGATATAAGTATATATGTTTATAATTTAGCATTACAGAGATTATCACCAGCAGAACCAGGAACTTCATTTTCAAACAACTTAATGGGGTAAGTGCTATTATTTTGCCTACTTATACAGGAGGAAATGCAGGCACAGCAAGGTTAACTAATCTGTTTAAAGTTTCACAGCTAATAAATCACATAAGTGGGATATAAACTCATTTGGCCTGACTTGTGCTTATAGCCATTACACCATATTGTCTTCTAAGCTATAAATGGACCAATAAACATTGTCTCTCCAAGTAAGTTTAAACTGCCTAAGGGCAGAGCTATTTGTTACTCATCTTCATATACTCTTAAGTGGTCAGTTCATTACCAGTCACATCATTGGAACCCAATAAATGTCTACTGGGCAGCACATGCCCAGAAATATTCACTCATTTGCTCCTCTGTCCCCCAGTGGCGGGTCAGTGCACCCAAGAGTTCAGTTTAGACACATTCAAAGCACAGAAACAAGACCTATCCCAAAATAGCCCATCTCTCTCCTATAATTTATGGAAAGTATACAGGTCACTGAGTAAAGCCATAGTTCTTCTCTAGCAGACAGACTATCAAACACTATACCAATTACCTACCAACCAATTAGGAAAATGCTGGAGTCAATTGGAACTGAGACCACCAGTCATTAACAAAGTGATTCAATTGCAGCATTAACCATGCTTTAGACCCAGAGGATTCTCCAGGCATTTCTCTGTCCTGCCCACTAAGAACACATCTTCTGAAAGCCAGGGAGAATGAACTCTATTACCTTGTGCTAAGTAAATAGCTTTTAAACAAGTGTTCTATCATTTTAGACAACTTACCAATAAAAAAATAAAATAAAACAGAATGCACATATTTGGATCATAAACTCTCTATCTATTCTAAAGTCATTTTCAGCCAAAATGTGAAAATAAATGTTTTCTAAAGGCTTGTACCTAGAAAGGATAGAGATAATGTTCCAGAACATAGAAATCTGTCCTTTTTAGAAATAAGTGGAATGATTTTAACATGAATGCTGCTTCATAAAACAACCTGAAAACTGTAAGATGACTTTGAAGGATAGGCATTGTAAAATGTACCCAAATAAATAAGAAGTTCAAAAATGCTATTAGACACTTCCTTCTCACTTGACAGTTGCCTTTACTAGGAACATTATATAGATGAATAATTAAATTACTGCTATCTTAATCCAGACATCTGAATTACTACAACTGAAATAGGTGGTTAACTACTCATTTAAGATAAATAGCTACTTACACCAAGCAAGTAATAAAAAAGAATGTTTGCTGACTTTTTATTTACCACCCAAAGGGAAGGAGGACAGGTGGTGTATATGGTATAATATTCTTTTACTATTTTTTTATAAATAATTTCAAAGTTGCTATATAACATACCTAACATACTACATAGATCAAATAAATAGTACTGCTTTAATGAATATCATGCTCTAAGCAACTAAATTAACTAGTACCATTCCAACTGCTTCCCATAAAAAGGAGAATAAGAATTCATTTGCAGTCATGCCCTCCACTCATGTAAGATATATTTAATTAACATTTGAATGATCTTAATAAAAAAGAAATTCAAAATGGTCTAGGTACCACTGCTTTTCTTTTTAATAAAAATCTGCTTAAGAGATAGTGTTGCCTCCATGGAAAAGGAAGCATTTCAAGGAAACCCAAAATGAGCAGAGGAAAATTAGAGTTTAATAAAGGTGCATGGGCCACTACAATTATCTTAGCTTCTATGTCAAGTAAAACTTAAAAGCCCAATGTGGTAGATTTGATTATTGTCCCCCCTTCCTGGTCCCCAACCCTAACCTCCACAGGAGGCTGTGATATTATGATTTATAATAAGAAATATACATTGGGTCTATGTCCCCATTTCTGGCAAAAAGCTCCTAAAACCATGGAATTTTCCTAAGGGAAGAGAGCAACAAAGGCGTCTTCTGTTATGTTAATGAGGTGACTTGAGAGCCCACCTTTGGATGGGGACAGGCCTCCAGAGGAGCCAATCAAGTGATTAGAGGCTTGAAACTTTCAGCCCCACTCCCTGGCCTCTGGGAAGGAGAGAGGGGCTGGAGGTTGGATGGATTTCCAACTGTCAATGATTTAACCAGTCATGCCTATGTAATGAAATCTCCATAAAAATCCAAAAGGACTGGGTTCACACAGCTTCCGGGTTGGTGGACGAGTAGGGGTGTTGGGAGAGTGGCCCCCCGGAGCGGGCATGGCCACTCCACACTCCTTCCCCATACCTTGCCCTACACAGCTCTTCCATCTGGCCATTCCTGAGTTATATTCTCTTATAATAAACTGGTGATCTAGCAAGTAAAGTGTTTCACCGAGTTCTGTGAGCCATTTTAGCAAATTAATGGAACCCAAGGTAGGGGTTGTGGGAACCTCTCATTTGTAGCCAGTTGATCAGAAGCACAGGTAACAGCCCGGGCTTGTGACTGATGACTGAAAGCATGCACGTGACAGGGGAAAGAAGTCTTGTTCAAATGAACCCTTCACCGGTGGGATCACATAGACAGTGTCAGAATTGATTTGAATTGTTAGGACACCCAGCTTGTGTCCAGAGCATTGCTTGACTGTGTGGAGAAAAAAACCCATCCACCCCCACCTCACACACACATTTGGAATTGGGTCCCAGAACCCAAATTAGGGGCGTATTCTTCTCTGCCTCACTGTTGCTGGGTTGGCCATAATATTCGCTTTGGTTAATGGGACACAGGTGGAAGTGATGATATGTCAGTTCTGAGCAAGTCCTCTTGCCCCTCTGAGAGCTTCCAACCATGGCCACAAAATAGAGCTTATCCCTGGTAGCCTGCTGGTCACAAAAGAACGAGAAAGATGTGGAGCTGACCTGTACCTCACCATGGCTTTGAGCGAAGACAAGCTAAGCCCACATCTGATCACTGAATCCCTAACACCCTGCAGATCCATCTGTGACCAAAAAATGCTTACTGTTGCATGCCACTAGATTTTAGGACAGTTTGTCACACTGCATTATTGTGGCAGTAGCTAAAGTTAACACCAATAGCTTTGAAAGTTATTTAGGGTGTCAATACCCCTAGAATAGAATAAACGCAATTCTTTTCAGTGTGCTCATTAAGGTTCTAATGCAAACGATTGCTCTGAACCAATAAGGGTTCTTCCATTATTTTTCCCTCTGCATAGAAAATAAAACTGAAAACACATATTAAATCCTTATTCAAGGGGCACCTGGGTGGCTCAGTAGTTAAGTGTCTGCCTTCAGCTCAGGTCATGGTCCCAGGGTCCTGGAATCAAGCCCCACATCGGGTTCCCTGCTCAGCAGGGAGTCTGCTTCTCCCTCTCCCTCTCCCACTCCCCCTGCTTGTGTTCCCTCTTTCACTGTCTCTCTCTCTGTCAAATAAATAAGTAAAATCTTTAAAAAAAATCCTTCTTCAAAAAATTATGCAAATTTAAAGACATTTAAATTTCAGCAAAATATTTCAGGGATGGAAAATGTTTTGCTATTTAATAGATTATTTACTGAGCACCTAGTAAGTGCTCAATAGATGTCAAAATATACAAATGAGAAGTACAGGTTAACTAAATAGGGTAGAGTCAGCCCCATAGTAAGTATGATATAAATATTAATGCTGTGGCTATCTTCATAATCACCTAGACAAACAATAGAGTGTACTATAACGATGTAATATAGTAACGACTAAAATGGAACTCGGCACAAAGTTGAAATAAGAATTTGCAGCCCAGAGCCTCCATTTACTGTAGGGAGTCTGGACAGTCTCTTAGAGAAGGTAGACATTTAAGGTGAAGGTAGGAAGATGTCTAAGAATTTGCAAATACAAGAGTAGGGGAAAGGCATTCTAGCATATATAAAGGCATGAAACATGAATGTACTCAGCATGTGTAGAATGAATAAGGTGGGAGCGACTCAGTATACTAACAGGTAAACAAGGCCAACCCCTCAGGCCTACTGCTAGCAAGGACCTCACCACCTCGATGCTTCCCCACAATTTGGACCAAGAGAGCCTTCCTGGTGAACTGCATACTGATCTGATAAATGTAATTGCCTTCTTGAATTCTTATAAAGGAATTATAAGAAACGCAACAGATCTTATTTTTATTTGAGGTGCATCTTAGTGATTTATTCAAGTTTACCAATATTTGGTATTCATAATAGAAAATTATATTATATTATCCCTACATTTAACTCGGACTCCGGTGAAGGAGCATAGCAAGGAGGCCGGCTCCCACACCAACTGCAAAGTTCCTTCCTCCAAGGCGAAGGTGCACATAAAGATAGAGCAAATTCTTTCCAATTTCAGACAGAACGCTTTGTTTTTAGTGCAAAATCGGAGTTGCCTTGAGGTAGCTCTGACTTTCAACTGCTATTCGAGGCTTTTTATTACAAATTACTGTTAGTTTACTTTCATCATTATTAACACTTTTCCCCTGAACTGCTTGTTACCAGATAACACCACTTGCATGTCTAATAGAATCTCAAATTTAACTTGTCAAAAACTGAACTCTCTGATTAATAACACCACCTCAAAATAACTAAGGAACTAAGGAAAGGTATTTCTTTTTTTTTTTTTTTTTTTTTTTTTAATGAGAGAGACAGAGCATGAGAGGGGGGAGGGTCAGAGGGAGAAGCAGACTCCCCGCCGAGCAGGGAGCCCGATGCGGGACTCGATCCCGGGACTCCAGGACCATGACCCGAGCTGAAGGCAGTCGCTTAACCAACTGAGCCACCCAGGTGCCCTAAGTAAAGGTATTTCACTCAAGGTTCCTGTATTAGTGTGTTCGAGCTCCTGTAACAACATACCATGGGTTAAGGGTTCTGGGTGACTTAAAAACAGACATGTATTTCTCATAGTTCTGGAGGCTGGAAGTCCAAACAAGGTGCTGGCAGGGTTGGTTTCCTTCTGAGGCCTCTTCTGGCTTGTCAACACCATGATACGGTGGTGTGTTCGCATGACCTCTTCTTTGTACGGTAGAGAGAGAGCTTTCTCCTTCCATTTTTATAAGGCCACCAGATTAGAACCCCACCCTTAAGATCTCATTTAACCTTAATTACCTCCTAAAAGCCCTATCTCCAAATTGAGTCATGCTGAGAGTTAGTATATTAATTTTGGGGGCAGATACAATTCAGTCCATAACAGTGACCTATGGTAAACTGCATCACCATTCATTCTGATGATCAGGCCAAGGAAAACCTTGAAATTAGTCTTCTCTCCAACGTTTTATAACTCACATTGAATTTATCACCAAATCCTACTGGCTCTACCTTCAGTATAGGACCTAAATCCAGTAAATTCTACCCTGCTGCACTCTTATCAGCTGAATTCAGGCCTGTGTCATCTAATCTCAGTTGTCTCCTGTTTGCCCATATGGGCTATGATTCAAATATAAACCATCCAATTCCTCACTCCTGAACTGAAGATGCAAACATAACACTTCACATTTGTTCCTACTTCATCATTGTATTGTTTTCTTTTTAGTTATTTTTCCACTGGAAAGTAGAACCTTAGAGCATGGGCCACAGATAAAAGGTTTGAGAACCACTGTACTAACCTGTAATGAACAAACGCTCAGCAAACATGACGATGAATAATTCTTGACAGTTTCACATTAATGTGTCCTTACTTACACAAGTGTACTTTGTATAAAGTATCCACTAGACTTTATGAATGCATCTGCTATATAATGTGGAGCCCAGACCTAGCTGGGGGAGGGGAATCACCTGAGAACTGGTGTATACTTCCTCCGAACCCAGGCAGGACACAGATGTTTTCCAATTTACCTATAGGATCTTGAAAAAAAATATTAGAGATCCTTGGATCAGAGTGATGAGATCTAGAGTCATGGTCACGGGCCGGAAGAGTGGGTGATGATTCTGTGAATCACAATTAGAATCAGGGAATCAGGGAGAGATTGCTGAGAGAGAGAGAAACATGCCACTCATCTATTTCTACTATTTACCATCTATCTTCTTCCCAGAGAGACCGTGGCTGACAAAGTGGAGGGAATGAAGGAGACAGACATACAAGAGCCACATGGTGACAGTAAGGTGTCCGACCCTGAGCCTTAGCAACCTTCTGAACTCCCAATCGAGAGACGCATCCCCAGTGAGATTGAGTATAAGGGGTTTCAGACTGTTTCAGCTCCCCAAACACCCTGCCTTCATTGTATTTATGGGCTTTCCTTCAGTTAGTAGCTGACCCCATTACTATGTAAGTAATCCTCTAAAAAAATCCAGTGGCCCAATTATGCATAAAATCTAGGAGAAGAGAAAAGCAAAGGAACACAAACAAAGGCACCCGGGGAAAATTTATTATAAGAGGCACCAATATCCAAGGGAACAATATCCAGAGGTGAAGTTGAGAGACTTCTCTGCTGCCTCAAAGAAATTATTGACAGCATGATGGCTCTAACGAAAAAAAGCTCCAGAAAGAGATTCAGGAGTTCAAAGAATATTTAAGACACCATAAGGAAATGAAAAGTAAGCTGGCAGAGCTCAGACAAGAAGTGAAAGGGAAAGGCATATAAAAAGTTATAAAAATTAGAATTAATGCATATAAAAAAGTGAGGATAACAGTGAATATCACACAAGACAAAAGGGAAATTAGCTAGGATATTTAAATGCTTATGGCAGTGAGGAGAGGCATGAAAACAAAGAAAACGCTAAATGAGTTAATTATTGGTATTTAGAAAGTAGAGAACAGGTTAAAAAACAAACAAACAAAAAACAAGTAAATGAAAAAAATGTTCAATGAAATAATAGAAAAAAACTTTCCTAAAATAAAGACTTGAATCTCTAGATCTTATCCCAGGAAAAAAAATGCACAGAAAGATCAAAGCCAGAATGTGTTGTGGAAAGTCACTGAACTTCAAGGATAAGGAGAGAGATGATATGGATATCCAATAAAGGCGGGGGAGTGGGAAGGAAGAGGCATGTAAACAGGGAAAATTATAGTTTGGTCTCAGATTTATCCACAGCAACACATACTGTGAAGTCACCCTGCAGCAGGCCATAGAATTTCAAGGGAAAGAAAAGGTTTTACCATAATTTTAGAATCATCCAATTAGAGTAACAGAAAGATGTTCTCAAGCTTACAAGAATGAAGGGAATGCAACTTCATGAAGCTTTCTTCCAACTACTGGGGAGCAGCACCATCCCTGCTTCCTTAGAGAAAGATTGGTGCACACTTTAAGTACAATAAGGAGAGGTTAAAGATTATAAAAATGAAAGCGAAAACATGATCATTATTATTTATAGATAATGTAATTGCCCACAAAGAAAAACCTATAGAATCAACAAACGACTAGAATTAGTAAGAGGGTTTCCTGAGGTTGACAGATACGAGATCCACTTATAAGAACAGTAGCATTTTTCTACAACAATGAACTACTGGCAAATATAACTAAGAATTAAGATAGCATTTGCATTAACAATAGACATACGGAGTTGTCTAGGAATTTCTAAATAATTCCTAAGTCCCTTGTAAAGAAAAAATTTAAATCTCCTGAAGGACTTAAAGAAGACATAATGGATGGTTTAAACTCTTGGGTGGGAACACTTAATAGTAAGTCAGTCCTTCCCTCTTCAATCTAAAATTCAGTGCAACCAAAATCAGAATTCCAGCTGAATTTAGATAAACTCAATCTAAAACTTATTTTACAATTTAAATAAAAGTTCCAAGAATAGCCAGCTCAACACCACAAAAGAAAAGCAAAGACAGAGGCCTTGCCCAAAGAGATTTAAAAGTTTTAAAACAAATTTTTAATTTAAAAATATTAAAACAAACTTAAAGTAATAAATGCCATATGATACTGGAACAAGAAAAAGAGGCTAGGTAATCATATCTTTTTATATGCTAAAGTTCATACCTTAACTCAATTGACAAATAGTAGTCTGTATAAAAAGTAATGCTAGGAAAATTGACTTACTACGAGGAGAAAAATAAAACTATATGCCCTTATAATAGTGTATAGAAAAGTAGATCTCAGAAAATGTGGAATTAAAACAATAAAGTTAATAGTAAATGATGTAGGAGAAGATTGTTGTAACCTAGGAATACAGAAGGACTTCTTAAATATAAGCCTCAAAGCACATTTTAGATAAAGCAACATAGATGGATTTGATTGAATAAAAATAACAATTTCTGTTTAACTAAGGATACCATGTGCAAAGTTAATGACAACAACAATAAAATGAGAGAACTGAGAGATGCCTGAAATCTAACACCAGCAAGGATATCTTATCTAGAATGCCTGCAAGTCAAAATCAAACAAACTGAAGCAAGAAACCCAATAAAAAAAAAACAGGCTCTGTATATGTACAGGCCATTCAGTGGAGGAAGAAACTCAAAGGATAGCAAGCTCAAGCTCATTAGTAGTTAGAGAAATTCACATTCAAATAGCATTGAGCTATGACTCTAAAGCATCAGATTGCCAAAAACGAGAGAGCTGCCTCGGGTCAGCAGTTGGAGGGGTGTGGGAATCTGAGAATCCCCATTTACTGATAAAGTTTACACTGCAGTCATGCTGGAGTGCAAACTGGCTAGTTAGACAAATTAATCATAGGTACACCTCTGACCCAGCAACACCTAGGTATAAATTCCCAGGAAATTCTCACATGGTTGCATGAGGACACATACAAGCTTATCCATTTCAGTGTGGTTAGTGGTGGCAGGAAGTTGGACTCAACCTAAGTTTCCATGAATACAGCCCTGAAAATATAAAATGTGGAAAAGGTACACTACGGATAAGGTGACCGTGCACCTCAGTGGCCTGGGTCAGCCCCAGTGTATGCTTAGGTCCTGGTGTAATTATGAATACAGTGTTTTAGCCTCAACAGTGTTCCATTTTGGACAATAAATTACACATAATGCTTTACAGAGATAAAAGCCACGAACTAGGGATGCCTGGGTGGTGCAGTCGGTTGAGTGTCTGACTCTTGGTTTCGGCTCAGGTCGTGATCTGGGGGTCATGGGATTGAGCCCCGCACCAGGCTCCATGCTCAGCACAGAGTCTGCTTGGGACTCTCTCTGCCCCTCCCCCAATCACTCTTTCTCTCTCTCTCTCAAATAAATAAATAAATCTTTAAAAAGAAAAGAAAAGAAAAGCCACGAATTATACACACAGAAACGTGGATAAAACCTAAAAATACCATGTTGAGTGAAGAAGAAATTCAATGAAGTCCTTAGCACAGTGTCATTTATGTAAAAATACAACACTACGTGTTTTATAAGGAAGCAAACTCATTCATCAAACACATGGGATATTCATCAAACACACTAGAATGATTGTCTATGGGTTAGTGTCAGGAAAATGAAACTGGGGACTAAAAGAATAAATAATAACAACAATAACAAAATAATTATCATAATAATTTTTTTTAAAAGAGAGACTGTGTCCCATGAACTGAGGAGTAGGATTAACCCAGCTTCTAGAACGGAAGTTCAAAATGATGGGGGTGGGGGGATGGCCACTGCTAAGGGATCCAGCCAATTATGGAATAAATCAAAGCAAAACTAAAAATGCAAGACCAGAGGTGGGAGGGCTTGAGCTGAGCATTCCATTCCTTTAAATGCCCATTATGATTATGAAACCACGGGGATGAATGCTACCCAGCAACAGGTAAATGCGATAAACCTCGATGATGGAAAACCTAACCATGTAACTAATAAAAATAGTGGGTCGTGGGGTATAAAAGGGTAAAAGTGTGCTAATTTCCTCAGTTTTCACAGCAGGAAGTCAATAGATAAAGTCTAAATTTCAAACATGTAGCTAAAATAAGCCCTGTAATTTCAGCTTTTAAAGTTTTTCATTGGTTCTTTACTAACTTTGGATCCTTTCAGTTTCCAATATTCCTCGTGAAAGACTTACCTGAATTTCAACTCCTTTGGGTTCATTCAGCTTCTCTTGTTACCCTGAACTAAAATTCAACTGGATAGTCTTAAAATTGTATAAATGGTGTAATACATTCTAACGTTATCTTGATTTTATTTTTATCAGTCCCTCTACCAATCTGTTTAGGGCAACGTGTGGAATAATGCCCACCCAATGTTAGTGATGATTACACTTGAAAGTTTCTGTTCATTTTCCTTGTCTTTTTTTAATTGTTTACATTTTACGATGCTTGTAACTTCTTTAGAGGAACCATAAAGTTATTGCAAATAAAATGTGAGGAAAATAGTGAGTACGTGGGGACCACGGCAGGAACCAGGCTGATTAGCTGCTGGGTGACACAAGTCAGTAGAGATACAGGGCAAGGAAACCAAGCTCTGTATGCCAAGATTTCCCAGGACCACATATTAATTGCAGACAACTGAGAGCAAACATGTTATTCTTGAGTGAGTTCCTGGTTGCAAAACCTTCCTTCCTCCTCCAGAGATGAGATCTGTCTTCTTAGGATCTCAGAAAGTCTCAGCCCAGCTAGGGTCTGACCTTCTTCCACTACTCATGACTAGAAAGGCAAAACCATAGGAGACAGTGAATGGAAACAATGTCAGATTTGTCATTGACAGCCAACCACTCTCCATTCTGCTAGGGACACACATCATTACATTTTACATTAAAAAGTAAGGTTAACCAAGATAGTGCCCATGACGGATGCACCAAATTGCCACCCAGAATTCTCCAACAAAGGCTGCAGTGTAACAGTCTCTGATATCCTTAGTTATTTGAGTTAAATGAAGTCTGACACATTCCCACATGGAACCAGTACGGAGAAACCTATTTTTTTTTCAGTCTATTAAATTTAATTCATTGGGCATGTTTTTCTTCCTTATCAGCAGTTCAAATTAATTTTTCTCATTGTCAACAGGCTGACAGACTCCCACATCTTTAACTCCAAGCACACAATATTTGCTAGGACGATCCATACCCACGGGTGTGGAAAACAACATGTTCATTCCATTAGGTCTTAGCCAGGCTCTAACAATTATACAAAATAATTTATCCCTCGACGATCAGGTACAGCTGTATCTAACTCCTCCTGTCAATTTCCATTTCGGCGGCAGAAATTATGATGTTCTCAGGAGAGGAATGATTGGTTTTCAGTTACACACTGTTACAGGGGGAAGTCATCGGAAAACTGTGATGCCAGCATATGGATAACCTGCGTGGCAGCCTAATGATATGTGTACGTACCCTACAAGTGCTTATTCAGGACTACGGCAATGTAATCAGTTTCACGGGGGGCAGGAATAACATGGATCTCTCCATTCCCTTATGGCATTGAGCACTGAAATAATGATCACCATCTAAATGGAAGGGCAGCATTCAATAGGAAAATAAGGGGTCATTGCAAAGAAAGATTTCTTATCCGATTTAAGGAATGAATGAATGACACACACAACTTGTAGAGGTAGCCTTCAGGGGACGTTTCTCTGCTCATATAGAACATGTAGTGGAAATACACGTGCCATTTTAAAATCAGAAAAACCTCCTGGAATCAGAAATATTGTCTTTGAAAATTAGTACTCATTCCACCATCTCTCTGCCTCATTTTTTCATCTGCAAAACAAGGAAGCTGATACTTCCTCATTCTTACCTTGACAGGGTATTTTGAGGGCAAATGGAAGAATAATGTAAAAGTGGTTAGAGCGTTTGGAAGAAAAGTTCTGTGAATCCAAGCTAGTACTATTATCACTGCCAATGATACAGTGGTTTCGAATCCCAAATCTAAACGCTTTTTCAGACATCTATTATTCAAATCTTACCCAAAAAATCCTGCATTATTTAGCTTCTTATTAGAGGTGGGTAAACTGAGACCTAAGAAGAATAAGAAGCAGGAGGGGAAGAATGAAGGGGGGGAAACTGGAGGGGGAGACGAACCATTAGAGACGATGGACTCTGAGAAACAAACTGAGGGTTCTGGAGGGGAGGGGGGTGGGGGGATGGGTTAGCCCGGTGATGGGTATTAAGGAGGGCACGTTCTGAATGGAGCACTGGGTGTTATACGCGAACAATGAATCATGGAACACTACATCAAAAACTAATGATGTAGTGTATGGTGATTAACATAAAATAATAATACAAAAAAATATGGGAAAAAAAAAAAGAATAAGAAACTTCCTCAAGATCACACAATGGCAGAGCAGCTAAAGAAACAGAAATATTGATTCTGTGCACCACGTCCCACACAGTGGCAAAGTGAAACTTGGAACCATTCATATCAGACAGAGCCTTTAACCAGCAGCTTCTACGTTTAAAAAACACTCAATTAAAAACACTAGCCCAGGGGCGCCTGGGTGGCTCAGCCGTTAAGCGTCTGCCTTCGGCTCAGGTCATGATCCCAGGGTCCTGGGATCAAGCCCCGCATCGGGCTCCCTGCTCCGCGGGAAGCCTGCTTCTCCCTCTCCCACTCCCCCTGCTTGTGTTCCCTCTCTCGCTGTGTCTCTCTGTCAAATAAATAAATAAAATCTTTAAAAATAATAATAATAAAAAAATAAAAATAAAAACACTAGCCCAGTAAAAACCTTAGAGAAGCCCTTTGCAGAAAAAGCATGCACAGACCATTTTTCTCTCTTTTCCGATTCTTTTCGATTTCTTGATGTGACATATATTTTGTATTGAGAGTAAGCAAGAGAGATGTACTTCTATGTATGCATTCTCTCTTTGTGCTTATGACAGCATTTTTTAAAAGCCCGCACAATTTCTTCACCGAATAACTAGAGGTCTACCCCTGTGAAGTTGTCTTCATTTGCAATGTATTTTTAGAACAGATGAAGGCAAAGTAAGTATCTTCCTGCCAATGTATTTCCCTCAATTCATTGATGGGTTTTCCGAGTGCTTTGCAGAAGTCAGTATTCTCTGGGTGATGGACAGGACTGTGAGGTGATGCGTGGCCGAAAGACATGTGTGAATTGGGTAGCCGCGTGGCACAGTGGGACAACACACCTAACCTGTGGACTATTCCAGCTTCCGGCCTGGGTTATACTTTGAGAAGTCTTAGAAATATTTTCCAAATATAGAACTCCACCTAAGAGGGTTCATTGCTGTCCTACAAAGGCATCCACTTTCGTGACCCACTTGCTGTACTTATTAGCGCTTTTTCATTTTAATGGAAGCCTGCCTGTTCATATTTTCTCGCATGTTTTTCATGGATTTAAACTGTAGCCTGCCAATCTTTTGGGAATTCTCCCATGTGATTACACGGGATGTAAAATAGCAATTACAAAGGAATAAATTTGTTCCACATTAAAGATATTTTCAGCTGCTTTGGAAGATCACTTAGAAAAATTTGGAAATGTTTCCATCTTGTTGAATAAGCATTATTTACATCCTCATAGGGAGGATGTCACCAAAATTTAGTGCTTGAGTATATAATATAGTGGGTCAGAGTTGTCTCATTGGGGTAATATTTCCCCAAAGTGTCAGGCAGGAAAGCTGGACTTTGGGTCTTTTATTATTTTGAATTTTATTTTTACATTTCTCAGTTTCACCTTGAAATTCTAGTATTACTTTATTCCTGTTGTGTAGGAATTATGCAACGGAATTTTATACATTTCAAACACTTTTGTAAGTTATTCTATCACCACTGAACTTCTTTGAAGTTGTGTTAAATCACAACATGCTCGTAAGAAATACATTGAAAGCCAAAAAAAAAAAAAAAAGAGAGAGAGAGAGATTGAGAGAGAGAGCCTCATTTTCTAAGGGGAAAGGTCATATTTAATTACGTTAGGTTCTTTAGGACTAGGTTGAAGGAATGGAGAGCAAGGGTGCCACTAAATGTCACTGGTTGTCACTCAAGGTCTCCTTTTCCTATCTACATTCTAAGCTTTACTTAATTCTGCTAGCAACATTCATAGCTAAGCAATTGCTAACACCTGATCAGAATCGGCTTCAAACATCTGCAGGACCCAAGACTCCCCACAATACACCAGCTACCCCAGCCAGTGGCCACCAGAGAGGCAAAACTGTATAGTAGTTACAGATGTGAGTGTTGCAATGTTTGGAGTCCGGTGCCTGGATTCAAATCCCACATCTGTCCCTTAACAGCTATATGATCCCTGGGCAAGTTACTTCACTTCACCATACCTTAGTTCATTTTCTGTAAAGTAGGAATAACAGCAGCAACTACTTAACAAAGATTTTGGAATCATTAAATGTATTCATAGATATAAAGTACTTAGCATATGACATGGCACATAATAAGTGCTCAGTAAATATGAACTATTATTATTAGCCCAAACCCCTCTACCCTACTACCCCACTCAGATTGGTTTCTTTGTTGTTCTAGAAACGCACCATGCTCCCACATGTCCACCCTCACCCCATGATGATCTCTTATCCCATCAATCTAGAATGCTTTCCCCATGTTCTTTCATTTATAAATCCTACCCTTTCTGTTACACTCACCTCCACCTTAAGCTATTCCTGGGGTATGTCAGGTCACAGTGCTCTCCCACTACTTCTGTGTCATCTACACTCTCATATCCTTTCATTATACACACTTTAGTGTGCTGTTCTCTAGTTGTTTTCCAAGTATTCCTGTTACCTTCCTAGCTAAATGCCAGGAGCAGCACTGCTCTGACCCTCCTTGTGTGGCAGATGCTGACCAATGGTAGTTCCAAATAGGTGTTAGTTCACTCCCTTGTGAACATCCTAGAGGAGTATTCTGGGCATTTAAAGAAGAAGAAGGAGAAAAAGCAGCTTTCCAATTGTCTTTCTTTTCATTTTATGCAATCCAAGCATTTAGAAAACAAACTTTATAAATGCAGGAGGGGTTCCAATTATCACACACACACAAAGTGGAAAAAATGAGGCTTAATAACAGCACATTTAAAATAGAAAGTTCTTTTGTGAATAGCAGAGATTAGTGGGTAGATAGCATGTATATAATTTAGTTAAGTTACAACCAAGTTATAGTCAATTGACCTAATCAGGAATTCCCAATCCAGGGAACTCATAACAAATCCACCAACCCTATAGAGGAGATTCTGTTATCTGCATTTCAATCAACACCAGAAGTTTTGCTCATTAGTATAACAAATGCCCGAAATGGGTTTTCATTGGTGAAATTCATGGTTTGTTCACCTGCACTAGGATATGTTCAAGATATGTGGTTTGACTAAATATCTTAGAAATATTCCCATTCTTGAAAGAACAAGCTATAAGAACTACTGAAGCCTATAACCTACACTCTGAGGGGCAGTGCAGACCTGGCCCTGGAAGACCTCTGGTTGCATAAAGCCACCTACAGGAACTTCTACAAAATCCTTACTTTGGGATATTGTGTATCTAACTCCAGTGACTCTTTCTGGCAAGGTCATGGTTGCAGACCTTAAAAAGAATGGAGAGCTAGGGATTCAGCTAACTTCCAGAGCAAGCTGTTTGTCTGCCTTCTCCCTGCTTGCTAATAAATAGGTTCTTTAAATAATAATAGTAAAAAAGCTCATTTGTGAGAAAATGTGAGGAGGGAACCAGTACATTGTACCATTTCCCTCTATATGTCGAAATTTGTGATCTATTCCCATTTAGAGTGTCCAAAACTGACAAATGAAAGAAAATAATGTGATATAAATGTGCACACACATGGATGAGGTAGGATATGCTGGCACTTTACTAACCAGAAAGCTGTGGAAATCAAATCAATCAATCAACTGATATTTACTGAGTGCCTGCTACGTGCCCAGAACCGTGAAACTGTAAGATATCAGGAATTGGCATTTCAGATATCACCTAAAATAAATCTCCAATCTGGTCAGGAACAGTAGGCTAACTGAATACTGCAGTCTACACAGTGAGGTTAGGGTACCTGAGAGTTGCTAGAACACTGTTATTTATTATTTCAGCTTTTCTTTTTTTTTAAAAAAATTTTATTTATTTATTTGACAGAGAGAGAGGGAACACAAGCAAGGGGAGTGGGAGAGGGAGAAGCAGGCTTCCCGCTGAGCAGGGAGCCCAATGCAGGGCTCGATCCCAGGACCCTGGGACCATGACCTGAGCCGAAGGCAGACGCTTAACGACTGAGCCACCCAGGTGCCCCTCTTTCAGCTTTTCTCATGCTCTCTGTCTCTCATTCTCTCTCTCACAAATAAATAAAATCTTAAAAAAAAAAATTGTCTTGTTTTCCATGAAATTTTGCTTCATTCACCATTACGATTGTACGCTAGACTACAAAAGTTTTGTGGTGTGTGTCAAAGGTCAAGTTCACAAATTGGCTCAAATCCTAATCAACCAACAAATTCAACTAGACTCATGTGATGCTTTAGAGGGCTTTAGGTCCCTACATTCATCAGGATTTCTTAGCATACCAGAAGTGTAACAGATAAATTAGGAAAGCAATAAATCATGTGTGATGTATTGTTCTTATATGCGTTGCAAAGAAGCAGCGTGTAAGATGAAAGGAGATGAGCCAGGCTCTCTGGCAGAACTCAGTTCACACTGGTGCCATCGAAGACTCACTATGGGCCAGGCTCTGCTCTAAATGCTTTGCATATATTAATCCTCACAACTACCCTAGGTGGTAGGTTATCAGTATTATCCCCATTTACAGGTAAGGAAACAAGTACAGCACAGTTACATAACATGCCCTGAATCAGCAGTTAATAAATGGCAGGAGCCGGAATTGGAAGCCAGGCAGTTTGGCTCCAGAATCCATTCTGTTGGCCACAGCATCTGCTCAGAGAGTATAATGAAGGTTAACATGTAAAAATATACACACTAGTAGGCACTCGATACATTTAATGCCACTTTCCCTTATTTAGAAACCAATTTTGTATACTGTGGGTGCTCAAAGAATAGAAACTCCTCTGTTAAGCAAACAGACCATTAGGTTCTAAACCACAGCATAAGCCCAGTGTGCCAAGGATGTCATCAACCGTGGGCATCAGAACTTGACAGATGTTGGTTGTGACATCCCTCCCTCTCTCTCTCTCTCATCACCTCCAGAAGACATGTTAGAGTCAGATGTGTGGGATCTATTTTTTTCTATCCCTATCTATCTCTTCCCACAAGTCCTTCCTCCCAAACTTTCATTCTACCAAAGAGAAATTGAGATTGCCAAGAGTCATAAATTGCAATGCATTTCACAGCTGAGGAAGCCTACAATTGGTGAAAGCATTTAAATAATATGGCCACAAACTTATACTTTGCAAGCTACTACAGTTATGCTTTATGGCTCTTATATTATCAGACAGTTGTTTTTAATAGATTCCATGTTGATCCGGTACAATATCATTAGATCTATGAATAGAAACTCTCTCTAGAAAACACACGCCACAGAGTGCTAATACATTAAATGTGGGGCTTTTCATGCCATTTTCAGGATGGCAGGCAGACTTGTTGATATGTTGACATGTTGTGATGGCACCATCCTGAGCAGTGACTGTCACCAGGGTCCACAGCTCAGTTATATCCCAGGACTTGTGATCGGTCAATAACCTGCAGTCGCCATCTTCTCACATTTGGATTGGCACAATAACCTTTACATTTGACCCCCTTCAGTCTATTCTCAACAGAGCAGACAAAAGTGATACTTTTAAAACAGAAGTCATTCCATTCACAAGTGTATACCCAAGAAAATTGAAAACATGCATCCATACAAAAACTTGTCCATGAGGGGCGCCTGGGTGGCTCAGTTGGTTAAACGACTGCCTTCGGCTCAGGTCACGATCCTGGAGTCCCAGGATCGAGCCCCACATCGGGCTCCCTGCTCAGCAGGGAGTCTGCTTCTCCCTCTGACCCTCTCCCCTCTCATGTTCTCTCTCTCATTCTCTCTCTCTCTCAAATAAATAAATAAAATCTTTAAAAAAAAAAACAAAAAAACAACTTGTCCATGAATGTTCACAGCAGCATTACTCATAATAGCCAAAATGTAGAAACAACCCAAATGTCCATCAACTAATAAATGAATAAACAAACTACAGTATATCCATACAGTGGAATGCTATTAGGCAATAAAAAGGAATGAAGTACTGATATATGCTACAACATGCATAGACCTTCAAAACCTACAAAATGGTTGCTAAATGAAAGAAACCAGTCACAAAAGATCACATATTGTATGATTCCAATTATATGCAATGTCCAAAATAGGCAAATCTATTGAGACATTCAACACTAGGAGGCACCACATGGAGCAGAAAATGAACAACCCAGTTCATTTTCATTCACATGTCTGGCATTTCAACCGTGGTGGCTGGACAAGTCAGAGAGAGGTGTGGGGCAGGCCTTCCTCTTCCCACATGGCCTCTCCCTTAGAACTACTCATGTAGGCATTCTGGTCTCAAGTTGTCATCTCTTACTTGACAGCTAGCTTCCAAGAGGAAAGAAGACCGAGAATGTCACATCTGCTAAATTATACTGGTTCAAGCCTGTTAGAAGGCTAGCCCATCATTCAAGGACAGGAAATAAAGCCTCCACCTCTTGATGGATAAAGCAGCTACAGCAGACAAGTTGGGAGGAGTTGATGGTGGTCATCAACTTTGGAAACAAGTTCGCAGAGCAGAATGATTTCTAGGAACTTCAGATGTTCTGTCCCCATGGTCTTCACTCCATTTCAAAGAAGAATGAAATTTGCCCAAAGTCAAAGATAAAATAAGTACCAAGAATAGAATGTGGCCACTGGAGTCACGGGTGGAGCTTTCAGGAATGGGATAAAAAGGATTTTAAGTGGAACTGGATTGGAGCACAGCCCTGTCCTTGGAACTCTTGGCTTTGGTGAGTGATCTTTGGATCACTGCCCTTTCTTCTTACCATCTTCTTCTAATGTGGCCCAAACAGCAAAGCAGTCCTGATGCCATCTCCCACTTATGAGTGCTTCTGCCTCCACCTATGACCCCTGGACATCCCAGTTACCCAGGGAAATTCAGCCAAGGATGTCTTGGACTCAGGACAGGCTGCTCATGCTTACCTTGTGTCCAGGCATCATGCTGAAGGGAACCACAGGCCTATTCATAAGGGTAACAGATACATGAGAATAAGTCCAAACCTTAATGAGTTACAACAGAAAAAGCATGCTTTGTTCTATATTTATATTTCTCACAAATCTAGTATCAGTGGTATGCAAAGACTTGGATTAAAAAATACTAAGATTTAGGTCTTGGCCACACATTTACACAACTACCAATATGTGGCCCTATGAAGTCATATCAATTACATTCCAACAGCCCCAGGCTGGGATGATATTAGAGTCTTCATTAAATGGCTCTTTAAGTAAAGAGGCAATATGCTCTTTCATTAAGCTCTTAGTAATCTTAGCTCGAGCAAGACTAAAGAAGTTACTAAAAGAAGCCATCAACAAAAGAAAAACAATCTCCCCACTTATTCTGTGGCTATTTTCCTCATCAACTCTTTCCACCTAAGATAGAAAACCACAAGTGCTCAGTGTTTAAGGCACTGTTAAAATTCCAAGGAGGTAATGGCAGAGTTAAGGTTCTTTGTCTTAATGAAGACCATTATAAAATATTGACAATAGGGGAACTGCTAACTAGCCAAAAATAAAAATAAACACAAAAGGGGAGGGATATTTCTTACCAGTAGCAACAGCCCTCAAAACAAAAATCCTCATACATAGTATCCTCAGCTAGTACTAAAAGAGAGGGAATCTCATTCCATTAATGAATTCTGCACCAATAAATTCTTGAATCGATTTAACAAGAACTGGGTGTTATAAATCGGATGTGGGAGAAAACATAAAAATCTCCTTCAAAGTGATCGTGAAAAAGGAAACAGTATAATATCAGTCAGGAGGAATGAAAGAGATGTCAACACAGAATAAGAGAAGTAAAGTAGCAGGTTGATGAGGGGAGACAAAGAAGCAGGAGTGAGGACAGGAGAAATAGAGAGGATGAAGTAAAGGAGTAAAGTAACCAGAAACATCCACCATATGTAGTCAAACTTGTCCTTGGGGCAAAAATATTTCTAGTTATTCTTCATATTGCTGTATTCCGGAAGCATGTACCAAAGAGACATCTCAAAGAAAGGTCTCCCAACAATACTGGTTATGTTGAAGCATAGATTATTAGTGAGACCAGTAGCAAGGAAGCAGTCGTCCCATTGCCCCTTCGTTAATACCCATACTAATGGAGTTCCTCCAGTATATGTGCTGGGCCATGTACTCAAAAGCATTTCTCTTTTCTTATCACTTCCCCTCATGTGTGTGTGTGTATTTTTGGTGATTCCAAAATGATGTTGCAAAATTTCCAGTAGACCTTGACAAAAGCACTGATTCCTGGACCATACATATCTTCAGAGATTGTAATTTACTATATATGTGGCAGTTCCAGGCACCTTTAATCCTAAAAGTTTCCTGAGGTTATTCTGATACATCACAAAGACGGAGAGTCACGGGCACAGTGGAAAGACTTGTACAGACAGTAAGGACAGTATGTTTGAATTCTGACCCTGAGCTGATGGCTTTTAAGCAGGACCATGAGATCTTCAGTAATTCACTTAGCCATTCTGAAAAATTATAATAATAATTTTTATATTTGTTTCAAAATGGGAGATATTGACATTCATTCTTTAATAAATCATATTTCTCATAACTTTCTATACTTGCCTTTATCTTTTTATCGTTCTACTCTAATTTCCAGCACATGTCATTTGAAGTTAAAAAGACATGACCACAAAAAAAAAAAAAAAAGATCAAGAAAACTTACTCTTTTTTCAGAGCTCTTTGGCAAAGCAAAATCACAATATAATTAATATTTTGCTATTGAGGAAACATGCAGTTCAGTTCATAAGTTAAGATACTAACTTTTCCCCATCATTATAAAGGTCAAGAGGGTAACATTCATTTATTTGAGCTGATGAGTGCCAACACCCTCAACTGTGCCACATATTGTCACAAAGGAATATGGTAACATTGATCTTGAGAATGGTTGTGAAGAATAAATGCAATAATGAGTCACTTTAAACCCTGAAAAACATTCTAAAACCTAAATGATGATTATTATTAGGTATATACATAGCCAAATGCTCTATTCTGGTTTTTTCTTTCTTTTTTTTTTTTAATATTCTATTAAGAGAGGTATCAGAAAATTATTTTGAAATCCTTGAGGAAACTTTGAGAAGGATGAATAGAGGGATGCCTGCAGTCATTAAGGGAATCTCTTGAGAATGGGGAACTGTCTGGGAAATGGATACAGTGAAACCTTCTGTGTTTTAAGAACAAAAAGAGAAAAGTTGCCCAATCTCTTGGTACAGGTCTCCAGGGGCAGTTAGAAAACGGTGGTTCTAGGTCTAGAAAGGGACTAAGTGAACTGAACGGCACGAACAATGACCTTGGGAAGCCAAGTGAAGGGCAACTTTTTCGGAGCATGGTTCTGAGAAATTATGTCCTTGCTCAAAAGTCAACACTGGCAGAGTGCCCTTGGCCAGTGTGGAGACGTGAATTAGCAGCATCTGTCAGAGCAGGGAGTATGATTTTGTCAACAGCCACCAAATTTGGCAGCCTCAAGCAACAGCATTAGCAAACTGAAGAGGATTCAATCTCTCCCCTCATATAATGGAAATTGAACTGACCTTTCAGCCCCCATTTGGATCGGATAAGCCTTCAGGTCATGGAAATTTTAAGAGAGGGAGGATCCCCAAAAGGGATGCTACGGTACTTCTTGTCAATATATAAGAAGACTCAAATCAATTTTAATTTGTGCTTAAAAGTCATGCAGGAGTTCAAACTCAGATATATGCCCACATATATGTATTAGGGTCTTAGCAAAGGCCATCCTTCAAAAAAATTAAATTTCCCTGTTAGAAATGGTGAAGGTATTTTGGGACTGATCATCTATCTGTAGACACTAGGACTAAAACTCTCAAGGAAGAAGAGAGAGACAGAATGCCCCAAAAGGCAAAGTCCTCAATTTCCTAAGGTGGAATTGAAGGGTATTCACTCTAATATAGGACCAAGTCAAGACCAAGGAGGAAGACATACCTGTGACACAGAATAGTATCACCCATTAGCCCTAATCCCAGCTTCTTGACAACTGGTGTATGTTCCTTAATAGAACATGTTTTGAAGCAAAGTGAGAGGCTAATCTCTCTTAAATTGATTGAAAGAACTGAGATTCTGTCCAGTTGCCACAGGAAGAGTGTAAATGCCTGGAGAAAGTGTGGATCTAGCAGAAAGGCCGTAAGAATGAACCAAATCTCTAGAGAGTGTGGACTAACCAACAAAATGACAGCGTTTGGAAATAGGACTTGAGACACAGTGGCTATACTGAGCAGGACCCCAATAACAAAAGCAACCTGACCTACCTCCAATCTGCAGGTAAGAGAAGAAAAGAAAAATCAGGAGTTTTCGTCCTCTAGTACGTAAATACACCTTTTAGAAGAGTCAGAAGTTGGAGCTAAGTTGGAGCCCCAGTAACAAAATTTGGGTTGAGACCAGATCTACCCACTTCATCCTTACACTAGCTTTTAATTTTTCTGTTGGGTACAGACTTAGAAAATAAAACTTTAGGGCGCCTGGGTGGCTCAGTTGGTTAAGCGACTGCCTTCGGCTCAGGTCATGATCCCAGGGTCCTGGGATCGAGTCCCATATCGGGCTCCCTGCTCTGCGGGGAGCCTGCTTCTCCCTCTCCCACTCCCCCTGCTTGTGTTCCCTCTCTCGCTGTGTCTCTCTCTGTCAAATAAATAAATAAAATCTTTAAAAAAAAAAAAAAAAGAAAAGAAAAGAAAACTTTAATAATGTTTCTGTCACACATGGGAGAAGAAAAACCACTGGGGATGATGATACCTATGAAGCTACTGTAAAGATTGACAGGAATGACCCAACAAGACAGTAACCTTCATTCTCATGACCATGCCTTCACAATATTGGGTAGCCAGACTGACACAAATAAATGTTTGCTAAATAGGACATATTAACTAACAATGGGCCATCAAGTCTCTATGGATCACACACTAATGACATGGGAAGCAGACGAGTACAGGAGTGTCCAGTTGCAATTATCAGAGAGGTGTGAGATTTCCAGTGCTGGAAGGGGATGTTGTATTGAGATTTTTTTATTCAAGTGAACTCAGTTTTGATGTGCTGGGAAAACTATGTACCAAGTACCCCCAAAGGAGGCACAGACAAGGAAGGAAGACAAGATGAGAACATAGCTTGGGTGAACGCTGAACGCTACAGCCAATTCTTGGGCAGCAGTCAGAATGAGGCATGACTCTAAGGAAATGGAAGGTGTGTATGTGTTTGATGAGGGAACAGAAGGCAAGCTGAGGACAAAGCAGAAGCTGACACCCCACAACCCCCACCTCCCAAGGGATATATGTGACATTCCGCAGGCACTCCTGGCTGCCCTAAAGCTAAGGAAAGGAAAAACTAATAGTTAACTTGTGGAGATCACAATCCTGCAAGACAGGAGACTCCCTCATTTACAAATGTGTTAGCAATCTACAAGAACAAAGCATTCCTATCATCAATAACCTTGCTTCCAGAAGGAAATGTAGATACAATTAAATGCCCTTATAACCTGCAGCCCATTGACAGATAATTGAGGCGGGCAGAGTGTAATGTTCCTCCAGGAAGTTCTCAACTATCTTAATGTTAATGCCTTACTAGAGGGGTAAACAACCTTAACTTGACAATGGCAAGGCCTCCAGTACCTTGTAGGTCCTCTTTAGCATATGAAAATCCTTTTGAAACCTCCCATTTCCTTATCTCCCCCAATCCCACAGTAAATAATCAGCCACCCCTCCCCACCCTAATGCAGCAGCTCTTTCTGCCCACAGGTCCTGCCCCGTACTTTAATAAACCACCATTTTGCACCAAAGATGTCTCAAGAATTTTCTTGGTTGTCGGCTCTGGACCTCACCCCACTGAACCTCACATATATTCTAAAACTTCATCATGTTCATATTGATTACCTGGGGAAGGAGAATAGTTGGGGAAGTACGGTGGAAGGATTTATTGATCAACATTAATTATGATTCCTATTGTACAATGAATTCATTCTCTGGATGGGAAACAAGAAGCAAGTGATATCAAAGTTGTCCAGGAGATCCTTGAGACACACTTTTCAGCAAGAGTGGCTGGAATTGAGAGATCTGGAAATGAGGCCAAATGAGCAAAGGTGTATCGTGACCATGGTCTCATTGAAGGGTTTAGCATATGACTGAGACTGGAAGAGGGTATGTGTTTATAGATTGCCTAGCAGGAAATATTGCTAACAGCCAGAGCATAGCTTACCACCATAACTGGTCCGGTGGGGCCCACAGGCCTATTAATATGCAAGCTGAGGATGCAGACAGGTGATAGCAGATTATCCACTTATGAAAGATGGCATATTCAGGGGCAGGCCACTGGGAACCCTCACTTCTACCATACCCCTGTCAAAGTCTCATAACCATACATCTGCACTGTTCTGGGTATTTTATGCTCATTAATATAATTGTGAAGTCAGTAATAACCATGTAACAGGAAAATCCCCTTCTACCCTTTGAAAACAAAATATCTCTCCACTTTTCCTGTTCTTTTATTAATGGTGGTATGAAATGTGTCCCTGAGTCCCTCCGGCCTACCACAGAATACTGAAACAATAACCATGAGGATAAATACCAGATGGCATGCATATGGTTTCAGAAATAACTTCCAGCAATGGTCACCTTTTTTTTTTTTTAAGCTTTTCAAAATGCATTTAGTTAGCAAAAATAATGGGATAATTTAATCAAATAAATGGAATCTCTTTGAACTTAATTAGCTGAAGTATAATATTCAGATTAACATGGGTCTTCATCAGAACTGGTCCAAGAAGGTAAATTATGTTAAGAACTAACCTATACCCTATGGTAACCCCAGCTTGATTATCAAGGAAGTCATTAGGATAAGTGTTCAGAAGTAGCTCACAAGCAGTCACAAGCCACACACTCATGTCCTAACTACACAATAGCTCTAAGGGTCCTTGTACGGTTCACCATGGTTGGCTCACCCACACTGTCCAGCTGTGATTCAATATTGATTGCTAAGACAACAAATAGCACAACATGACCCCAAATTTGAAGCAATTTTGCCTGTATTAACACAATAATAGGAACAGGAGCATAGGGTTAGCTACAAGTTTGCTTACTACCCTATAAATGCTGTGAAGAAACCTATTTTTTTAAATTTTATTTTGTTATGGTATGTTAATCACCACACATTACATCATTAGTTTTGATGTAGTGTTAAGGTTACCACACTGTAGGTATTTTAGGGAGTTCTATTTATAGATCAGATGATACAGGGGAGCCAATAAAATAGGTCTCTCAAGTGATATCATAGCCATGAAATGCAGTTCCTTGGTACTCAGAAAGACAGAGTCTATAACCATGTCATTTAAATATCCTCAGCATTTCAGTACTGTAATATGTACCCATATTAATATTTTAAATGCATTCTTCGTCTGGTCAATGCAAAATAGGCATCTCATAAATCTTTCAGCATTGTAATACTGTTTTCATTTTATTCATTTTAATATCCCTAAAATTCTGCCTCACACATTTATTTCTATGTACGACCCTTAAAAACACATTGGAAATATTTGTCTATGGTTGAACTCCCTGTGACAATTCAGACTTCAGTTCACACTCTGAGGTTTATATTAGGGTGCACACGTTCTACTTTCTTCGTTCAGGTTCTACCATGAACACACATGTCAGATGCCCTTCTTCTCTTGTATGTCACAAACATGGAACAGTTCTAGAATTAAGATTCTGCAATTGAACTAATGATGTATGTTTTCCTATTGAATTAAGTTCAGCTACTGCCAAGTCAAGTATGTTTTAAAGAATTGGTACCATTGATTATAATTACTGCCAATATAACTGAAAGACCAAATTCTCAGAAATGCAATACTTCTCCCTATTTAATGCATCTCCAGGTTTCTTTAATATGCAAGGGAAGGCTCAGAGTTGAGTATAAGTGGAAGGGCCAAATGGAGCAGATTTGCTCTACATAAGAAAACAGAGTGAAATTTATATTTATACATAAGAAGGAAGGGACAGAAGTGGGAAGAGAGAAAAAAGACTGCCTGAGCTATATGGAGGAGGATACTTTAAGAATAGTATTATCTGATACGCTATGATATAAATGTACTCTTTCCCCCAAACATCAACAAAACCTGCTCCAAACAGATACAAAGCATAGGAGTACCCACGTGTTATTTAAACAAGTTAAGGCCAGGGTGTGGTACTCGGGAAACTCTTAAAGAATGTTAGGTCTTATTATGGTCCATACTAATATTACTTATCATTTATAATGTTGGCTAAATACAGAGACTCACAATATTACAACAATGACTACATACAGAACAAACTACAGTTAGTAAATAGCATAATAATACAGCATAAGCAGTACTCTTATACATGGAAAGTTACTGAAAAAAAAAAAAAGAATTTCACCAGGAACTACAATGGACTAGGTACTATAACCAAAAACAAAACTTAATTCTAAGTTTCACAGTTGGCAGTAAAAAACAGAAACCCATTTTGTTTTATTTTTTCCTAATTTGAGAAAAAAAGATACATGTTTCTATATACAGAAAAAAAAAATCCTGGCACAAAATCTTGTAAGTTTATTGTGTGTCTTGATGAATTAAGAGCCATCAAGTAACATGAAGAGCTATTTACTAACTGTAGTTTGTTCTGTACATAGTCATTTTGCTATAAAAAGTCATTTTGCTTTTGCCTGGTTAAAAGCTGGAGATGTAATATTAAATCATAACTTCAAAGGCAGTTCTTTGGGGAAGAAAGCTAATAGACGCTAGAAATGCTATTTCCTCTCACTTCAATAATATAAAGATATATCTTAGAGAACCTAACGGAATGGCTTGGTTAACATGCCCATTGTAATATCATGTATTATTTCTCATGACTACTTCTGAGGATTACCATATATTGCTACTCTGCCTCCTCAGTATATAAGACATATACCCCAAAGAGCACACAGGCTGTCTTAGACATATAGCACTATTATGCACACATGCTTGAAATTTTTTTAATCTATTTTCCTCAAGAAGTTAAAAAAATGCTTTTTAAGGATTCTAAAATTTTCGGTGAGTGATATAAAATATATTCACTTATACCAAAAGTAAAATTGATATGGGAGCATTCAAAGTGACCAAGAATATTATTTTAATTACATATATGTTCTGCTTAAAAAAAACAAATTACCATACAGATGGTAGTGATTATAATATCAAAGATGATTTGATTGACGAAACGCTTCATGGTCATGTCCTTACTCACCAAGTGCATTTTCCTGATCTTTATAAATAGCCAAATACTTGATGGCCATGAAGCTAGCAAACAAAGGAAGCTTAGCTTTGAAAACATAAGGCAGCACTGCCCATCGGAAGTTAACGACAGGAGTCAATGGGGAAGGATGAATCAATTTACAGTCTGATTTTCAGGAACCCATCCTTCTTACTGAAACGCCTTGATACACATATACCAACACATGATCTAAATAACAACATGCAGCATATATCATCAATAATTTAAAGGTTTCATCTCAGAGGCATTCTAAAAGGTATCAGTTTTCAAGTTTAGGAGCATATTCTCAGCATATTAAAGTACAGCGGTGGAACAGACAAATGATGTTTCTTGCTAAATATAACTGAAGCATGGAAGAACATATAAGCAGCAAAATTGTCCTTTCTTACCTGTCATGGGAGAGAAGGAGTCAAATTCACGGGGTCCACACACATCCAAAGAAAGGAAGCCAAAGGGGGGAGAAAAAACACAAAGGATCATTTGGGGTAAAACTAAAGTATGGGTAACAATAAAAATGAAACATTTTGCAAAGAAAATTATACTCCTTCCATACAGAAAGCATCTGATTATGTGGATTTATTCAGTTAAGTTGTTTTGTTTTTGTTTTTTTCTGCCAAGTAAACTCAAGTTAATTTGCTTATAATGTGGTTGATCTCTCACACTAGACACTCTTAGGTGGTACAGCTGCATCTACTCACAATGATAGATGTACATAACCAGTGTCACATTTTAAACGTAACTTGGCAATACAGAAAACATTGAACATGCCTCATGGTGTCAGTTTACATGCCCTCAGCTGCAGAAACTCTGCAGTCATGTTCAAAATCACATTGAAAAGGGTTATAAACCAAATGTGAACAGTCTTAGTGTGACCCAGGATCTAATTATTTGCTCTACTTTTAAAAAATATTGATTGTATCTGTAAAATATTCTAGGAGCCAGTGCTGGGAACTATAACATATAGATACTAAGCATAGCCCCTATCCTTTAATATCTAATATTCTATATGAATGTGATGTTCATACCATATAAATGTTCATATCATATAAATGTCATGTAAATCATATAAATAAATATCATATAAACTAGAGATCATCCATGAATTCTGAATTTGGGGATCACCAGTAGGATCTTCTGACACCAGCTCCACCCGGAAACATTAGTCCCTGTTAAAATTCAATTGTTGTTTGTTTACTTTACAGGGATATCACACTTAGAAATGAAATTTAGGCATCCAATATTTTCTTTTTTTTTTTTTTAAAGATTTTATTCATTTATTTGAGAGAGAATGAGCTAGAGAGAGCATGAGAGGGGGGGAGGGTCAGAGGGAGAAGCAGACTCCCTGCTGAGCAGGGAGCCTGATGCGGGACTTGATCCCGGGACTCCAGGATCACGACCTGAGCCGAAGGCGGTTGCTTAACCAACTGAGCCACCCAGGCGCCCAGGCATCCAATATTTTCTAATATTATTTATCAGTTACCTATCAAGCCTCTAAGGCAATGGCTCACAACCCCAAGCCAACAACGTGTGCTCTAGGACACCTCAAATAACCCCATGCAATTTTACTTTTCTAAATAACATAGCTCTATTAGGGTTTTCTTATTTTTTTCCATTTTCTTAACCATTTTATTTTGTTTGAGGGGGGTGGACAGGAGAACCTGCACAAAAGAAGTCAGGTCTCCCTTTAAGAACAGACAAAACAAAATGCCAACGCCAGCGGGATTGAGATACTTAACAACACACTGACCATGATGGAATAGGGTCTAACTTTATCCACCTTATCCTTAGTCACTTTATATGGAACCTTTTTAAATAATGTCTCACCTCTTAAAGTTCCCAGTGATCCTGTCCCTTTATTCAACTTTTGCCAGATTTTATATTCTCTAAACCAAAAATTTTACCTATTTGTAAAGTCTGACCCAATGGCATTGTTGCTCCCAAATACAGTCATCCCACTCTACTGCCTTTGTAGCTGAGAATGTCATAGATCAGGTGGAGACTCCCCAGCCACTGATATTAGTCACTCTATGCTCTAACTATATATTCAAGGTTTCCTACTGTATAGAGAATAAACAAGGAAATACATAGATTTCTAAAAAGAATTGGAGAGCTCTGAGGTAACTCAGACTGTATGAACTAAATAAGTACAATCCCATATGTGTTCATAACATTAACGTTCATTCTTGTTCATATCTCTCCCTCCCTCCATTTACCCAGAAACAATTTCATGTGCATCCAATATGTTCCAGGCACTGTGTTAGGGACTAATGTGTAAAAAGAAACAAGACAAAAATATTCTCCTCTTAAGAATGCTCATCTCTTGAATCAGACAAATAGCCCAAAAAATACACAGTAATATAATGTAATGAGTGCTATAACAGTAAGCCAAAGAACCATATACTCCAAATTTCTCCATATATTTCCTAATTCTGAGAGTGTATTTTATCAATTCTTTACTATGAAGCTGAACACCTCTTTTAAAAATAAAAATCTGATTATGTCTTAATTTTTACTGAAAATGCTATAGCCACTTCACATGACTGTGCATGGATGGTCTGTACGGCCTCAGGTGCCTTGGCTTTGTCTACCTCTCCCACCTCATCCCAAACCATGCCCCCTTGATCTCTGAGTTCCAAACACACGGTCCTCCTTTCAGTTCTTCAGTTTTCACCACTGGGCCTTTGCCGCTGCTATTCCCTTTGTGTGGAATACTCTCCTTATCAGCTCCATCTTTCATCTGGGTAATCCCTACTCACTCTTCACATCTCTAGGATCACTTCCCTGCCTGCCATGCTCTCAAAATCTGGTCATTTTCTGGGCTGAAATGCATTCATAAAACCATTTTCCTTTCCTTCAGAAGTTAGATCTCAGTTTGCCTTTATACTTCCATGAGTATGATTATCTCATTAATGACTATATGTGCCATGAAGATGGAAACTGCATCTGCTTTTGCTTATTAATGGGATCTTCCAGAGCTAGTATCTGGCACAATGTAAGTGCTCTATAAACACTGCTTATATCAAATCTGTTGATGGATTCAGAACCTCTTTACGTATGTATGGTGCGTTAGAAGTAACACCAGAGGGAAAAAGAACATTTGTTGGTGGACCTCAGAGAAGCCAGAAAAAGGTAATCAGTACTGAAGGCATGACCATAACTGTAAGTTATTTCCATTTAACAGGTTTTCCTAGGATTTCCTTTGAACATAATGATATCAATAACCAAAAGGAACATAGCCATGCAGACTAATCTCTCTGTTTAGTTTTATATTTTCCTATAGATTCCTATTTTACCTATTTCCTTATATTTAATGTTTGATTGAGCTTGAACTGGGGAAACACCATTGCTGTATGGGATTGAAGGCAAGTCATTTTGAAAGTGGCTCAGGATCTAGACAGATTAAGCTGCCTCAGCCTAGGAAATGACCGTAATCAAATCATTTGATTGTTATGGGCTTCTAAAAGCACTGCTGAAGAGACCAAATAAAAAGTTAGTCCACGCAGGACAGACAGTGCTATATCCAAGCTGAGCTTTATGGAAAATACAAGAGTAGGAATGTGAATCCTAAGATACTGAAAGATATTGTCACCTGAGCAGAAAATACATTCTCTTTGGTTTCAAAGAGCCAGATTTGAAAGCGAATGATCTCAGTCTCATAACCAGCCTCCCCATCAGTCTCTGCTGGGAGGTATAGCAAAGAAAGCAGATTGACAGACCAAAATAATGAACCTGCATTTGCCCTGGGAGAAAGGACCCCGAAGATCAGTGTTAGAGGTTATTGGTAAATCTCATCGCCGGTGTAGAAAGAGGGAACTTTGTGGGTTATTATGAAGAGGAATATTTATAAAGCATCCACAGTATACAGAGGTGCTGTGAATAATACACTTGAGGACAAGAAGGGAGAAAGAGAAAAGAGCATTTTGCTGAGACTTTCAGCTGTAGTAACAGGTTTTCCCCATTTGTATTCTTTTATCTGGTGGGTTGATGAAGGACAGAGGGCGGAGATCTGACAGCGAGGAAGCCAGCATGGTGTGAAGAAGAGGCGAGTGGGACACGGAGAGAACAAAGAAGGGAAGAAAGAAGCAAAGGAGGGGTGGGAGTACTATGGCCAGAGAAAGAGAACTCTGAAAAATAATTCGTTTCCCTTTAGAGTTCATTGTAAGTTGTTTCCCAGTTTCTGAAGCACTTTGCACATGTGACTTTACCCCGCCTCACATCAAGCCTGTGAGACCAGCGGAGCAGGGATCACCACCCTTGTCTTGATCACCCGAGGCTCAGAGAGGATGCAAAATCCCAGACCCAGTGCGCGAGGAGCAGGAGGGATCTACAGTGTTTCTGTCCGTGGCACGCATGTGGGGAGGGCGATTGGTAGAGTGTGAGCCTGCAGATCTGCTGCCGGAAAAGCAGAAATCCTTTAAGTCCTGTGTTTCTACTCTTGACTCATTCTACAAATGTTTCCTGCAGGCCTAGGATGGGCCCACCCTAGAGAAAAGAGAACCCTGTATCCCTCTCTAAAAATGCACCACTTCCCTCTGCTTATGCAGGAGGAAAAGTAGGAAGCGCAGTTCTTGTTGTGACGGCTTTTTGTAATCAACAAACACATGTTTTAATTTCTCACTTTGCATCATAAACTCTTCTCAACAAGCCTTGAGAAGAATTCTAAATCAGGGGCTCTTGGGTCTCAGAAAGTTTGTCTGACTTTGACTTAATTGGTGTCTAAAGCATAAGATGAAGATGTCCATGATATACTTGGTGGTTGATTATTCAGATCCTGAAATTTATTATGCTGAGAAAGTAAAGACTTTATCATTCCCTATTAAAACCCTAAATCCCATGTTATAAAATAGAGAATAAAGGTTTTTAGATGGAGTAGATATTTTTGTGATTAATCAATCTTGTTTATGGTTAGGACTTAATCTAAACCAAAGGTGTCCGAATCACTTAGTTTCTCTTCAGCACACTGCCATTTTCAAGTGCATGTACGCATTTCATAAGCACCTGGCACTGTGGGCTCCAGAAGACACTGAGACCACACTCAGATGAACCCACAATCTGGGTCCGTCCACACAAAGACTGAGGATTCCTGGTGAGTCACTTCCCAGCGTTGCATGAAACTTCCCCATAAAGCATTTATAACCACTTAATGCCAAGATGGCAAAAGGTGGGCAGGAACTGGGGTGGGGAGTAGTGAGGGCAAGCTGCAGAAGCCTAAAGGACCTAGTGATATGCAAACAGACACTCTAATAAACATTGATTGTCTTCAGGACAAAGCAGCCAAATCCATAAAAGCCACCAAGACCTGTATGCCCTTCCCCATTTCATGAATCAGCCCAAAACTTGGGAAGTTAATCTGCTGCCACACTGGATAGACTCTCTTCTCTCCACACACATACATACATTCTTTTTTCTTTTTAAAGATTTATTTAAAATCTTTTAAAGTTATTTATTGAAAATCAGAGAGAACGAGTTGCGGGGAGGGACAGCGGGAGAGAATCTCAAGCAGACTCCTCACTGAGTGCAGAGCCTGACACGCAGCTTGATCCCACCACCCATGAGACCACAACCTGAGCCCAAACCAAGAGTCAGTTGTTCAACTGACTAAGCCACCCACACACCCCTACATACATTCTTATAATTCTTAAAGCGCCGAACTTGCTAGTCCCTGTGGTAGACAATACTAGTGCATTCTTGCCATTGGGTGGGCCCATGTGACTAATTCTAGCCAATGAGATGGAAGCAGAATAAAGTGGGTCACTTCTGGGCTGAGGTGGTGAAAAGCTCACACACACTCCAAGTCGTCTTCTCCCTCATCAAGGTAATGGCAGAGCAGTTCTTGTGTGGAGAAAGAGCTAACACAGGTTGAAGCAACTAGATCACAGAGCATGCAGGATAATTGCCTGAAAGAGAATTGGACCTACATGGACTCTGCATGAGAGAGGAATAAGCTTTTGTTATGCTACAGAGATTCAGGTGCTGTTTTTTTATAGCAATGTAACTTGGTTTTACCTGACTCAGTCCCAACATCCATATTATTAATCACCAAGTTCTCTTCATTCCATCTCATCAATATTTCTCAAATCCACATAATTCTAACCACTGCACCTACCTTAAATCAGGTTACATCTCTCCTACCTGTATCAGTGGAAAAAGTCTTCCTGCTTCTGGGCTTGATCCATCCCAATCCATTTCCTGTACACCCAGAGTCATCATTCTCAAGTGCAAACTGGAGCCTTATGTTTCTCTACCTAAAACCATTCAATATCACCGATTGCTCTGAGGATAAAATGCAAACACCTTTCCATAGTTTTCAAGGCCCTCTGGTTACCTCTCCACCCTCATCTCTGGACATCCCACTCTCCATGTTTCAATCCTATAAACATCTGATGTCCCTGGAATTACCAAGAACACTGTTGTCCATCTTACTCAACTTTCTCTAGACTGATTCCTCAGGAACCTGTTCGAGCAACACCTACTTTTTTGACTTCTTAAGGCTGAATGGAGTGTTTCAGAGTCAACCTCTGCTCACTCCTGGTCACTTCTTCAGGATATACAACTGCCTGTCTCCTTGACACTCCTCTGCTAGAGTGAGAGCTCCCTGAAGGGCCTAGAACACCACAGACCTTTTAACAAGTATTTGTCAAATGAATAAATGAATGCTTAAATCCCAGACCCCTCTCGCCCAGCTTCCCTTCTCTGTGACCATTCCCTCCTCAGTTAGCTCAGGCACAGAACAAAAGGAAAGAGAAACGACTTAAAGTCTGGTCAATTTGGCTTTAAATTATTCCTCTACCACTTGGAAACTGTGTGATCCCAGGCAAATAACCTAATCTTTCTCAGCCCCCAAATCTCCGTTTGTGAAAGGGGAGTAATCACACCTCCATTAGAGAGTTGTAAAAATTGGACTTGTGAACATAAAGCAGCCACAGAATGAGAGGTGCAAAGCAAATGCTACATATAAATGGAGGTATAATATTATTCTTGTTCTTATTATTATTGATCATATAAAAACTAGTCTGATGGCAGCAATGGAAATGAACTTTACTTGAAAGTGAGATCAGCTTCCATTTCAAGCAGGAACAAAGAGTAAAGAATTAGAGGAGAAATGAGTCTAGGGAACTACATGGGGGATAATGGACTTCTACTCTACTCCCCTGCCAGCTTCATCTGTCCTCCTCATCCTTTATATTTTCCCAAATACATTAATGTTTAAGCTACTCCCAAAGTTCCTTCCTTGTTTGCCTCTTAGGACTCCTGCCATTCCTCCCTGCCCTCTTCACGTTCTCTTCTCTTGTCATCCTTGAAACTCCTCTCTGCGCATTTCCCTTTTTTTATATTCCTGGCCAAGAAGAAGCAGGCTGTTAATGAACACAAATGAGACAGAGCAATCTATCCTCACTGAAAATACTAAGTCTTAATTCCAGGTGTTCCAGAGCCCACATCAGTCATTTACTGGACACACACCCTGATTGAGTGCCCACAGATCTAGGCCTGGGGCATTGAACGAGGTGCTATTTCTTTCTCTAAACAAGAATTAATTAGTTACAAACTGCTGGGCATAGCGATGAGAGTAAAATTTCTTGGAGGAAGAGCCAGTCCCTTCCATACTCAGGCTGTCTCAGGACCCAGGCAGACAGAAGGGTTTCTATTTTGGTGGTATTGCTGTTGTTAATGGATCACGTAGCACGTTGGTAGCACAGAATTGGTTTGGGGCATATATGAGACCTGCATTTTAGTCATGAAAATTAGCCACTCTTTGGATTGAACCAGATGTGAGGGCATGCATGCAGAAACGTTCGTTGTACTACTCAAAGAACCTGAACCTGTCAATACATAAATGCATTTATCTTTTTCACCTAAAAATCTCATAGGTGTCAGTGTAGCAAGAGCATGGTCACAGATTAAATGACATGGTGATTTCTTAACTTCCTTTTGTATAACTTGAGGTTCTCATTACTACAGAGATCTGATGACCAAAATGAAAAGTCAGTTTATACCTTTTCTTCTTCCCCTATTTCTCCCCCACTCCCCACAGCCTTCTGTATAAACTAAATGAGGCAATACTATTGTGGGCAGGATGCTGGTCAAGAATTTTAAAGACTGGCCTTCCCATGGTGTGTGAGGGAGAACTGGCCTCTATCAGACTCTGGGTCCTCATGAGGACATGGAAAGAAATGCTACATGACCAATGTTTTACTAAAAAGAATTGATTTAAATACACACACACACACACACACACACACACACACGAAGTTACTAGCTCTCCTCATTAACTCATGTCCAATATTAAACAGCCCTTTCAGGAAATTCCTCCTTACAACTTACTCCAACCCTCAGTATGTGTGAATTGCTCTGAATTATTTAGGGGAACTCAAGGACACCATCAAATCAAGGTGGCATCCTTATAAGCTCTACTTCACCATCCTTTGATAGGAACCCTTCCTCAGAGATTGGTTTCCCATCATTAACAGCATGAATAGATTTCCCTTTCTGATGATTAAAGTTTGATCCAAGATACTACACCACAAATATACCCCATCCCAGTGAGCCACATTTGGCAACATTCACAAGATCTAATGTCACCACAGGTACTAAACAGTCTCAAGGAATGATGCACGTCTTAGTTCCCTGTCTTCTTGGTCAACCCATCACTGGATTTGTCAAGGGATCCTGAGTAGTTATAGAGGAAATTAACCTAATTAATTATCTGTGTTCTAGGAGTGTTCAGTCTCCAGCAAAGATGAAAACAGCCTCTTTTTCTCATGTCTGTCAGATTTATTCCTTAAATTTAAGAGCTTTCCCCAGCTATGAAGAAGCACCATCCATCCCTTCCAACAAAAGGATAGTTCCCTCTTATTTTCAGATGGTGTTTGTTTTCTTCAAGTAAAAATCTACCAGTTGCCAAGATCACTATGCCATCTCAGCAGGTGAGGTTATGTTTTATTTCATGGTTCTTCCTGCCTTTCCTCCTTTTGGCCATTTTTGGATGAAGATTTTTAAATGTAGGTAAGCTAATTATCATAAGTTCCATTTCAACTCTGAAGTCTTCATTTTGGAATACGACCACAGATGTCTTTGTGTTTTAACAGGTTTACCAAGGGACAAAGTTATAATGATTTCATCTCATTTTTTTTTTTTCTGTGACCATTGTTGGATGAGTAAAGTCCCTAATTAACTAGTTCATACCACTAGCAAAACAAATTTAGCATAGTCCAAGACTTCATTTTCTCTCTGGAAAACTGGTTGATGGGTAACGCTGCTATTTTCTCAGGGCTATATTGTAGCTAAATAGCATCTGCCCACGTGTGACTTCACGGACTGCTGATGGTCAAAGAGCAGGAAAAGGTTTCCAGGGAAATAAAAGAAAACTTGGGACAACTAGCTGAAGGAACACACTACATATTTATTATCAAACAACTAAGCTATTATGTTTGTATTGCTGCCCAAGGCTGGAAGGAAAACGTGCATTCATGGAATTTGTTTTAATAACTGCTATCAACCTCCTGTCATCCCTGTTTCATGTGCCCAGAAGCTATGTAAGTACATACTGTCCCATCAAAAGGCATTGCTTAGACCAGAGAAAGCAGGCTTTTAAGTAATTGCCCACATTTCTGGTCAAAAAAGTAGAAGGCTGAAGAGTAAGGATAGCTCAGAGAATTGAAAATGTTCTAAACCCAAGAATGTTCAGGACACTTTGGTGTTAAATACTGGAGCAGGATTTTCCAAATGCAAGATACAAAAGGTCTATTTAGGAACAAAAACATAGCCTCGCTGGTGAGAAGAGAGTTGCGATTTAGCCTTGAACCTTGGTTTTTCTACTTGGGGAAAGTCCTCTGTCAACTGTTTCACTACAAGGTAATAAGTCTCAATAGCCAATCAACAGACTAAATGTTTAGGGTTTTGAGCTCTCGTCCAAGCATTATATTTAGCTTCTATCTGATGTTACACAATTTTTTAAAAAAATGTTCTGTGCCATAGTTTCACCTGAAAATTAAAAAATATGAAGAACTATCCAATGCTTATTTGAAAGGAATAACTAAAACAAGTCTCTAGCTTGAGATGGTAATTGTTGAAGGTTACTAAAATTTTCTTTTGATCCTTTCTGCTTTAATGTGAACAGGACTCCCTGGGGCAAACATTCCAGAGAGGTCATGATTTCTGGGTTTCTGATTTTTCCCCAGGATAGCCAAGTTATTCTTCTACCTAGTGTGGTGACTGAAAACATGATTAACTTACTACATTCAACTTATATCACTGGAAACCAAATGCTCTTTTTTTCTTTGCATTCACACAGAAACATCGATGCCGTAACTGTGTTTGGCAAAAGGGTACCTCTGAAATCCTATCATTAGGCCCACACAAATTTGGCACCACTCACTTCCCAGGGTACTACGCTTGCTCTTCATCTATGGGATCTGTCACCATCCTTTTTTGCCTTTTAAATATTTCTTATCCCTTTGGACACAATCACCACAGTCTCTATGCTAAGCTACTCAATCCTAATGCCATCAGCCCCCTCCAGCCACCCCTTGCATCAGACACTCTCTCCAACATCAGGAGCAAGCATCACGTTCCCCAAGCTTTGGTGTCATCTCCCCGAGCTCTCCTTCAAACCTACCATGTTGCCATCACTAAGAGCCTTCTATGATTCGAGGAACCTGTCACTCTCAGTTCCGTGCCTGATGCAGAGCACTAACATTAAGATGTGCCCAACAGGGGAAAAACACTGAAGGAGAGGTACATAAAATGAAGAGGATTCATTGACCAGGAAAATCAATAAAGCAAAAATGGACCATTTTCCTCTCATTGATTTTCACTGCCCATTGTATGTTGACAGCCATTTCTGCAACTTTCCACTCTTTGTAGTTCACAGGGAGGCCACACAACAACGTGAAATGCTCACAACACTTGGCCAGGCCCTTTCCATTCCACCGGGTACAGCAACATACTGGAAAGAAATGCACACTGAGGAAACAATGAGATTCTTTCTTAGTAAATGGCAGCCAGCACATTTGTGAGCAAGCTGTCCTCACTGGAGTCTGAAGAAGTCACACCATGGCCCTCACTCAATGGCCTCTTCACTTTATCTGGCCACCATCTCAGATCTGCTGTCCTGTGGGAACCAAGACCTACCCTCTTCCAGATTCAACCTCCTAGTATTCTAGAGAAATCGCATTTTACAAAAAGTGCCATGCATCATCTGCAAACGCCGGGAAGTTTAAGTCCCTGCCAAGAGCAGGGGCAGATATTCTGAGTAATTGGATGCCGCCTCTGTAACCTAACCGCTGCTGAGCAGCTGGAGACAACAGGTGAGCTGATGGGAACCTTCCCGGAAGAGGCTGCAATGCCCAACGCTTCGGATTCCATCTCCGAGGCAATCAGGTATGTGTCAAACTCCCTACCTATTTTTAAACAGCACACGCATTCTAAAACAAGTCAGCATATACTTTTTCAAGAAGTTATTTACCATGATGTGTCACACAGTCACTTGGGCTCTGGAGAAGCTCAGATAACGATAAACTCTTTTTGATACTTGCCTGGAATAAGGGGAAACTCAACCCGGGCCACCTTCATTGCCCTTTGTTTCATCAAAAGGAAAATGACCGAAATAACAACCAAGTCCCCGTTTCCTTATTAGCATTCTATAGGGGCTACACAAGGCTGTGCATTTAACTACATATCAGTCAATAACAAGAGTGCTCCTGTGTAATGAAGCCTGCCCACATTCATGCAGACACCGCTAGGCAAGGTAGAAGCCTAAGGAATTGCAGGGAAACGGGAAGGGCACAAACTTGGCTTTGGAAAGGGACGTATGATTTAAGCATGTGCATCCAGTACTAATTGCCTAGATGCAGGCCATGTAAGAACATTGCCTAGAAAACTGGGCTAACAATGGTATACAATGGTATATGGGTTAAGGTCTAGCATCTCTTAATTACCTTCCTAGCATAAGCTTACTGGTTGCACCCAGTGAATGACCTGTCCCACAAGTAACTGGCTGTCATCCTTCCTTGCTTCTTTCTGTCCTCCCTCCCTCCCTTCCTTCCAGCCTCTCACCTTGTCATTCTCCTTTCCTTTTACAAACATTGATTGAGCGCCTCTGTCAGGCGCTGCACTAGTTCCTGGGGATGCACGTCAACTAAAGTGTTACCAGAGCCCTGGAATAACTGCCTCAAGCCCTTTCAGCTCTGTCTGGAGGAACAGAGTTAAGGCAACAATGAGGCACTGAGGGATGCGTACAATGATAAAGGTAAACACAAGATGCTAAGAAGCACAGTGGAGGGGCATTAATGTCAGTTTAATGGAATCATGGAGGGCTTCTGGGAGGAAGTCTTTTCTTGACCTTAGTTTTCAAGGTTAAGGAGGAGTTAGCTAGACAGAGAACGGAAGGAAAGTCCAAAAGAACAGCATGGGAGAAGGTATGAAACAAAAGGACAGGTTCAACAAATTGAAGGGCCAATGAAAGAGAAGTGAGGCTCCAGACATCAGCCAGAGGCAGTTATAGACCCAGCAATCTAGCACACCTTGCTAAGGAACTTGAACTCTACCTTAAAAACTAAAAATTCATTGAAATCATTAGGCATTTAAGGACTGTGGTGGTTGAGCTTGCCCTGTCTCTGGCTTTATTATTTTTTTTTAAAGAATTATTTAGAGACAGAGAGAGTGAGAGTGCAAGAATGAGTGGGGGAGGGGCGGAGGGAGAGGAAGAACATCTCAAGCAAACTCCCCACTGAACGCAGAGCCTGACACATGCTCAATCCCATGACCCTGAGATCATGACCTGAGCCGAAACCAAGAGTTGGACGCTTAACCTACTGAGAACCACCCAGGCGCCCCTGTGTCTGGCTTTAAACAATAGGACAACTGCCCCTTCTGTGCCCAGGCCCAAAAAAACACCCCATATTTCTGCTCAGGATTCTGCCTGGGAGGAGCAAACCCCCGGTCGCCTCTGTCTTTTCAGCCCATGTCCTGAAATGAACAGACCCAAACCTGATTACATCAAACCCAACCAAATCAGCCAGACCTCAGCTCCTACAGAACTATGAGCAAGAAAAATAAATGCATTTCTTGTGAGCCCCTAAGACTTGGGCCATTGTTTATTACTCTGCCTTGTTGTAGCAATAACTGACTGACATAAGTACTGAGCTCATTCTCTCTACTTTTTTTAAAGATTTATCTATTTATTTTAGAGAGAGAAAAAGAGAGAGAGAGAGTGCAAGTAGGAGGAGGGGCAGAGGGAGAGAATCTCAAGCAGAACCCCCCCCCAACGCCGCTGAGCACGAGGGGCTCGATCATATGACCCTGAGATCATGACCTGAGATGAAACCAAGAGTCTGACGCTTAATTGACTGAGCCACCCAGGCGCCCCTCTCTCCACTTTTTTAAGCAAAATAATAAGATGATGGTCCACTCAGACTCCATAAGGAACACACACTTTAGATAAAAATAGCCCTTTTGATAAGGGCTATACAGCCCAGTGTGGGAATAAGGAAAGTGCAGAGGAATGTGGAAAGTATCCTGGATAAAATCATCTTCTTGGTGGGAAATACTGGTGTTTGGGGAGTTTAGATTGCTTAAAGGAATGAGAAAATACTGAGAAATAGATGTCAATTTAGTAGAGTTAGAAATCTCCCCATATTCACTTTTCCAATTGCTAGTTTCCAAGAATGGTTTCTGAACCACCAATTGGAATCATCAATTCAGATAAGACTCATTCAGTTGCAATACAGTTCAATGCTGCTTTTTCTCCTGAAATTCCTCTCCTTCTTTATTTGCTTAATAAACATAAAAATGCAGGCCAGTGGCTGGGGCAGAAGTGGAAAACTAAGCCTCGGGGTGAGAGGTGGAGGAGCAGGATTCTAAGTAGCCTCGCTGCAATAATGACCTGACTCTGAAAGTACACTGGCCTGCTGCAGGATGGATTTTTGATAGGAACTTACAAAAATAGCATGTGCAGCCAGGGCTTTATTTTTAATGTCCCGGCATTGATAAAAAAAAAAAAGGGATTCAACTAAGCCAATGAAGGAGAAAACTAATTTCATGGTAAAATAATTCGAAAATGTATTTAAGGTGCACTGGCAAGACCATTTTCAAAGACATCTGCATTACAAAACATGCATGGGAATAGAAGACTCTATTCAGACAACCTCCAGCTGCTAAAGGAAACTGTTATTCTTTAGCTCTTTCCCACTGTTTCGTGTAAACAACTTTATGAGAGAGAAAGCTTCCTTACCACATCTACCCTTGTCAAAAAGAAAGGCACAGCATGGTGTAAATATTTTGCTTTGTTTCTTCCATTAGCAAATATTTCTTTTCTCCAGTAAAAGACATGAATAAACAAGAAGAAAACAATGGTGCTGAAATTATTTACTAGCTTACTGGAAGAAGATCAATGTGGAAAAGGAATCGAAATCGTCTTTTTCAGGTCTTGCCAAAGAGAGGAGATCAGTCAGGTCGTATCTTCCTGTGAACGGTTATATTTTATATGTAATGCCAAAGATCCAAGATAAATATTTTTACTTCTTAAAAACACCTAAAATTCTCAATTATAGTTTCCGTAGCCTCTGTAAACAGGGCTCCTTAGTACATTTACTTAGATTTTCCTTGTTGTTTCTGATCACCCCTTGCCCCAGCATGTGTTTTGAGTGGACTGACACATGCTGTAGGAAGGACCACTCAGACACAGCCTTGCATTGGCATGCCGTTTTCTTTCCATTTCCTTGTATTCCTTGTGGGGAAAGGAGATGTGATTGATTGATCGCATCGTGTGTGTGTGTGTATAGCCTTTTAAATAAAATTCAAATGACCACACAAAAGCATTCAATTAAATGACCACATAACCAAATAAATGTTCCTTCAGTTCAATTTCTGTGTTCTTATCCACACTTACTTCAATATAAAGACATCCAATTTCTGGCTTTCTGACTCTTCTCATAATTTATAAGGAAAAATGCCCATTCAAGATGCCTGCGCATCATGGCATACATTGTTTATACATTTGTTTCTAAGCCTCATTTGTCATTTTCCTAAACTTGAGGCGTGAAGTTCTCATTTAGGATCGTGTGCAGCAGTCTCTGACATTTTAAAATGCAAATAGCTGCTGGGAAAAGTCAACAATAAGGTATGTTTCAAGAAAACAGAAGTTTTAATCATTAGGAAGACATAGCCCTTGGGTGTCAACATAAAGAAACACAGGACTGAATAACACTAAATACACCACTCCAGGAATGAGTCTTTAATGAAGTCAGTTCCAAATTCCTGGGTTTCAGGTGGAACCTCAACATGATTAGTGCTGTTCTCAATCCATACTTAGCCCTTGCGCCAACCTTGTTCTTGGCTTTATTTTGCAGTGAACTTAAATGACATGTGTGCAGTGGGTACAAAAAAGTGGGTCTTCAATTGGGCTACCTGGTTTTTTGTTTTTGTTTTTTTTTTTAACTTCTGACTGCACCTTGTAGTAGTTATATGAGTTTGGGCACATGATTTGACTTCCCTGTCTCAATTTCATCATCTGCAAAATGGTGCCAAATAGTACCCATGTGATGTAGTTGTTCAGGAAGACAAGGTGAGTTAACATATGGAGACTGCTTATCATCTAGGAAATGCTCAAGTTAATTCTG
Organism: Leptonychotes weddellii; assembly: GCF_054177405.1. Taxonomy (NCBI): domain Eukaryota; kingdom Metazoa; phylum Chordata; class Mammalia; order Carnivora; family Phocidae; genus Leptonychotes; species Leptonychotes weddellii. The sequence continues at coordinate 163,262,891 of NC_138371.1, read as the reverse complement.
TGGTTGCTATTGCTTATTCTTATAACAATTATTATTTTCAATAAATATTGTATATATTTAAGGTGTACAACATGATGTTCTGATACACATATACATACTGAAATGATTAGTACAGTCAAGGTAAATAACATATCCATCGCACACGGTTACCTTTTTTGTGCTTATGTGGTAAGAGAACCTGAAATCTACTCTCAGCTAATTACCAGTATACAATGCAGATTATTAACTATAGTCAGCCTCTGTACATTAAATCCCTAGACTTATTCATTCTATATAACAGCAACCTTCCTACATAACTGGATCCTCTGTAGCTGTATCCTTTGGCCAACATCTCTCCATTTTCCCTACCTCCTCACCCTTGGTAACCACTATTCTACCCTGTGCTTCTATGTATTCAACTTTTTCAGATTACACACATAAGTGAGATCATGCAGCATTTTTCTTTCTGTGTCTGGCTTATTTCACCTAGCACAAAGCCCTCCAGGTTCATCTATATTGTTGCAAATGTTAGGATCTCTTTCTCTTTCAAGGCTGAATAATATTCCCATATATATATATATCATAAGTTCTTTATCCGTTCATCTGACAATGGACACTTAGTTGTCTCCATATCTTGGCTATTATGAATAATGCTGTAATGGCACCAAAAGTTCAGGCAGAAAAAGCAAAAATAAACAAGCAGGACTACATTAAACTAAAAAGGTTCTGCACAGCAAAAATTACAATTAGCAAAATGAAAAGGCAACCATAGGAGAAAATATTTGCAAACCTAATATCTAATAAACAATTAATTCAAAATATATATCCAAAGTATATAGCAAAAAACCCCCCAAACAACCCAATTTAAAAATGACAAAGGACTTGAACAGACATTTTTCCTAAGACAGACAGATGGCCAACAGGTATGTGAAAAGATGCTCAACATCACTAATCATCAGGGAAATACAAATCAAAACCAAAATGAGATACCACCTCACACCTTTGAATGGCTATTTTCAAAAAGATAACATAATAAATATTGGTCTTGGTGAGGATGTGGAGAAAAGGGAACCTTTATACACTGTTGGTGGGAATGTAAATTTGTAAAGCCATTATGAAAAACAATATGGAGTTTCCAAAACATTAAAATAGAACTACCAAGTAATCCAGCAATCTCACTTCTGGGTATATACCTAAAGGAAATGAACTCAATACCTTGAAGAGATATCTGTGCATCCATGTTCATTGCCACATTATTTACAATGACTTATTATCATTAACGTGACTTTCTGTCCCTTTGAATTATAGGTTCCTTGAAGAAAGGTGCAGGCCCTGTATATTTGTGTAGTCCAAACAATACCTTGTACATGGTAGATGCTCAATAAATTAAATCTATCTAGCCCCTGGTTTTTATTAGAAACTCTACTGAGGTAAAGATAAAAAATGACCAGGGGCACAATTATAAAAGAATAATGAGAATTCCAAAAATATCCCATTTTGCAGCATGATCTTGCTTCTTTTTTCCTATGAGACTAATTAAAGAAAAACGGGACTAAGGACAGATTTAAGCAGAAGATGGTTCCAGCTGCTAATATAGCGTTCCTGTGAGTTGTCCTGCCATCTTTTTCTTTCAACATCATATCAAATAGAGATGTTTGAGAGACCATCCCATTTTTTTAAAAAAGATTTTATGTATGTATTTGAGACAGAAAGAGAGCACGAGTGTGAAGGAGATCAGAGGGAGAGGGAGAAACAGACTCTCCACTGAGCAGAAAGCCTGATGCAGGGCTCGATCCCAAGACCCTGAGATCATGACCTGAGCTGAAGGCAGACACTTAACCGACTGAGCCGCCCAGGGGCTCCGAGAGACCTTCCCATTTAAAGGCAGATGGAACACAAGGAGATTTGGAAAGTATAATCGTATTTTGAAAATTATCATAAACAACAACAAAAAGATCTATGCATGTGACACACTGAATTCAAGCAAGCATGGTAGACTTCGAGATAGAAGAAAAACTGACAAGTACCACCACTGATATGCAAACAAGCCCCTAGACAGACCACCTAATATTTACCCAGATTGTACCTCTTTCTCCACCCAAAATGAAAAGTAGGGTGTGATGTCAAGTTAAGGGGGAAAAAGCTAAAAATTCAGAAAACTCCAGTTTTACTCTGAGTCCAGTAAGTTTGTCTCCCATTCAACTTGTAAATAGGAGTCAGGAAGAACAGACTACAAACATATACATAAAGGTAAAATAATTAAAATAAAGGAAACTGGCTTCCAGGGACACTATATTTTTTCTACCTTTTTTTCCCTAACATTTCTTGCTAAGAAATATGAAAAAATCAAATTCCACTCAGGTAACACCACCCTTTTCTTCTATGACCAGGAAGCTTTTATACCTAGTGCACCCTCCCATCAAATAATTGTTTCCAATTTAAAAAATGATAACATGGTGTGTGTCATTTCTTTTCAGTTATTTTCATTGTTCTGTAGTATCCCATTGAATGAGTAAGCCCCCATGTATATTTTGATTCTGCTGTCAATGGCTATCTGGGGTGTTTCTATGTTTGCCACTAAAAATATTTTTATGCAAGTTTCCTGGTGACAATATGCAAATGTTTTCTAGGGTTTCTACCTAATAATGAATTTTCTAGGTTCATGAGTTATGGGCAAGTTCAAAGTTACTAGGTAATATCAAAATGTTTTCCAGAGTATTTATACCAGTTTCTACTCCCATTAGAAGTAGAATGAGAGTCTCTGTCTACAACCTAACATTTAGTGTTTTCCAACCTTTTAGTTTTTGCCAATCTGGTGGGTATGTATAGTTTTAACACTGATATCTATTGAATTGGAGCATCTTTTTCAATCTGCTTTGCCATTTGAGTTTCTCTGTGTATGTTTGTGTGGGTGTGTGCGCATATGTGTGTGTGCACAGTGTGTATGTGCAATGTCTTGTCTGAATTTACTACGGACATGATGGATAACTATGTGCTGTTTTTAAATTGAGAGAGGTAAGAAGCACTTCTCTGGCCATTAAAATTAAAAAATATATAGCAATAACTAGAAAAAGTACCATGGTCAATGGGACCACTATTGGCATCATTGGCCAAATTAGAAGTAGAAATCACTCTACTGCTCTCACTTTCTGTTACTCTACCTTCCGGAAGGTAGGTCATCCGCTACCTTCCAGCAGGTGATCAAATTCTACTGAGACCACTTCTTAACTAGAAAAGTGGTCCCTCTCTTTCCATGGAATAATATATAACTATTTATATGCTCTACTCTTATCTCTCAAGCGTAGCTCTTACAAAGCACGATGCTATGAGCATTTTTGTACAGGAGTGTGCAAGCATTTCTCTAGGATGTGTATTAGAAAGTCGTATTTAGAATCATGAAAGTGTGTGAGTGTTTAAAGTTACTAAGAAATCCCAAAAGTGAATTACGATTCTCACTGCAGTCACAACCTCATGACACTTTATAGTTTGGGAGCTTTGGTGGGTAGGTAATGCTATCTCACGTTTTTAATTTTCATTTCCCAGAAAAATAATGTTATTGCACATCCTGCCATATGTTTGTGAGTCTTTCAATTTCCTCTTCTTTTCTCTCTCTAATTTTTTGAGAAAGTTCTTTTATCTGGATACTAGTTATTTGCCATGTACATTTTGCTACTTTGATGTTTTTGCATTTTGTCTTTTCACTGTTTACAGTATCTTCTGATAAAGAATATCTCACTTTTAATATGGTCAAATTGAATCCCTACTTAATGGTTTTGCATTTTTGTGTCTTGCATTGTTTGTGTCTTTGTTTAAGAAATCTTTTTATACCCTGTAGTCATAAAAATATAATCCTACATTTTCTTCTAAACATTTTATATTTTTTTCCTTCACCTCTAAAAGTTTAATCACTTTAATTTACTTCTTGGAGGAAGATAGGAATCCAATTTCAATCTTATCATATGTTTAATTAATCACTTGCCTTATCACCATTTACATTTACCCCTTTCTGCAATGCTACCTTGATAAAGTTTTCATATATGCCTGAGTTTGGCGGGGTGCTCTACATTTCACCCCACAGTTCTACATAGCCAACCCTGTTAACTGGCAAAATTGAAATATAAAGTTAACTAAGCTGGATTATTTGAAAGAGGTTGCCTCACCTTACTGTTCTTCATGGGTGTCTTCGGTAATCCTTGCACTTTCCTTTTTCAAACAAAAAAATTTTAAGTTTATCTAGTTACACAAATACATACTACCCTATTAAACTGGCAGTGAACCAACCTGGTAAAAATTAGCATCTTCCTAACTAGAAGAATGATATCATTCTCCATTTATTTAGATTTTCTTTATCTTTTGCAATATAATTTATGATATTCTATATTAGTTCCCTAGTTCTAACCTCACACATTATTCAAATAGGAATATAATATTACAAAATTTTTATTAGATTTATTTCTTGTTACTCTACATATGTTGTTACACTGACTTCCTGGGTGTTCATATAGAGAAATGCAACTTACTTTTATGTCTTGATTTTACATCCAGCAATTTGCTAAACTGTCTTGTTAACTTTAGTATTTCATTTATAGATCTTTTGAGTTTCCTACACAGATAACCTTTGAACAATGACAGTTTTGTTTCTGCCTTTCGATTATTTTTTTTTTTTGTCTTATTACATTGGCTAACACTTCCAGTAACATTGAATAGAAGTGGTGATAGTCTGTATTCTTATCTTGTTCTTGATTACAAAGAGAGTGCTTTCAGCATTTCACCTTAGGTGGATGTTTGCTGTAGGTTTTGTATAAGTTCCTTTTACCAGAATAATGAAATTTCATTACCCTCCTAGTTACCAAGAATTATTCTAAGTCATAAATAGATGCTGAAATTTATCAAATTTAGTTTTTCCTGAAACCACTGGGAGTTTTAAGAAATTCTTCAACGGGTTTGGGTAATATGTTACAAACCAATTTCCTAATATTAAGTAAACTTTGCATTACTGAAATAACATTATATACTATTGTTTTTAGATGTGTCTGGATTTCATGTGCTACAACTTTAACGAGATATTTGCAACTATGTTTATGAGAAGAGTAGCCTATAATTTTTCTTTCTTCTAATCTATGTGCTTCCTTGTCTCCATCATTTTGCTTGCCTCATATAATAAGTTTGAGACTGCTCCCTCTTCCTTCTTCTCAGAAGGACTTTCTGTAACATAGGCATTACCCATTCCCCAGCTATCTGGCAGAGTCACTTGGCCTGATGTGAAGGTTCAAGGTCTCATGGATTTGGCAGAAACCCCTCAGGGTGAAAGCCAGCTTTGGAATTCATCCACCTTGCAGAATTCCAACTTTTGCTTCAGCTTTAATTTCCTCTGCTTCATTTTGTGTTCATTCAGCAATGCATTTAAAAAAAATTTTTAAATACATTTTCACCACCCTATGGTTATTTGATCAGGTGGTCTTTCACACTGACAGAAATGGATATCCCATGTTTTGTTGTTGTCCTTATCACAACACATGATAATTTTTACTTAGGTGTTCATCACCCTTGCTGAATGGTCAGCTTTTGAAGGACAGGAGCTGTATATATCTGTTTATACGTCTTCTTCTCCCCAGTAACTAGCACATAAATATACTGAATAAATGAGTGAATACAGATATATCAATCACGGTAGTTAATTTGAATATATGTAGGTTAAATTTTACCCAGATGCCTTTTAATCTGCTACCAAATCGGTAATTAATGCAATGCAGGGAAACCAAGATGTAAATTATTGAATTCTGCAGCAAAGTAAATTTACTGTCATTTAATTGGGTGTTTCTCCCATTTTGTGGAGTTGCTTATGTAAATCTCAGATAATTAAAAGCATACAGTGAGTTGTTCAATAGCACTTATGATGCTTTTCTTGTTTCTGCCCCCAGGCAGCTTGGTTTTGGCAGTAGATGTCCAGCTCACATACATTATTTGAACATAAGTTACGCTTCTTGACAAGATGCTCTGACCTCACCCCTGAAAGAGAGGGGATTCAAGTAGCCCTGTGCCAAGCAGGCATGCTGCCAGACCTCTTTCCTTACGTGAAAACTACCTGCAAATTGAATTTAGAGTCGTATGAGCTGTCTAGTTCTTAAAGCCACTGTTATGTGAAGTAATGGCCTCCCATAGTTTACTGCTAAGTATAAAGACGTAAAAAATCAATACCGAAGCACACATATTTCTCTGAAGAAAGGCAAATGCATCTGCAATAAGCAAGCATCTAGTCTTAAAGCCTGTATGGACCAGGCCAATGGCTGTGTGACCCTGCTGAGGTCAAAGCCTGAAAACAGCAGTGTGTTTCCCAAACCCCAGAGCTCAGGGAATATAAACCAGCTAAATACATGTTTACAAAACATTATGGGGTCTTACAAAAAATATGAGCCCTGAGAAGGAAAGTGCTCTGGAATGAAGCTTAGTTACCAAATTAAAAGAAATTTCTTTCTATATATAAAACCATCAACAAACTTAAATAACAAGTAGAATTCCAAACAAATAAATTACTTTCACAGTTCAACTCCTTTAGTTTGTTTAAACTCCTGGTAAATGTCTGATAGTCCGAAACGAGAATTCTCTGTCCATTGTTGGGTCTGCTTTCTCTCCCACATACTGATAATGGCACAGTGGCTGGGTTAAAAACATACAGAACAATGGTCCAATCCTGGGGAAAGCAATACTCTCACAGAACTTATGGTTTTGCTGTTATGCCATGTATAATATTTTGGCCTTATCTTGATCTCCAAGTAGAAGAATTTAATGAGACTCTTGCTTTTAATAATTGCAATATAGTGAATTTAGCTACTCGAAAAGTATTTAAAGTAAACCAATGTGCTCATTAATCATCATTACAGTTACAAAAAGAATCAAGCAAATAACCTTTCAAAATGTTTCTCAGGTCAAACTTCAAATCACTCCTGCAACTTTTTTATTTTACAAATACAGGCACACACTGTAACCAGTTAATTAAAGCAGATCTTAATTATGCCATTATTCAATTTATCATTTTTAAGTTACAAAAGCAAATGTGAACACTGATCAATCCCTTTACAGCTTGGAGGGCATCATTCTTGGGGAAAAAGTTACAGCCATTTGTGTGCCCAAAGCTAGGAAAGGAACATACTACGCAATCGTACCAAGAATTGCCGAAAACAAGAACACAATTAAAGTCACTCCTGAATCCCAGTGAATATGTAGGAGTGAACACATTGCAACACTACAACAGTATAAATATCAGAGTCCACCATTATTCCAAAACTGCACGCTTAGTCCTGATATCAGAGATATAGGCTGACCTAGTTGGCATTGTACCTGTATTTCCAGATATACTCAGTATTCTCCTTATTGCTTTATACTCTGCCCTGAAATCCGTATGATTCTCACAGTTTGTAGGACTTATCCAATGCAATGACCAAGATGACCTTCTTTATAAGTAACTCAATGATGACCTTGACATCCCTTTTTTGAGGTTATGCAGGTATTCTGGGTTCAGAACAAGGTAAAACGTATGTATTTTTCTTGTTTGTTTTGATGACTCCTTGAGGAATTTATTTTTTTCTTCCTTATTTATGATAAAATTTAATAAAATTCAAACGAGCATGAATATAATTTCAGGAGAACACCTACCACCAGCTTGCAGGGTCTCTCCTGTCAAGACCAAATGCAATCCGAATTGTCTCCCTCTTTTTACATCACCTCTTTCTTACAAACTGCTTCATTTTTATCAGTGTCTACTGCAGTCTCCACTTCCTTGATGGTTTTAATAATATCCCAGCTCCCTCAGAATACGTATATCAGGAAATGGAAATATGATCTGGGAATTTCAAATCTCAAACTGCGATTCAAAGATCTTTTTTTTTTTTTTTGTCTTGAGAACCTGACAAATGGATTGGGCAGGACAGTCTCTTAGAACCTATTCCAAATGTTATAAAAGAAAGTCAAATCAGAGCCAGAGCACCTTGAGTCTGAAATGTGCTGCTTGCCAAGGCTTTGTCCCTTCTCGATTACTTCCTACTTCTTTGAGTGAGTCTGAACTTTATTTTAGCACTTAGAAAAATGGCTCCATTAGAAGGACTGAGGAGTAAACATCAAAGAAAAACCGCTTTGGGTGCTTTGTTATGAGATGGAAATATCCTAAATCAGACGTCCCACAGCCAATCCATACACCTTATATAATTTTGTTACTGCAAGTGCGATTGTATGTATAAATGCTTAAAATAGAAAATAAAATTTGGCATTCCTAATATGCAGTGTATTCTTGATTCCAAGTTATCAACCAGTTACCCTTAAGCATAGTAAGGCTTGGTAAATAGTTTTTGAATGAATAAAGGTAATATCACAGTAAGAGAACACAGAATACAAAGCAGGAGTTGTGTTAACCCAGATAATGATAAAAGAAAAAGCGTTACCATGCTATTAGCCAAAATGGTTCTGTTTTTATTATTCTATTTTCCCCCAGTTCCTAAATGATTTATAAAAAAGGGGTCAAAATGCTGATTATACAGCTAACTGAATCTAGTCTTGTTCAGTTCTACACAGCAGTAATTATAACCAAAGGATCAAAACAGTGATTATACAGTCACTTTATATGTGGAATACTTACTGTATTCATCCTACCTCATCCAGATAATAAAATAGAAAATGCTGTACTACAGAAAAAAAATTTTTTTAGCTAGCAGAATAGGGTGCAATAGGGGTATTATCTACTAGTGAATGCCCTCTTAGCCTTCTTATGGAGGAAAAAAAACAACTCAAAGAAACACTTGACATGTTTAAAAAAAAAAAAGATAAAGAAAAATAAATTTTACTGTGAGAAATGCCAACATGCACTTTTTATCTTAGCTGAAATATTTTAAATCTTATTACTCAAGAGTATCTAATGATGAGATTTCCAGGGCTAAATTAACAGAGCTTGATACAGAAATAGGTTCCTATGGATCAAATTCAGCACAGGGCAAACTAAGCAGTCTTGTCTGCCCATCTGTACGTGTTTGGCCAGCTCAGAATATCCCTAAAGAGGAACAGAAGTGCTTGGAATCAATACTGTCCAATCCAATTTTTTTTCATGGCTATCAAAGAGAGTTCAGTAATTAAGAAACAATTCCATTAAAATGTCTAGCATCTATAGTATAATCAACAGGGACTCAGATGATTCTCTGTTTCTGAAATACTATTTATGTGTTCACTTTGTACATGAAATTTATGTAACTGCCACATCGTCACCAAGCAAATAACCGTTTTCTCTTTCTACTGCCTGAGCTACCAGCTATCTTATAAGTTAAGGGAAATCACTTCATATTGTTTGACGTTTGAGCTTCTTTTAAAGAGGCCCATCCTGGGATGATGAAGCTTGTGATGTTAAGCATTTTTTCAATTTAGGCTGTTTCCAATAAGTGTTTTAAAGATAAATGCCAATCTGGCCATATTCAAATGATAGAAATTTCGGCTAAGAGGATAACTAAGTGTTTGACCTTTCAGAGCAAGGACAAAATAAGAGGAGGAATTCTAACCAGGGTCATTAAACTAATTGTAATCAGCTTCCATGTAATTGATAGAATTTAATGTTATACACATCAACATTTTTTGCTTATTATTTTGCTCTTTTATTAAAATATTTCAATTATAAATTCCAGAGATTAAAAATGATCTGCATGTACTAAGTAAGGATTGCTATGGTAAAAATTCAAAGAGATTAATTTATTTCATAAATATGCAATTACTATAAATATGTACAATGACGACACTTTCAAAAAAATAAAAAATAAAACCTCCATACCGCAAACCAAATGCTTAATCTGAGATTGAAAAAATATTACAGGGGTGCCTGGGTGGCTCAGTCGTTGGGTGTCTGCCTTCAGCTCGGGTCGTGATCCCAGGGTTCTGGGATCGAGCCCCGCATCGGGCTCCCTGCTCCACGGGAAGCCTGCTTCTCCCTCTGCCACTCCCCCTGCTTGTGTTCCCTCTCTCACTGTGTCTCTCTCTGTCAAATAAATAAATAAAATCTTTAAAAAAAAAATATTACAAAGTCAGGACTGCATAGTCAAACCCATGACTTGTGCCAAAAAAATTAGATATAAATATAAGTAAAGTTTTATAATTTCATATAAACAAAGTTGTAGGGAAAAACAGATTAGAACAAGAAAATCTCAGTTTAAATACCACCATCACTGAGGGGAAAAAAGCTTTTGCCAAGTCTCTAATTACATAAGTCAGTTTCTCAGATGACTTTAAAATAAATTACACAGAAGTAAAATTATCCCCTAGGAACCCAAAATCTCAGACTATCAGAACTGACAAAGTTAAGGATATGTATAGTAGATACACATAATAGACACATATATTACAGAATATATAACTAAGATTAAATAATATGTAACACATCACGAAGAAAAATGCACTTGCTTATCACTTAGGAACATGAATTTATACACCACTAATTTGTGTAATTGGAGTAGAGAGCTGTTGGACGTTCAAAGCTGGATATAGGGGACCACTCTGTCTCATCTGAAAACAGATTGCAAGTGGATAACACGTGGTCTGATTAATCCATTTATCCTCATTTTTACACAACAGAAATGATTGCAACAAAGGGTCAAAATGCTGATTATCCAGCTAACTGAATCTAGTCGTCTTCAGTTTTCCACAGTGGTAATTATGACAAAAGGATCAAATCATTGTCACTTTATATGTGGTATACTTACTGTGTTCATCTTACCACACCCAGATAATAAGACAGAAAATAAATCTGTTCTTTCAAAAATTTACCCACAAGAGCCAAGTGTTTATATTCCAGTGAAGCCTCAGAGTCCAACTAAACATACCTGTCATAAAAAGCATTCAGAGAGGTTGGATCTTCCACAAAAGATAACGCAGCTTCATCACTCTGCCAAGAACAACTGAGAGGCTACATTTAACTCAAGAGGCTAAGGTCTAATCATCAGCATTTAAAAGTTACTGTTTTACAATAATTCCACTGGCCTGGTTAGTTCTGTTTCACGTAAGTACAGGCTTTCTGTTTCCATTATAAACCCCAGCATTAACGAGTTTTAAACCAACCTTAAATCCAGGAGATCACTTGACCATGGATAAACAGTTCACTCTGGTTTACAATAAAGACAAAGTTATAAATTATCTAATCACTAAAATATTATTTCAAAAACAATACTAAATGTACTAAAAGTAGTCATTCAAGTTCAAACCTTATAAGCAATTAATTTCTTTTAAACTTCATCTATCAAGGGCTAGGGACACAAATGTGTTGCCTACACAGCAGATATTCTATATGTGTTTGATAGACTGATGTTCAAGCAACCCCCTTGAGGTGGGGAAAACATTATTTATAGAGCTAATGCTTACTGGGGATCCTCTTAAGGACATCCCGTTAAGATGTCTTGCTCTGTTTTACTTCATTCTAACATCATGCAAATGAATAAATTTTAAAGCAAAGTGGTCTTGGTTAATACACAGTGTTGAAAGCAAGTCAGACTGACAGACAAAAATGTAGAGGAGAAAGCTGAGTCCTCATCCATAAAGTAGGAAAAGGAGGAATTTATATCACCTATCCCTCACACCCATACACCGACACAGCTAATTCCTGAACTTCAATTTATTTCAGCATATCAAAGATATTGCATATGCCTCTGCTTGATTGGCCTGAGGGTAGACATCCCATTGTTTAGAATTCAATAATATCATTCCTCAGTAATAAGACAAGTGGCAGAAATAAAACAAGAAGAGAACTAGATAATTAGCTACTAGACTCAAAGTCTAAAATGCTGGTGCTCCTGCTATTCCTACCACTGTCCTCAAGATATGAGGATTCTATTGCCCATAGTGACCCACAGTCAAACTGGCTGCAGACTTTTCTTTTCTTTTTTTTTTTTTTAAAGATTTTATTTATTTATTTGACAGAGAGAGACCCGGCGAAGAGAGGGAACACAAGCAGGGGGAGTGGGAGAGGGAGAAGCAGACTCCCGCCGAGCAGGGAGCCCGATGCGGGGCTCGATCACAGGACCCTGGGACCATGACCTGAGCTGAGGCAGACGCTTAACCACTGAGCCACCCAGGTGCCCCAGACTTATCTTTTCTAATGCAAAAGAATCTCTCCATTCATTAAAAAAAAAAAAAACCAAACCCTAAATGTTTTAAGTTGTAAGAAGAAAGCCCTGATACTTTAGTAGATGACCATCCGAAAGAAGATGGAGCATCATACATAGCAGATTTTAGTGTTATAATCAATGCAACTTAAAAACATTGATCTGACACATATTTAGTATTATGAATAATCATTGTGCTGCATGGTAATTAGGGATAGATGCTAAGTCCTTCACAAAAATGACAAAAATTAATGTTAGGTTTACACAGCAAAATCAGATTTTCATAGTACTACACTTTTCATTAAATTACCCCCAAAGTCAATGTCTGCTATCATATACAGTAGCTCTCATACCCAGTAGCTCTGATTAAAAAGGCAAAGGTAGAGGTGCCTGGGTGGCTCAGTCGGTTAAGTGTCTTCCTTCGGCTCAGGGCATGATCCTGGGTACTGGGATGGAGCCCCACCATAGGCTCCCTGCTCAGTGGGGAGCCTGCTTCTCCCTCTCCCTCTGCTTCCCCCAGGCCACTCGTACTCTCTCTCTCATTCTCTAAAATAAATGAGTAAAATCTTAAAAAAAAATTTTTTTTATAAAAAAAAATTTTTTTTATAAAAAAAAATTAAAAGGCAAAGGTATCAAATCTTAGCCTCCTGTGGCTGGTGAACACTTCCACCCTGCATCAATACAGACCTACTATGGTTTTCTTGGTGGCCCAGAGCTGAGGCATATTTACTTCCTAACACATGCCCTAATCCCCAGACTCTGATCCACAGACCCCACAAAAGGACCCAGTGTAACACATTCAATGCTTAACAGCATTTACTTGCCAAAGAGCCAACACTACAAGAGAGTAGACACCTTGAGCTTAGAAGGCTAAGGGTGAGCTAGTATGGAAGGAAGGGAGAAATGTTTCCCCTTTTCTATTAACTTCTCTCAAGGATCTTATACAATTCCTTACAATAATATCCAACAGGGCAAAATAGGGAGAGTAAAATTAAGGGAAGGAGTCCCAGAAAGGGGAGTACAGTTACCCTTATGACAGACACTGCTTTCTTTATCAATGTTTCAGTTAAGGCTGACTGAACTATAACCAGCAAAAGTTGGTCGAGAAATATTTAAATTTTCTAGACTACTCAGAGGTAGGGGTAAGAAGAAATTTTATGTACCAGGGGTTCTGGGATGCAATCCTAGCTTCCTGTTGTTGATTTCCAGGTGTGTGATGATTTTGGCAGCCTTCCAAATGAGCAAAGTCACCAACAGCTAATGAGATGACTTGTGGCTGCAATAAAAATATACTAGAACCGGTTTTCTTCTACCTCCACGTACTGCTAAAAGAACGCTGCAGATAACGCTATTCGTGGAGAAGTGGCTTGAGGCAGAGCCCGGTCATTTTCACTCAGCAGCATTGAGAAACAAATCGCCAAGGTGTTTCTGCACATCTTGTACCAGCTTTTGTTCTGCCCTCACTTTTCAGGAGTTTTTGTATGGCAAACAGTCCTAGAAGATCAAGATACTGTCTCTCTCCAGGGCATGGGTTGGTCAGGTTACACACAGTCCGTTATAAAATACTGGGTTTCCTATACTTAGGGGTCCTCAGCTGTGCCACAAATCCACTGGATGCACAACATCTAGCTGGGCTATTCCTCATCACTCCCATGGGACTTGGGGATAAGGGGGAGAATAGGGAAGAAGGGGAATAAAAGCAAGCATGAAGCTCCCACCATCTGTGGTGCCATGAGTGAGTCTTTTGTCTGGGACCCAGGAGTCTTATGTCTTTTGCCAGCATCCAAACTGTGGCAGGCTAACTTGTTAGTTTGCAAGTAGAGTAAAATATCATTCCTTTAAGAGTAATCCCTGGAAGGGGACGCCTGGGTGGCTCAGTCGGTTAAGCGTCTGCCTTCGGCTCAGGTCATGATCCCAGGGTCCTGGGATCGAGTGCTGCATTGGGCTCCCTGCTCCACGGGGAGCCTGCTTCTCCCTCTGCCTCTGCATCTCTCTCTCTGTCTCTCATGAATGGATAAATAAAAAAAAAAAATCTTTAAAAAAAAAAAAGAGTAATCCCTGGAAGGAGAAGACTATCCTCCCAGATAGCAGGGCAGAAAGTTGCTATGGATTCTCCATCTCCCTAGAAAAAAAATATAGGAATATGTCTTATCCCCATATAGGTAGTTCTTTTTGTTGTTGTTGTTAGTTCATGTCTTTTATTATTAACCCATATACAATTAGTTGTCTTCTGGTTTGTTGAAGCAATAAGTCAGACAACATTTGCCACAATAATGTCTGTCGAAGTAGCTAGCCATGAAAACTCCAGCACCACACTCATCTGAAGGGCACTCCCAATGAAGGCGACTGATTTTGCCATTCTCATTCACCGTATAGTATTTCAGGACGGCCAGTTTAACCTTCTTTCTCTTATGCTTATTCTTCTTGGGAGTGGTATAAGACTTCTTCCTTTTCTTAGCACCATCATGAAGTCTCAACACAAGATGAAGAGTGGACGCCTTTTGAATGTTGTAGTCAGACAAAGTACGTCCATCTTCCAGTTGCTTGCCAGCAAAGATCAGTCTCTGCTGATCAGGAGGAATTCCTTCCTTATTCTGAATCTTGGCCTTTATATTTTCTATTGTATCTGAGGGTTCAACCTCGAGAGTGATGGTCTTCCCCGTAAGGGTTTTCACGAAAATCTGCATCTTGGCGGCAGTTCCACCGCAGATGGCGGATCCCCCATATAGGTAGTTCTGATGCCGAAAGACTAACTGGTCAGCTAGAAAAGAACTTTTTCAAGACCTTGGAGGCAGTCATATTGCCCCAAATAATCTAATAATTCCTTTTATTGTACATTAGAAAAATGTATATTATTTTAAGACATTAGATTCCTTTTTTGATTCCTGATAGAATTAGAAGAGCTCATAATTCAAATAAAATTAAGACACCTTCAGTAAACTAAGAAAATCTTAAAACTCATTTAAAAATAAAATTGTAATGACATTAAAAATCAAGTTTTTTATTTCCCCATATTAATTTCCTGGCTGCCCACAAAATATGAATATTAAGTTCAATCATTTTCCTATGACTGGTTTTTTTCAGTCTTCTGAAGTGAGAACGGGAAACCTTTATAATTCTCTGGAGTATGGAAAAATGTCTCCTTCAACACTTGGGTTTCTACTGCTCAGCTGTGTCATTTGGTTGGAGTACAAACTCAATGATATAGTTCCAAAAGATGGCTATTTACCCTCAAGTTCTGAGCCTCTATTAATTTCACAGGTTTACTATATAGATTCTGATGATGATTATGGTTCTCCTTGGTTAATTAACGCTCTGCAACATTTAATTTTGCATTACATAAATACCAGTAAAGAGAGTGAAAAATAAAACTAGATGCAAATTTTATGCTCATTGCAATGCACAAATTAGGCCATAGAAAAATCCCTGGCTGGATTCAGTTTTCTTGTGCCAGCCAGAGCCTAGAAAAAAATGTTAAATTATTTTTCACCAATTCAACAGAGGTAAAAATGATCACATAAAAACCAGACTAAACAGAAACAAGTCAATGAGGCTGCTACACATAAAGCTTTATATAAATGAAGCACTGTCAAAACATTTCAAAATGTCAGAAATTCGTTTAGAAAATTTAGAGTCTCTTTAAAAAAAAACACTCCTAGTATAAATTTGCCTTTCTGTAAATTTAGTCCCAACCTCTCATTATCACAAAAATGTCAGTCTTCTCAATTTCTAGAACTGTATCTATAATATTAATTTGCAGAGTACCAGCAGTCTGCCAGTGTCATTTCCCAAAGGTGGCCTGCTTGATCGGAGTGTTGGAAGAAGACAGCCTAATTCTTAGAAGGACAAAACTGTGCACAATAACAATCAACCCTGCACAAGACAGCTTTTCAAAATCATTTTTAGACATGCATAAATCAGAGATGCATTTGTGTTAGCTAATCACTACTAATGAAGCCTGAGCTGAGAATTCAAACTTCAATATCTAGCTAAAATTCTGAAGTGCAGCATCTAAATTAAACCAATACTATTGCTTGGAAAGCGAAGATGAGGCATTTTTTTACATTTTCTAGACACTCAGGGCTGGATGATACGACCATAGACTCAGCAGAAGGAAACACAGGGGCGCCTGGGTGGCGCAGTCGTTAAGCGTCTGCCTTCAGCTCAGGTCACCATCCCAGGGTCCTGGGAGCAAGCCCCACATCGGGCTCCCTGCTCGGCGGGAGGCCTGCTTCTCCCATTCCCACTCCCCCTGCTTGTGTTCCTGCTCTCGCTATCTCTGTCAAATAAAATCTTTAAAAAAAAAAAAGGAACACGAGTGTGAAAAATGATCCTTTCTGATACTGGAAATTCACAATAAAAGCATACTTTCGCTTTTTGTTAAGGATGAAGTTATGTTACCTATGTGAACATCATTGAGGGTTTTGGTGTTTTTAATTGTAGAAAAATGGGTAATGTGACTGCCATCTATCGCTTCTTTTTTTCTCCTCTAATGTCAGGGGATTTTTTTAATATGTTGGAGGAAATAATGTCCTCTGAAACAAGAAAAAAAACAGAAATAAAATTACAAAAGTATAGCTGCAACCAGAGGAGACTAAATCTGCCTCCATAATATTGGTTGGTGTTTTGACGTGGCAAAAGTTGGCTGTTGGTTCCAGCGGGGGTCTTCACATGGGGGTTTGGAGAGTCCCCATTATGACTTCACAAGCCACAGCCTAGTGTTTGTCTAGCGCCATGCACTTGATACCCACCCAGACTGTTTTGCCAACAGCATAACTTTACCTCTTAGCAGGGAAGCCAAATGCTCTGTGACAGACTACAACTGCACTTTCAGCCATATCTACTTCATAATGAGCACATATAGTCACTGCCTCTCCCTCAGAGAAAAATATGGCCTGAGCATCATTTTGTGTTAATCAGAAGCACCGTTCCTGAGGACAAGTTAGCCAGAAACCTCTGGGGCAATTTGTATGCTCAAGACAACCATCTCAACTTCCGGTGGGACTGGTAAATATTTATACTGAAGAATGAGAGATAGATGGCCAGTCTCCAGGGTATGGAAAAAATTCTTGATAGTCATTCCAATCCAGCCAGGGAAAAAAAAAAAAAAAGCATAGAGGTAGGCGAACAGGGGTCTCTAGCCAACACAAAATGCTTAAAGACATCTTTACTAAAAATAAGCAGATCTCAACAATAATTCTATAAAGAGTCAACTTGGTGAGATATTTCACAAATATCAATGTTCTGTTGAGATCAATAGAGAAGTTTTTAAATAAGTCTCAAAACAAATCATAAAAGTTCCCATGGCAAATACCACTGGGAAAACGAGAAAGTAACAGTCCATCAAAAAGGCTCATAAAACTGATAAAAAGCCAATCGTACACCCCCTGAAAAAATGATTTTCTTCGAACCGACTCATTTATTAGAACTACTCATCTCTCGAAGACTGAGTTTCCTAGCAAAACACTTGCTTGAAGTCCGAGCAAGGCAGGCACCACTAGCGGAAGGACTGGTGGGGTCTCTGGGAGCAGAAGGCATAAGCATGGGGAAAGAACAGGAATAAAAATCACTTGCTAACCTGGGGCAGCTCCATTAAGGGTTTTAAAAAATCGAAGCTATATACCTGATCTGTGGTTTTCATAAGTCCAATGAGAGTTTTAGCAAGCAATATAATGTTAATGCATAACACCTTTTATCTGTAGAAAATTCTCACTTTCAAATTCTATGATCTCTTTCTATATGGGAGAAAGACAACAAAAGCACCCAACATTTTTCAGTGTCTTTGAACATGTTCCTAAGTAATAAGTCTACTGTGATAAATAGCTAGATAGCCCACTATACCTGCATTGTCTTTAGTAAAGAACATCTAGATTGGTACAGCCTTCTGAAGGATTAAACATAGGTAGGTACATAGGTAGGTAGGTAGGTAGATATAGGTCAATATATGCATACACATACACACACGGAAGTATAATCTTCTCAAGATAAATACATGTATATGTGTATGTAAAGAGATCTGTTTAGTAGTATTATTTGGTAACATGGAGTCACTGTCCATGAGGTAGATTTAAGACTGAGTCACATGAGGCATCCTCTCTTACAGGAACTCTACAAGAACTGGAATCATGCAGACTTGTGGCAAAGACATAATTTTATTTCTCCAAGGTTGGCATGGTTGAGGTCATAAAGAACATTAGCAGTGTCTTCCTGGGATGGGAGAGAAGAGAGGACCCACTTTGGACAATAGTTCCTATTTAGCCCTCAACCAGTCTAAAGGTTTCCAGACTATAACCATTCATTCCAAAAGTGGGGGTGGAAGGAGACATAAAATTATACCTCATCCAAACATTATGCTCAATCTATGTCTGCTAAAGTTCTAGGCATGACATATAAAGACAAAAAAACAAATATTCTCATAGTCTAATGGAGACAGGCAATTAAACTTAATTGCAATACAACCTAAGTGCTACATTAGAGCTACAGAAATAAAGAGGAAAGGCATTCTGCTAGAGAAGGTTTGGGCATTGGATGGGAAGGCTCCCCAGGAGGGGCGCTCTAGAGTTGAATCTAGAAAGTCAAGTGTATGGGGAGAAAGAGAAACTACAGGAGCATTAGATGAAGGGAAAAGGCACAGTGGCAAAAGAGAACATGATTCATTAGAAGCACAAGTGGTTTTGGGTGGATACGATTTCATTTCTTAGTATTTCTGAGGCACCACAATAGACACTGGAAATATCCAGAAGGGAAAAAAAAAAAGCTGTGTTCAGGAGACTGAAAGTTAAATCAGAGACAGAATGGAACAAGCACTGGGTGCCATTCTAAGATATTCTGGTCTTCCATGTAGGTGATTAAAAAAAAACACTGATAATAACACTAAATAAAAAATATAAAATTTAAAAAAAATTTTTAAAAACACTGAAAAATTTTAGGCAAGGGAAAAATACAATCATAATTGCACTGGAAAGAGACATTTTGATGGCACATATGAAGATGATGACAATGGTTCATTATTTAAGGGCTACGTGGGATACGTGGGTCTGTACAAGAAGCCTAGAATTTAAGACTGTAAAATGTTATGCTTCACGGGTTGGTTTTTAAAAGTAACCCAGAAGTTTTGTGCCAAGAGAGAAAACAAATTGCACAATCCTCAAGTTTTTAGATCAGAACTAAAGATTAAAGGATTCAGGCAGAGTAGTAGCCTGGCTTCACCCAGCTGCATTTACTGTACCAAGAAAAACTACTTGAAGGGTCTCCTCGGTGGCAAAACCCCACTGCATCCTCAAGAGGAAGAGCACCACCTCTTCAGCCTATATAGGATGGAAATGAAGTAAACACTTCTGGAGATAGTACACAAGGGTAGGCCTTCTGGGAGCTGAGAATCGAGACCCAAAAGGGAAGAATGAAGGAGGAAGAAGGGTTGGAGGTAGCGACTGGCTTGGGACAGTTATGAATGGAGAGCACACAAGACAGCTGATACCCTGCCACGTCAGTGACCTCCACCTCCCGAAATGCCTCAGTGGGTAAAGTTGTTGAGTGAGACTAACGTAGATGTTGATGCTTTCCTGAGCGCCCTTATCTGGGAACCAGATATTGAGGGCTGTGGTGAGGAAATGGACAAGCTGGGAACACCTAGAAGAAAGGGTGCGGCAAGGAAGGAATTTCAGATTTCTGACTGGATAATAAGGCAGATGCTAGTCCCAGGAACCAAACTAAGGAAGGCAGAAGGACCACATTTGGAGGGCAAACTGCTTGCCTTTCTGGCCCTCAGTTTCTTCACATTCTTGGAACGAGGGCATTGTCCTGGTGCAGCCTAACGTCCACGTCAGTGTTGGCTGTCTCTGAAAATAGGAATTCATCAAGAACATTCCATTTTCAACTAATGGATCTCACTCCCACAGCTCTCCTGGACCTATCAACATGCTTTCTCTTTTCCACTACCAAACCTGTGTCTGAATTCAGCAAAAAAAAAAAAAAAAAAGGAAGAAACTTCTGGAATAGGAAAAATGAAGCCCAGTTCAAGGCCATTAGGGGTGCCAAGTATTCTTTTTTTAAGAGGGAGGTCACACCACAGACCTTGTCAATCATGTTCCCTTATCATTAATAAAGGGAGGAAAATACTCTCTTACAACCCCACACCAGTCTTCTCAGAGGTATAGAATTCTTTCATTATTAAACAGTCACAGAAAAGCATACATATTTAAAGGTGTTACTGTTGGATAGGTCAATATGCACAATAAGATGCTGCTGATTAAATCCAGCCCCAGTTCACCGGTCTACGAAGAAATCCTACACATAAAAAAAAAAAAATTAACTTACTTTGGAGCTCCTCTTTTATAAAAAGATATAGATATTAAGACTGACAGCCATCTGGCACAGATTCCATAAATAAAATATTTTTATTTCAAAAAGTTTAACATTATATTTTTTTTATTACTTCTACCAAAGTGGAATGGAGGAAAATATATAGTACAGTATACTCTCATGGGGCTTATTTGAAGTCTTTTCTGGTAATGTTTTGGTAATAATGGATTTTATTTGCTCTCTCAAGAAGGCATTTTAGGTTTAACAAACTATAATCTATAAGACTTCAAAGTACTTAAAAAAATAAAAAAATAAACGTTACCTACAAACGGAAAAACATAGGTGGCTGTCATATACTCTGGTTTCCAATACCGATGTCAAGCATGCCTCTGACACACTTTTTGCCCAACTGATTGTTTTATTTCATAAAAAAAGTAAAACAGTGTTTTCTTCTTCAGTAAACACTGGGTGATATCTGGTTCAGTGCTTTTCAGCACAAAATTACACCAAAGAAAGGCCAGTGTAATAGGTTTGACCTATTATTTTTACCTATTTCTTTCCAATTTCCACAACCTATTGTAGCATCCAGCATCTCTAATGCAGGGTAATTCATTTCTGATTCTACAATCGACCCCTAACTACACCGCGGTCATTCACTACATTTGATACCCCCATTTTTTAAACAACTCCTTACATTTAGATTATGCTGTAGTTTAGATGGGGTATAGTATGCTCTAAATCTTCTGATCTTCAAAGAATATGTTTACGAGCTTCGAGTGTAGTTTGAAAATGAGGGGGAAAAAAAACTCTAAAAATGCTGTTTCAGCAGATGCCATCCTCTCAGTCTATTTATAAGAAACTAGCAGATGAAACCTTGTCTCACATCACTATCCAGAGAGATGTCACATATAAATAGCACAGTCACTGTATCTGTTTTATATACCATATAATTGTATACTTGATCATGTTCAAATCCTTCTATTGCCTATAAAAAGGTGAACTCCACTAAACAGATTCCTACATAAGAAACCCTATCATCTAGGGATCACACTGAACCCAGAAAGCATCGTGTAAAATGTCAATTACATACACACCCATTTGCGTTCTATATGAAAATAAAAATTTCAAGATTTTAGTCTTAAGAAATTAAGATGAATCACTTCATTATTGGGCTATTCTTGATGTTCAAATCGCTCAGCTCACAAAAACAAGAGTGAGACCTCAACGCTTTCAGTCAATTTTCATTAAACAGGCAATGTCCATTAGTGGGGAGTCTTCATTATAATAAAACTTCCTTTTTCGCTTTTTCCCACACCAGGACCCATTGCAGAATAACTGGTTAGTGCTTCAAAATCCACATGCTGTGTGATACAGGCTCTGGGCATTTCCAAGAAGCCATAAGGGCTAACTGCTTCAAATTATATAGTGCTCCCCTTTATACACCCCAACCCTGTGTACCCACTGCATTAGGTAATTTGGTTTTAAATTTTGATCAAAGTGATTTGATTTAAAAAGCAAGTAGTCCAGGAGCATCTAAAGTAAAAAGAAGCTCCTGCCCCACATTCCATACTTTTCTCCACCTCTCTCTTCAGCTTCTTCCAGCAGTAAATGAAAACCAATAATACGGGAATAATAACAGTGCAAGCAGTTCAGAGTAAGGGGTAAATGAGTTTATACATATAAATACTTGAAGCAGTGTCAGGAGCATGGTATCTACTATGTAAGTGTAATCTTGTGATGATCATTACTTTTACATTATCAGGACCAACAATACCAGGAAATATAAGTTATATTCTGTCCTATAACTAGGATTAATTCCTTGCCTACAGATCAACTCCAGAAATTGAACACTTTTTTAGGAAAGGACACTTATTAGAACCGTGGGGAGGAGGCACCTGGGTGGCTCAGTCGGTTAAGTGTCTGGCTTCAGTTTAAGTCATGATCCCAGGGTCCAGGGATCAAGTCTCACATCGGGCTCCCTGCTCAGTGGGGAATCTGCCCCTCCCTCTCCCTCTGCAGCTCCCCCTGCTTGTGCTCTCTCTCTCTTCCTTTCTCTCTCTCTCAAAATAAATAAAATCTTTGAGAAAAAAAAAAAAAGAACCATGGGGAAACTATTTACTTCTCCATTCCAACAGCATACCTATTATGACCCGGACACTCTTCTAGAAACTGGAGATAGAGTGGTGAATCAGACTAACACAGTGCTTACGTTCTAGTAAGAACAATAAATAAGCCAACAAATAAACAATACAATCTTAAATAGAAACTGGTATTATGGTTCCCCTATTGTGCCCTGTGACTTTTGAAGAAAAACAAAGAATGATTCCTTTTTAACAGTCTATGATTGCTCAAAATCTGCTGACATTTTAGTGTGCTTCACATTTACATAATGCTTCCTTGTATTGGTTTCCTTTCTTTGTTCTTGTTGGATGTATAATTTCTCACCTTGTCCCTAATATCATCCAATTTACCCATTCTTTCTGTTGATTGAAAATTTTTCCATTTCCTCAAAGCCCAATTATGTCCTAGTCTAACTTGGGCTGGTTGTTTCATATTTGAACCATGATTTTCTCATAAAATTTTTTTTAGAATTTCAAATTTAATTTTATGGTCTATTTCTTATTATATTCTCAAATATTTTTCTTACTGTTCATTGTACTCTTTAGTATATTGAATCCATTGTTTTCCCAGAACCGCCCTCCTTGAGATCTTCTTTTCTCTTCTCCCATCTGATCTCCCAGGGTGTGCTACAGAAATGTCATCCTTTAATTTTTTCACCTCCCTTGGATGCATTGCTTTTTGAAACCCACAACTTTTTTTAAAAAAGATTTTATTTAGAGAGAGAGAGAGAGCGGAGGGGGGAGGAGAAGGAGAGGGAGAGAGAGAGAATCTCTAGCGTGGAGCCTGACAAGGGGCTCGATCCCATGACCCTGAAATCATGACGTGAGCCAAAATCAAGAGTCGGATCTCAACCAACTGAGCCACCCAGGTGCCCCAAAACCCATACCTTTTAAAAAAAGTCTCACCTTCTTTTTGCTGATGTGCATCATCAAGTAACTTCCTAAGAGTACATGTCTGAAAACGACTTCATCCTGGCTTCCTGATTGATAATTTATCAGAATATAGAATTTTGACCAAAAATCTTTTCTTTCAGATTTGAAAGTCGATGTTCCATTGACTTCTAGGATCCAGTGTGCTAATGAGCAGTGCAAGGAAAATTGGGTATGTTTTCTTTTAGGTAATAAGTTTAATTCTCTCTGTTAACCTTGATGCCTAAAATTTTTAAATGGCATTGTTCCTCTGCTCAGCCCTATTTGCAATGTGAAAATCTGTGACAAGCTTTAACTCTGGAAACTTTCTTATATTATACGAAATTGATTCCCATCAATTATTTTTCCTGAAATTCTTCTTAGTTGAACACTGAATATTTCAGATTGAATTCTATGTCCCTTACCTTTATCTCATGTTTGTCTTTTCATTCTCTATTCTTACAGGCCTCCTAAAATTTAACTTCCAAATCTCCTACTGTATTTTGTATATTAATAATATGTATATTTTTTATTTTCAGGAGCTCTTTCACATTCTCTGATTATTCACTTTCACAGTATATTCTTCCTTTTATGGATGTAACATCTTAAATCTCTGTGAGGAAACCAATTGTAACTTTTTCATTTTCCATGTGTTCTGAACTCTAAATTACCTGCTTCCTGTAGGGTCTGTTTTCTTATATTTTTTGTAGGTCTTTCTCTAATTTGAAGACCTTATCAGCTATCTTGTGCTTCTCTGTTGCTCATTTATAATAATAATAATGGGGCCTCTGTGTTCATGGGTAAGACTCGCCAACTGGAAAACTCCACTTTAGGGTGAGCCTGTGAATAGCAGTCACTGAGCCAACAGCTCCCCAAGTCCTACCACATGGAAAGCTTTACTGTGTGGCAAAACCACCCCTCCATTTGTTTTCTGAGTTATCTCCCTCCCAAAAAAAAGTGTGTTCAATTTTTTGTTAAGTTCACTCTCTATTTTTCATCTACCTAGTAATAAGCTTGGAGAAAAGGGGGTGGCGGTGAAGGGATTAATTAATCTACTTAATGGTCCCTGTTTGTGGCTCCACTGCTCTTTTTCAACCCCTTCTTCTGATGGCCTCTAAGGCTATAGTCTTGCTAAATTTCTTTAGTTCAAGCCACTGCAGCTTCCACTGCTCTAGAGGCCACATATATCATATTTCAAACCAGAAAAGGCCTCAGAATTCTGAACCACCTGGCCATACAGATGCTTTCTTAAGATTCTCGAGAAGCTTCATTAGCATCACCCAGCTACAGGCAGCACTGGTCTGAAATACTTGTAAGGTCTTTTAATGGAGTCAATACATTTTTACTGAAGTGCCATTCATGGTAAGCCGACTCCTCTGCTTAAGAAATGTGAATAACATTAGAGTGCCCAAGGAGCCCACTAGGAGCTAACACAGGTCAAACAGGAGCCAAATTAGAAAAAGAGAGAGAGAAAAGAAAACACAAGACTAGAAGTTAGGAGATCTGGATGTGGATCCTCGTTCCATCTCTAATCAGCTATGAGACCTTAAATAAGTTGATTCACCTTTCTGGACCTTATCTGTAAAATAAGAACTTCATATGAGAATAAACAGCTGAATGAAATCCTAAATCACGGTCTGAGATTTTTGTCAGAATATGGTTAAAATTTATGTATATATTAAACCTACAAAATGCTCTTGTTTTATATACCAACAGTGGATGAGGAAAGAAATCAAACTGTTATACAATGAATGGAGTGTATTGAGACAGAAGAAGCAGCTGGAACTGAAAACAGACATCAGTCCCTTGACACAGTGGAGTATATACTTAATGAATGAACAAATGGCAAGAAATATATATTTAGAGCAGTGAAACTCTTAAAAGATGAATGTTGCTGACATTTGTAAAGAGTAAAAAGTCATGACATCATAACAGAGTGTACCCCAGCGAGTTCACTGTTAAGTGTTACTCCTCCCAAAGACAGGTTGGAGATTTTCAATAACATTTGTCTGTGCTTCAGACCGTCAAAGGAATTTATTGTGCATTTACACAAGCAAGAAAGAAAAATTAGAAGAGAGACCAAGCCTCATACTTTTTAACATGAGAAGTATCCCCAGCAGAGTTACTGGGGAAACAAAAGTTCCCCTTAAATAATTCAAGGGTCTTTTCATCAGCTGTATCAAACTGTCAATAGCAGTTCTCTGTTCCCTGGCATATCATGAACTGACTACATCAAGAAAGATACCAAACAAAAGAAGGCAAAGGCTTCATCTAGCATAATAAATCTCTTTGCATTCAGACATTCTCTTCATTTCAGAAAACAAATGTTGATATTCCTACCAACACTATTTCTGGTGGTTTCCACCCCAAACAGTCATGAGGAATCAGAATTGTCAAATCCGGGGTGCATGGGTGGTGCTGTCGGTTAAGCGACTGACTCATGGTTTCAGCTCAGGTCATGATCTCAGGGTTGTGAGATTGAGTCCCACTCAGTGTAGGGTCAGCTTGAGATTCTCTCTCCCTCTCCCTCTGCCTCTCCCGCTCATGCGCTCTCTCTCTCTCTCCCCCAAGTAAATAAATAAATCATAGGGGGGAAAGTATGGTCAAATCCTCTTAATTTAATTCTATAATTAAGCATCCTCATGTGTTCAGTGGTACATAAGCCCATCTGGGATGGGGGCAAAGCAGAGATGGTTGGGGAAGGATGGAAGTGAGAGAAGTGATAGCACTTTCCCTGCATCCAGGAAATAGAAAATTCCTTTAAGACAAGGAAGACAAAATACTGAAGAGGCTAAATAATGAAAACAGCTGATAATGGCATTCACCAACGAGGAAGCAACCTCAGTGAATTACGTGAACAGCAAGGAATTGCAGATAGAGAGGGAAGGGATCAGTGTAGACTGGGGGAATCAGGATGATCTCCAGGAAGGAGGGAAAATTAAGGTCATGCAGAATGGGCCAGATTTAGAAATGTGTGAAGGAGTGAGAAGGAATCTTGAGTTGGTAAACTCAGCACTTGACTAGCATTCAACAAGCCAAACTAAGAATAGGTTAGTAAAGGGACAAAGATGGAATGAACCACAGGTGTCGTAAGTGGTTTGGCACATTCTGATGACATATTTGGTAACTACCATGGCCTTCTAGACCACTGCCCTGAGGTCTAGCTCCACAGTAAATCTGTGAGGATAATAGGAAGGGACAAAAGTGGAAAAGAAAAGAAGGCCTTTATTACCCCCCTTTAATATTCTCCACTTGGAACTCTATCAATACATATATTTGAGTGTTTGCTTTTGCTACAAGTTTGTATGAGTCTGCTCAGGCTGCCACAACAAAATAGGACAGACTGGGGGCTTACACTACAGAAACTTATTTTGTCACAGTTCTGGGGGTTGGAAGTCCAAAATCAACTTATGTGCACCCTGGTTTCTCCTGAGGCTTCTCTCCTTGGCTTGCAGATGGCTGCCTTCTTGCTGTGTCCTCAGATGGTCCTTCTTCTGTGCACATATCTGTCATATCCCTGTGTGTGTCCAAATGTCCTCTTTGTAGAAGGACACCAGTCTGATGGAATTAAGACCCACCCTAGAAGCTCATTTTGCCTTAATAAGCTCTTTAAAGATCCTATCTCCAAATATGTCACATTCTAAGATACTGGGGGTGATGGCTCCAACATATGAATTTAAGGAAAAATAACTCAGCCAATAATATGTATTTTATGTTTTTTAATCATAAGAGAATGACACTGAAAACTATATATAGTAAACACAACATGATATAGTGGACATTGTTGTAAATGTGAAATGTGATTTAAAAATAAGATTTAGGGGCACCTGGGTGACTGAGTAGGTTAAGCGTCTGCCTTCGGCTCAGGTCATGACCCCAGGGTCCCGGGATTGAGCCCTGAATCAAGCTCCCTGCTCATGGGGAGCCTGCTTCTCCCTCTCCTCCCCACTCATGCTCTCTCTCTCTCTCCCTCTCACTCTCTCTCCCTCTCTCTCTCTCCATCTCTTTCTCTCAAATAAATAAATAAAAGCTTTAAGAAAATAAAAAATTACAATACAGACTTATATAAAAGTACAAATAAATACATTACAATTTGAACAATTAAACTCCAAAATCTTGCAAGACAGGGGAGTCACAAATTTAGACCAGGAGATGATAATATCAACCTTCTACTTCCCTTCCACTGGACTGATCAAATATCTCAAAAGATAATTTGGTGATAAGGCTTTTTGATAAAAACAAAGGACTTTGTCCTAGAGAAATGTAAAGCAGAGTAATGTAGTAGAAAGAGCCATGGATTAGGATTTGGGTGTTCTGGATTCTAGCTTGAGGCAGAAGAGGTATCCAAAGAGACTGAGGAAAGAGGAATTAGGAAAGAACACTGTAGCAGCCAAAGAGATTCAAGATTGGAAGAAGAGGTCAACCCAGAGCCCCCTGCTGTGAACAGATCAGCCAAACAAAGCCTGAGAAGACACTTCAGAGTTCACTCCACCTTCACAAGAGCAATGCCAGAAAAGTTGAGACAGTTAAAGACAGATTTAGTGGATCGGGAAATGAATGAGAAATAAAGTGTAGAGAATTCGTGATTTTTTTAAGTCTGACCACTGGAGAATCTCATGGTGGCTTAGGGGAAGACCAAACAAAGGAAGTTTTCCTTCCTCCTTTTCTTTTTCTTCTCTCTCTCTCGTGATAAAACTAGAGCTTGTTTATAGGTTTAAAGAAAGAACCCTACTTAGAAGTAGGGCTGAGGGAACTAGGGAATGAGGGAATTCTCCAATGGTTCCCTTAAGCAATGTCTGAGAAACCCCTAGCACTGTGTTTGTCAGTACCTGTCCTCAAGGGGTTCTAGATTAGTAGGGATAGAGACAATTACCCTAAGTTATTTGTTTTCATCGCTGTATGTCCGACTGAAGAGGACCCACAAGGAAAGGAGCACTGATGTGTCCTCGGGAGTCTGAGAAGGCCTTTCCTTTCAAAGAAGGAAAGTTGGAGCTGCTTGCAGGATGGGCAGTGTGTCAGGTTAACAGGAGAGATGAGGCATTTCATGTAGAAGCGTCTAAGCAAAACCAGAATCATGAAGAATACAGATAGACTCCAGAGGGAAGTTCACCTAGAAAAGGAATGAGACACTTCCATAATTCATAGAAGAAAGAACAGAAAACATGGAAAACAATATGGTCAAGTTTGGGGAAAATGGAGGGGAATGAGAGGACATTATGGCTGAGGGACCCCATTTTTGCCATTTTCTTCTTAAACCACATGAGCTAGTGGTCAAATATAACCATTCACATTGTGAATGTTCACTTTTAAAACTGCCAAAGTGCTTGAAGGGGCAGTTTAGCATCAAGTACTGAAGAAAGGAAATAAGAGGGTAGGTTTGAGAATTTAACCAAGAGAGAAAGGCAAAAAATTCAAATCAGGCAGACAACAAGGGTGCTGTCCATCAAGACAAACAGCTCAGTTGTAGGTACAAACAGGTATTATTTGATCAAACAAGCAGGCATCAAAACGAGAATTATTTCAATTAACCTCCTCATAATTTACGATGAGAATTAGTCAAGGCATAAACAATCTCACAGGAGATATTAAATATGAACCAAAAATACTGATGTACAAATTGGAGTATGAGAAGTACATGTGCAGTCCTCATAAAGACAATCAAAGTAGAGTTAATCCTATCTAGGGATCAGATCACCTCCCAAAAAGCAAACAAAAACAAAACAAGAGAACTCCAGAGAAAGTGTGAGAAGCTTGGGGAGAAAATCATGGATTTCTGTAGAGCTGGTAAGGTCAACACCTGGCAAGATTAGAGGAAAGCCACCAGCAACAAAAAGGGATTGTGATATGGATGCATCTGTAACCCTTCAGAATAGTCTTCAAGGCTGTGAACCTGACCTGTATTAGGAAGTCAATCAGTCATCTGACTGGAGAGCAAGGGTGCTTGAGAAAGCCATCTGGACACCTAAGCCCAAGGCTGAGGCAGCCACTGCTCAAGAAAGGCAGAGAGCTGAGGCAATCAGGTGGTAATTAAGGTTGACATGCAGCAAAATAAGAAGAAAACACCCAGGTGGTGTATTAGTTTGCTAGAGCTGCCATTCTAAGTCCCCCAGTCTGAGTAGCTTAAACAATAAAAATTTACTTTCCCACACTTGCAGAAGTGGAAAGGCCAAGTTCAAGGTGTTGGTAGGGTTGGTTTCTTCTGAGACCTCTCTCCGTGGCTTTGCAGATGGATACCTTCAACCTGTACCTTCACGTCCTCTTCCCTCTGTGGATGTCTGTGTGTTCAAATTTTCCCTTCTTTCAAGGACACCAGTCATATTGGATTAGGGCTCACCATAATGACTTCATTTTAATTTAATCACTTCTTTAAAGACTATCTTCGAATACAGTCATGCTCTGAAGCACTTGACTTAGAACTTCAACATATGACTTGGGAGGGGAAGGAATGACGCAGCCCATAACCGTTGGTAATCATAGGATTCTTTGAAAAATTCACCAGGTAATCTTTCTGGTCAAAATGTAGTCATAGGGGCGCCTGGGTGGCTCATTTGGTTAGGCGACTGCCTTCGGCTCAGGTCATGATCCTGGAGTCCCGGGATCGAGTCCCGCGTCGGGCTCCTTGCTCGGCGAGGAGTCTGCTTCTCCCTCTGACCCTCCCCACCTCATGCTTTCTCTCTCTCTCTCAAATAAATAAATAAAATCTTTAATAAAAAAAAAAAATGTAGTCATAGGCATACTTGCCTAGTCTTGAAAAATACAGCAGTATTCAGATGACCTTCTCCACCCTATAAAGATATCACCCTTGCTCAGTCGAGGACCCAGAACACTGAGTACAACTTTTGTTATAGGCTCTTTTTTATCAGAGCTGAGACCTTTACTATTATCCAATCATTTTACCTCAAATAAAAACACAGAACAGAAAATCAGTGGAAGATGCTTTTAAAAAAAAGAACAAATTTAAATAATCTGCGGCTTTGGCTAGTCCCCAGCTTCATTTTTCTTACTATTTATTAGCTAAATAAGCCTACTTAGGATTTAAAGTCAAAAAGAGGAGGGAAAATTGCCATGTTCTCTTCACTTATGATTTTCAATATGTTAAAAAGAGCTTAAAGACTTTTTATTTTATACAATTGCCCGTAATTGTCTTTGTAGTTTCATTGGTATTAATTTCATATAGCTCATTTAGAATGTCAAAGCACATATGCAACATAGTAATAAAGTCATTATTACTGCATAGAGATATAATTATAAGTAATTTTGATTCTCTCATTTTTGTCCTCTCACTTTCTTCTCATTTCTGCCCACATTTTATAAGAAAGAAGATGAGTTTGCTGACCTTTTGCGAAAGAACATCTACCATGAAAAAAACTGATGATTTCATCCTGATTGA
Organism: Leptonychotes weddellii; assembly: GCF_054177405.1. Classification (NCBI taxonomy): domain Eukaryota; kingdom Metazoa; phylum Chordata; class Mammalia; order Carnivora; family Phocidae; genus Leptonychotes; species Leptonychotes weddellii. The sequence goes on along the minus strand of NC_138371.1, from coordinate 163,232,070 downwards.
GGCCTGGAAAACTTTTATTTTCTAGCTCCATTAGCTTTTTCAGAATAACTCTGATTATAATATTACTGCATTACAAATAAACTTTTAAATTCAGAAGAGAAGGCTAATGCTACAAAACAGTAAATAATTCAAATAATATGGAGTCCCTTTTAGCCAATGAACCATAATTCAGTATAATGCTTTTTTTCCTTTATTAACAATATACCAGAGAAGATATTATTTAAAAGGAAAGAACAGAGGGATAAGAGGAAAAATAAAATTTCTCATTTTTTGTTAAAGATGAGATGACATACATCATTAAATATAATACAATAAAGTTTCTCAGAATTAGGTCAGCAATTTAAAATATGTAGTAAATGTAATCTATGCCCACTAGGGCAATTTGCATATTTCTATAGGCTTCATTCGCCACAGTTTTGAAGGACTTTGTGAATCTATTAATTCTTACATAAGAGAGCACACTATTAGGCCCAAGGTAGGGATAAGGTAGGGTATCGTTTTGGGAAATGTTTACGTTCCAAATGTAAAGGAAAAAAAGGCAAAACAAAATAGAAGATCCTATTTTTAGGCCATGTGCTGGGGAGGGGGTAGAGTAACACCCCCTTCTGGGTAGCAGAACTAGAACCTGGAATCTTCAGAGGGGAAAAACCCCACTAATTTCAAAGCATGTACCATGGAGGGATGAAGTGGGATGAGTGACATGTACTTAGTGCTGACCACGTCTTTGTTCTGGGAACGACACAAGTGTCGACCACTGAGTCATGCAAATATAAAACAAAGAACATCTTGTACAGTGGAAAGTTTGAGAAGCTAGAGCTTTGAGGAACTAATTTGGTCTGCAAGAGATGATTATGTAATAGGCAAGATCTGCATCTCCGAACATGATCTTCTAATTGGAGAAATATTGTGTGCCAACCGTTGCTCATTCTTGTGGGCAAGTGTATGTTTTATTAAAGCTGTCTGCTCATAGGTAAGCAAAGCCTGAAAACATTCAGATGACAGAAGATCTTTGAAAAAGAACTAGACCAGGCTTGACAAAGCTCATCTACAAGTCCAACCCAGGGTGGTGTATAAAAATGAAATCCACAGACACCCAGAAATGTCTAAATTAAAGGACCTGTCTTTTGTCCTTGTAATTTAGAAGGGAGAACACATGAGAAAGAGGTGTAGTATTTTAAGACTACAGCTTTCTAGAGAGTGACTGTGTTTTTCGGAGAAAAGTTAAAGCCAGCCCTATGAATAGAGGGTAGGATCTAAAGGAACTGGACATTCTCACTCTCAGTCACCTTGGAGACTGACACAGCAAGACCTGGAGGGTGGGACTAAGCTGGGAAGAGGAAAATTCTCTTGATATTGTTTTCTTAGGCCTGGACCCGAAGGAATCTATCTCAAGGGCAGACATAAAGAGTCGAGGAAATATGCCTCTGAAAGATGCAAATGGGCAGCGGAGTGCTGGCAAAAGCACAACCTCTGGTCAAGCAGGGAAACCTTATTTGCCTGAGCAGGGAAGCAGCTCAGCTGGAAAGGCTGAAGAAGGTTCTAACCTATGAGCGGAGCCAGAGTTAGTGGCCAAGGGCAAGTTGGTCTGGGTAGTGCATTCCCCCCAGGCCATCTCTGAGCTTGTGCTGTAGGTAATAACTGCAAGTCCGAGGTGGTGAAGAGAAGAGTAGGGCCCTCTGGGACTAGCACAGAGGGCAAGGAGATCGCAGCAGGAGCCCAGGTGCCACCACAAGCAGATACTTGGGGTGGAGGCTGCCATCACGGCAACGATGAAGACCAGGGTCCCAGGAGAACCTGAAGTCAGCTGTCTGCAGTGGGGCAAAAGGCCAGCCAGGGCCCAGTCTGCCATCAGAAGTTCTCAGGGGCACTGTCCTGGAAACAATATTAGCCAAAGGAGGTGACCTTGAAGAACCCAGGAGGGAGAGAGTTCACCTAGCAGCTGGATTTGAATTTAACTTCAATGTGACGCCCTTTGTATTCCCCATGCTGGTGAGACCTGGGAGACATCTGCATTCCATTCAAAATAAACTCCTCTGAAGCCAGAAATTAGGGTTCTTCTGATTTCATAGATGGGAAATTTAAAGACTGTGAGATTTCCTCAAACTAAAAAGGGTAATACCCCAAATTAGAGCCCAGAGCTGCTAACATTGACAGTGATGCGAAGAAACTGGCAGCAGTGTTGTCTCAGAGAGAGAGAGGGCACACCCAGCAGGCACACCACAGCAGATTGCGGAAGCATGGTGATCACCGTCAATTTGGATTCTATGAATGAGCCCCGAGATTTTACCACGCCTGTCTGTCAGGGTCCATCATCTGTTAAGGGGTTTAAATTGACAACAGAAAAATATTTCTGTGAAATCCAGTAATACACAGTGGTTAACCGTAGCCAAATTTTATAAACTATGATTTGTCAAATAATGCGTGCTTTTCCCCAAACACAAGCCCTGCATTATTCTGACAGCAAAAAGAGTCTACCTAGTCCCTATAATTTTCCACTGAACCTACAGCATATCTCTGCTTTACCTGGATTCTTAGAGGGTTAGGAATTTCAGCCCCCAAACCACTTTGTGATAGAAAATGTAAAGTCTTCGAGCTAAAGAGGACTGGAAATATCATTTCCCTGGACTTCAAATGGTACCATATATACCAGTTCAGGATGAGCAGAGAACAATGTACTCTTTAGACACATCTAAGAAATGAAATTTTACAGGAGAGTAAGTAACAACCTAATTAACAATTATTGAGTGGCAAGCTCCCATCTCAACCTGCTCAATTGACATCAGTAACTCTGCTAAAATGGCTTCCAGTAGCTCATTTAGTCCTTAAAAATAATGAGGCCGGTAGTGTTATCACAGGGGTTAAGTTCATCGTCCAAGTTCACACAGCTGAATGGTAGAGTTGGTATTTAAAACCAACGTATCCACCTCCGCCATTGCTGTTCTTTTTACAGTATCATGTTTCTCCCATCTGTAACCTTTCTCGTATTTAGCCATTGTTTCCGTCAGGAAATTTTTATCCTATTCTAAACCTCATTCATTTAAGCCTGTTTACTTGAAATCTGTTCTTGTAAAGTTTTGAAACAGCTGGTCACTGTCCTCGGTTTAAGAACTCCCTCACATACAGTACTTGGAGATAATTAAATCCTCCATCAGCGATTTCTTCTTTTGGCTGAATAAGCCCTTTTCGATGTTTCCTTAAAAAGATTTCTGTACCCTTAAATATCCTGCAGCATCCCCATATTGTGTTGACTTTTACAGCTGGAATACTGGCACACGGTTTTTGGGGGAGTCATTTTTAACCCCGAGGACCGACCCTTCCCCCACTCCCGTCATGTTCTTTAACCAACTGTCCTCTATTTAATGCTTAAGCAGCTTGGTTCCCCTGACTGAGCATTTTGTCCTCATTGAGTTTCATGATGTTTGCTGGGACCGTTTTCTCCAATGTGCCAAGAAGCTGCTTCTGTTTGTCAAGGAGCACTGCAGATCATTTGCCATCCTGGTAAAATCCTTTGCCTCTTCTGTTACAGTGTATGTATCTACTCGAGAGGTACCTATTATATGCTAAATTGTGCTCCCCCAATCCATATGTTAAAGCCCTAACCACCAGTTCCTCACAATGGGACTGTGTTTGGAATTAGGGCATTTAAAGGTAATTAAGTTTAAATGAAGTCATTGGGGTGGGCTCTAATCCAATGGGACTAGTGTCCCTATAAAAAGGGATTAGAACACAGACATATGCACAGAATTAAGACCTTGTGAAGACACGATAAAAAGACCAGTCACCTATAGGTCAAGGAGAGAGGCCTCAAAGAAACCAATCCTGCCAACACCTTGATCTCAGCCTTCTAGCCTCCAGAATGGTGAGAAAATCAGTCTCTGCTGTTAAAGTTGCCCAGTCTGTGGTACTTATTATGGCAGCACTGGGAAACTAGCACAACTCTCCAAAAGTCTCATTTCATGAACCATATTATTAATTATGTAAAGAATTCCACACATACTGAAAATCCCCTATCCTGAAAAGGTCACATCCCTTCTGTGGGATTCATGCCAAAAAGGCATCAACTCTATCCAGAAGTAGGTGTGAGACAATCCTAAATTGTGAGGCATTCTTCAAAACAACTGACCAGTACTCTTTCGGGTGTCAAAGGCATGAAGGCAAGAAAAGACCAAGAACTGTCACAGAATGGAAGAAACTAAGCAAATATGAAAACTAAATGCAGTGGGAGATCCCAGATTGAATCCTGAGACAGGAACAGAGCCTTAGTAGAAAACTGGTGAATTCACAAGTAAGTCTATTCTTAATTAATAGCCTTGTACCAATGTTGATCTCTTCATTTTGATGAAAGTATTACTGTTATGCAAAATGTTGACATTAGGGAAACCTGGGCAAAGGGTCCATGGAAACTCTTAGTTCTACCTTTGCAATACTTTGGGAATCCCAAGACTGTTTCCAAATAAAACTAAATAATAAATACATAGCAATAAATAACATACAAGTGATGTATTACAAAAATTCTATGTTCTAAATACATATATTATAAAATAATAGATAATATAATAAAAATGTAAATAAATAAATGAACCAATAAATAACCACTAAAGAGAAAAACCACATATTTAAACACTGGAGTATCCTCTGAAATAAACTCTATTAAAGAAAGCAGGAGAGAAGGAAGGAGCTACTACTATTCATTGAGATCTACTGGATGATAGACCCAGGCACTTAATCCTCACAACACTGTCATCCATAAAATGTGACAGCTGATGAGACAAGCTCAAAAATATTTAAGTAACTCATTCAAGGTCACATAACAAGTATGAGGCCTGAATTTCAGACTTAAGTCCATTTAAATCCAATGCACATGCTCGTTCTACTGGCCTCTCCACCAACTAAACATTCATCCAATTATATCTGTTCTGCCTTTGAGGCTCCCATTCTTGGCTGCACACTGGAATCACCTGGGGAGCTTTAAAAATTCCGGAGGCCCTGATCCCACCCCAGTCAAGACCCTGATGTCATTGTTTTAGGGTTCAACCTGATTTCAGGATTTTAAAAAATCTCCCCAGAGGATTCAATATGTAGAGAACTCTACTAGCTTATCAATGTTAGGGTCACGCAGAACAGAACTAAAACCTTCCCAAGGACAGGACAATCATATCTCTCATTTGTTTGGGAGTAAGCACATATCATCAAATCAATTAAATCTGACTCGTGCAACATTTTCTTTATGGGAACAAGAGAAGTAGAAATTCTTCCGAAGACACATGGAGAACAGGGACCAGTTTTAGAAGGGCTGCCGTCAGCTAATTGCATGTGTGCCAAGAATTTAGAGGCAGTTGACTTAAGAGATAAAAATCTCAAAACTCTTTCGAGACAGAGAGGAATCCAGGAGCAATCTTTTGACTAGTAGAAGTCGAATGACTTACTGTCTTTGATTTTAATTTCCTCTGGTCCCTTTAAAATGGCAAAGGGAAACTATCAAGCTATGTAAGACTCTAATTGAAAATAAACATTTTCCTACTTTTGAGTGGAATTAAAGCTGGGAAAAAACTGAATAGCTTCAAGGTGAGGAATGAAACAGAAAGCACCATCAAGAAAGGCTGCGATGTGGGGATTGGGAAACCATTCCGCTTGCTGAATTGTGAGCCAGGCAAGCACTTACAGACAATTACAACCCTAGAAAACAAATAAAAAGTGTGTAAGTAGGCACTTTGATACTTCTTCCTAATTATAGGGTTTACGAGCTGGAGTCTAAAAACACAAATAGAGGCAATGCAAACAATAGTAACCCTGAAATGAGGTTATGAACTTATTAGCTTTATGTAATTACACAGCTGTGACAGGTTGATAAGCTCCCTGCCTGAGGAACAGCGCCTCCTCACTGTTGGGCCTTGGAGTGAGGGGGCCACCTTTGTATTTTAGCTTTTGAAAAAATACAATTTAGGGTGAATCATACGGAACTGTCAATATTTGGCCTACAAAAATGGCAATTCCATATTTTGAGTTACAATATGAAGATCTCCTTCATCTCCCTTGGGTTTCTCAGGGGCACAGACTTCTTTTTCTAGAGCCTTTGAAACATCCATAGCACCACTCGCAGAGCTGTGAATAATAGAGCAAGCTCAGTAAAGGCATATACAATAAAAGAATAAAACTCACCTAGCTATAGAGAAAAGCTATATTTTCTAATATCTAACAAATTGAGAAGCCCTGGAAACCACCATCTGTGATTTATATACCAAATAACATTACATTCTGGTAATTGGCCCAGATACCAAATTGCACCTACAAATCGGCTGTCTGGGGTTTTTAGAGAATGCTTATTTACTGTCCCTCCCAATTTGTTTGTAGAGGGCTTTGGAAACTCAGTGGGGTTAGAAGTCCCCCACTGTATTTACACACACACACACACACACACACACACAGCTTGTAATGAGCGATTTGACATATGCATGATTTACAAATGCTAATGATTGATCTTTCATTTTTGTAGATATAAGAAAAAAATCTAGGAAAAAAGAACAATCCCCAAGAAAGGCACAAACCAATTCTTAACTGACTTTTTTTTAGTAATGAACACCTGTGTGTGAATTCCTATGGCACACATTTTGTCTTTGAAAAACCATATATGGACTCGGGAGATCTTTCTCATATATGCCAAAGAGAGATTTCTATAGGAAGTTTCATTCAAAAGAAGAACGGCAAAGTTCTTCCAGGCTGCAGGGAGCAAACTGCAGGATATAGTAATAAAAGCTCCCATTTATTTGGTGCTTGCCATGTTTGCTGTTCTAGTGCTTTAAACATATTAGCTATTTAATACTCGCAATGATCTTAACAGACTGGTACCATGTTTATTCCATTTGGCTGAGAAACGAGAGGCTTCAATAGGTCCTTTACCAAAGACACATGCTTCTTAAAAGGCAGAGCCTGACCTCTGTCTTCTGTGGGCTCTCTCTCCAGAACAGGTGCTCAGACCCACCACTCGCCTGCCTCACGTGGGTAGCTCACACCAGCCAAACGACAATGCAACCACAATAATATTCCAGAATTACATAACCCACTTGTGCATTATTTTGATTTGTAGAGTAGGTTATTAGCAGCTATCCTACGTGTTGCTCAATGAAAACAAAGTGAGAGGCATCATCTTCCGGACAGGCATATATTATGTTTGTTTTATTATGTTTATCACTTCAGGGTTTATTTCAAGTTCATTGTGGAGAAGAATGTTTGTCAAAAGAACATGAGGATGTGCCCACTGAATGTGTACTGTTACTAAATGGAATGCTAGCAAATGATGTTAGAGAGTATCATTCTCTTAATTTATTAAACAATTTTATTGTTTTGTGTTTGGAAACCAATTAATCGAAAGCATTTACAGGTATAATTACTAAACAAGAATTGGTTGAACTCACGTTTTATCAAAATAAGAGTGAGTATAAACTGAATATAAATCGAAATGTCTTAATTTTAATTGGAAAGATTCCACTGCCAGAATTCATTGGTCAGAGAATGTCAACTGTGGGAAAAAATTTATCTTTAATAAATGTGGTCATTGGAATTGAATTTCATAATACTGATCTCGTTGGAGAATGATGATGCTTTGTAGGAAACAGACCCATGTAATATGAACATGACTGGTCCCTGTGGTAGTTTTGAGTCCAGTCTTCATGAAGTGTAAAATTGGAGTAACAGGCTTAGAGTACTTAATGCATGTAAATAATCTGGATTATTGCAGCCAAGATACCGTCGCATGTTTGGGGAATGAAGTAAGTTTGTGTTACTGTGCAGTACTACAGAGAAGCCTCCTAATTGGCCTCCCTAACTTCACGTTATTCACCCCCTATAGTCTATTCTCGACACAGCAGCCAGTCAAATGTATGTCAGATTAGTCTTCTGAGGTGTACCATTGTAGGGGAGAATAAAATATAAAATCCTTACAGTGGCCAACAAGATCCAGCCTTCATTCTGCTCCAGCCATGATGGCGTCACACTTGCCACATGGGCCCCCATCAAAGAGCCTTTGCACCTGCTGTTCCTTCTGCCTGCAGTGCTTTCCTGAAGAATTTCAAATGGCTGGAACTCTCACTTCATCCAGGTGCTCAAATGTCACATCCCCAGAGGCCTCGGCCATCCACCGCATCTCAGACTCACCCTTATCCCACCCCTGGAGCATTCTCTCCAGGCAATTGACCCATTTTATTTCTCACTTGCTTTTCATTCCCTGAGAGCACATGCTGTTTATTTGCTTGTTTCCTGTCCTCCCTGCTAGAAAATAAATTCACTGAGGGAAGGGACTTCTTTTTTTTTTTTGGACCCAGGACCCAGAACAGTGCCAAAACATTCTCTAAAAAATTTTGGAATGAGGGAATGAATGAACCTGAAAAACTGAGTGACTGTCAATGAATGAATAGCCCATTTTGATGTAAAGTGAAATATCAGAATGAAAATGGAACCTTCATCCTTAAAGAAAGCAGGGTTTGCAGATTCATGGATTCTATTTGGAGGACCACTTTCCCAAAATCCAATAAACCTTGGGGAAACTGTACAGAGTCCTGAAAAATAAGAAAGGAAAAATCGTTGCAATTTCTCTATTGTCCACTGAAGACTTCTTTCAATTATGTATTTATTTCATTTTAGTGCTATTTACTTTTAAATATGCATGCCTCCTCTAATGTCCACCTTACAGGTATATTACTTACAATGTTATGATAGTATTATATAAGCTAGGTGGGAGGGCCAAATGCTTTAAAAAGCAAGAAAAAAGGAGAAAACATGCTTTAAAAAGAAGATAAATGGGAGTATTTATTTTTTTATTACCTCTTGCTAATTTGTTATTTTGAATCCTTTCTATCACATGCCTTGCTATCTTGCATTTAACTCTAAGAGTAAATACACATCTCATTTTAAGAATAGGAATGAGGATGGGGGGATGGGGAGGTGCATTCCCCAATCGGAGCCCTAAGAGAATTAGCTCCAGTGCGATTCACATGACCTGAAGTCATATCTTTGTCCCCTGTGGAGATGCATCACACAGTGACAATTGCTCCTTCATCCTCCTCAAAGTCTCCTGGAATCATGACACACCTTCCACCATAGTTTCTTCTAGATTCCAATCTTCTGTTGAACATCCTCCCCAGTCCACAGTGATGTATATATGCCCTCCATAATGTCAAGGGACTTCTACCAATCCCTAATTTCCTGATAAAGATTATCCTCTGTTTCCTAGGTCGTTACTTGGAGGACTTCTAAGCCACTATAAAACCCACATTTCAACATCAAAAAGGACACTGTTGCTCTGCAGAGATGTTTGCCACAGTACAAACTGTGTGACAAAGAGAGAGAACACTCCAGACCAAACTACATGTGTTGCAGAACCCACTCAACTCAGAATAGTGCAGTGGGCTCATTGGCTGAGAGAATGTGCAGGCTATGTGCTAATGTAGTCTGGCCAGGAGCGTAAGGCACAGCCTGCCATCACACTCCCTGGCGGAAAGTGCACGGCAAAGAGTCTATATCTAGGGTGTTGTGATTTTGTTTTAATTACAAAAACACTTCTATGATAAATAGTACTAAAATGAAACAGAATTACTCAGGGAAGCATGAAACATGCAATATATTCAGAAGGAGGTGATAATTATTTCACGAATGATAAAACAATTATATAAAAATATGAAAAACCAAATTGTGGAGAAAATGAGCCCAGGCATGAAAGCATGCATTCATTTAATAAACATTTATGTATCTATGTGCCAGAGGGGGGCACTCAACCAATACCCGGATTTATAAACTAGACATATGACAATGAGAAAATGTTATTCCTTGACCTCAAAGAGCTTGCAATCTACTATGGAATAATCTATACAGAAATAAACAATACATTGACTCTTTTACTAGAGCTGTATGAAAAATACTTTGGGAACACGGAGGTGGAAGACATCAATTCTCCTTGTTTCGTTAGGAACACCTTTACTAAAGATTACTAAAACAGAACCTAAGGAGATGATTGCAAATGACTGGTGAATCAGGCAAAGAGGTCTTTCCAGATAGAAGGAACAGCATATTCCAAGGTGAGAAGGAAAATGGCGCATTCAGGTGACTGCATGTCATTGAGTGTAGCAGAGGTCAGATCATAAAGGGCCTTCAATACCATGCTAAGAAGGAACTTGGTTTTCATCTTGAGTAAAATGGAAATATTTTAAATAAGGGAGTATTATGATCAGATTTTCAATCCAGCTAAAACAGACTATATAGCGGTATGGTCCTTCTCCCTTCCCTGAGAATTTGAGGTATTGACAATACCCTAAAGTTCTCCATAGAGGAGAGAAAAAGTCGTGAATGAATGAACAACTTAATATTTTACTAATTCCCTCTTGTCTTCTATCAATGATGATAAAACAGTCTTAATTTTACAGCCAACCTACACAAGGGGTGCCTCTGTGCAACAACTAAAGAAATGGGGTTTTAATAATTCAATGGTAATCAATATTAATGTTTGTGACTAGCTGTCTTCTGCAACTCTGATTTCCACTGCAAATAACCTCCAGTGGAGTCAACATAATGGAGTCTAGTATTGGTCAGAAATTCTCAATAAAGCATCACAAAGAGTAAATCAGATGTGGCTAAATTTTCTAAAAAGTGGGACAAAAACAAAGGTTAAGTTGCAAAGAAAGTGATAGGGCAGTAGGAAAGAAGGCCAAACTGGAGCTAAGAGAACAAGATTCAAAACACATCCTCAGGGTGCCTGAGTGGCTCAGTCGGTTAAGCGTCCGACTCTTGATTTCAGCTCAGGTCATGATCTGAGGATTGTGAGATCGAGCCCCATGCAGAGCTTCACACCAGATATGGAGCCTGCTTAAGATTCTCTCTCGCCCTCTGCCCTTCCCCCACTCTCTCAAATGAAGGAATAAATAAATTAATTAAATAAATAAATAAATAATAAATAAAACAAAAAAACACATTCTCATTTCCTGAGGGGGTGAATTTCAGTTCACACTCTCTCAATTTTATTCCTTCCTGACAAAGTTGGAATAACTATACTACCTCCTGACTATGCAGAACTGTTTCCCAAACTAAATGAAAAACATGCTTATAAGTGAAAAGCACAAAATACCTAGGTTATAAAGACCTCCTCTATCAGTGTACATCACATAAGGAGGCATGAAAAGTGCAAACATGGGCACTGTTGTGATAAAACTGTCATAAATCCAATACTCGTACATATTTGATCATCAATTATGAACTGTTTTTAATATTTAAAAAGTGTATTGGTTGATCTAAAGATAGCTCTTTCCCAAATATTCACCACACTGGCAAAATAGTTAAACCATGTAAGATAAATTTTTCAAATGAAAATTTCTCACCCAGTAGAGTCCTTCTGCGTGTTACATTACAGTGCATTCAGATTCAGTCAACCGTGAATCTGATAGAGAAACCGGATGGCATAAAGGATGAATGATAAGGAAGAGGGAAATGTATAAAGATCTTCAGGAAAGTAGATAGAACACGGGGATGCTTCCAAACACAAAAAATGTGACCTCTTATTCCTCAAAGATGTATTGGAAATCCCTTCATAGAAATCCAGGTGCTCATCAGGTAATTCCCAACACTGTTCCCCCATCTCGCCAGAATGCAGTTGGTGAGAGTACATGACTCCAGGGAATGCAGATGGCAGCTATTGCTGGCTCGAGAATTTGAGGAACACCCCAACAGGAGAGAACTGGAGAAACCCAGAGACGATCCGTGACTGTAAGGTTGCGCCCCAAAGTTAATTCCAAGATTTTCATGGACGACAAATATCATCCCCTCACCCCGCTGTGATGGGGCTGAATCTCATCTTCAAAAAGATACGTTGAAGTCCTAACTCCTGGGACCTGGGAGTGTGCCTTATTTGGAAATAAGGTCTTCGAAGATGTCATCAGTTGAGATCATTAGAATGGGCCCTATTCCAATATAACTGGTGTCAGAAGAAGTGGGAGATGCCAGGTGGACACAGAGACACGTGGGGCAAAAGACCGCCAGGCGACAGTAAAGGCAGAGAGGTAGGAATAATGTCTCTACGAGTCAAAAAAAACCAAGGATGGTTGGCAACCACCAGAATCTAAAAGCGGCAAGGAAGGATTCTCCCCTACATGTTACAGGGGGACATGGCTCTGTTGGCACCTTGACTTTGGACGTCTAGGCTCCAGATCTGTATTCTATTGTTTTAAGCCACCTGCTTTGTGCTAAGAAACTAAAACACGTTCTCATACAAATTCATCTATTTACCTGCCTCTCTTTCTATTTATCTATCATCGTCATCAAAATATCACGCCAAGCAGAGATGATGCTTTAGTAAATACTATGCCACAGAACTCAGTTATATTTTCTGTCCAGGCCCCACCAAATGCAAACCAGTCAAATTTACTTTTTTTTTTTTTTTTTGAATTGGCTGTTCCATTTTCTCCCTACACTTTTCAGTATATTAAGGTGTCCTTTTGCTACAGATGTCTGAAGGATGGTTTCACATCAAAATAGAAAAGAAACTCATAATTAATAACGTGCATTTGTTGACTAATTGCACTTTAAGGGAAAAGCATTCACACTAAATTGTTACAAATGAGTATTTCTGTGATCTTTTCCTTGCTGCTGTATTTCGGAATGAAAGGGTTTTTTCCCTCCTCAATAAAGGAATTTTAGGCATCCCCCTATTCAACCAATACTTGAAAAAAGTCTAACTTAAAAATCAGTAAAAAGCCTGAAGACAGTTAATCAAAAAAGGTATTTAGGGGGGCCCTCCATGCATTGGTGCTGAACTTTAGGCTCCCAGGGCAATGGGTCAGGTCCCGTGTCCTTGAAAGGACAGCCAGTCAGCTGGGAAGGATGTGGTCTTCAGGAGGCCGGGGCTGGCAGGCTTCTAAGTGTGCAGTGACTCAGCAAAGCCTGGAGTTACAGCCCAGAAACAGGAATCTGGCCCAAAACAGAGAGCGAGGCCACACTGCCGCCTGGTGGAGTTCTGACAGCTGCTTTTCCTGTGTTTCTGCACACGCAATGCTGTCTGTGTCCTCTGTTCCAGCCATTTCTTCTCCAGCTCAGTATTCACCATTGCTGGGACACGGTCAGGAGGCACACTGGGGCTGATGGAGTCATTGCATCGCATCTCTTCTGATGCCTACTGGGCTAAAGGCAGAGAGAGGAGGTCTGGCTTGCAGAACCCAGCCCTTAGGGAGAGGGGCCTATCTCGCCTCCCTGCTCTGAGCTGGAGACTGCATTCCCAGCTTTGAATTGCAACTGGTCCAGAGCTAAATCCACAGCTCAGAACTCACTGAGAAAGACAGAAGGTGTAATTTAATCTGTATCTACGTGTAAAGCCAATCCTCATTATTTGCAGATTCCATATGTGCAAAATCACCCACTCGCTAAAATGTATTTGTTAACACCAAAATCAACACTCATAGTGCCTTTGTGATCTTTCAGACCACATGCTCAGAGCAGCAACAATTCTGAGTCGCCCGACGGGCACATTCCCAACTGAGGTTGAACAAGGCAACACTCTGCTCTGCCTTCTTGGTTCAGCTCTCATAGTGCAAACAAGTGTCTTTATCATGCTCTATTTAGTGCCATGTTTTTTACATTTTGGTGCTTTTTCTTGGTAGTTTTGCTGCTTAAAATGGTCCCCAAGTGTAGAGCGCAAGTGCTGTCTGGTGTTCCTAAGTGCAAGAAGGCTGGGATGTGCCTTATGGAGAAAATACACATGTTAGATAAACTTCCTTACAGGCAGAAGTTACAGCGCACTCGGCCATGAGTTCAATGTTAATGAATCAAATAATAGATATTAAATATGTGTCTTTAAACAGAAACATACATAAAACAAGACTGTGTATTGATCAGTTGAAACTGCTGTGTGACCAGAGGCTTGCAGGAATCTAAACTTGCATTTCCCCTAGGAGTAATTAGTATTCACTAATTCAGTGTTCACAGCAACTTCATAGAACACAACTACCACAAATAACGAGAAGACTCTCCCTCTCTCTCTCTCTCTATATATATGTATATAGTCCATACATACAATTATGTATAAGGTAAAATTGACTATATATACATATATAAATATATTTATATGAACATAAAATAGATTATATTTTACATCTATACATATATATATAACTTATATGATGTTATATTACTTTTCACTATGTTGTCTCTATACAGCTGGTGGTCAACAAAACCGATATGGCTTCACCTCTCATGAACCTTAAAGTCTAGTAAAAGGAGTAAAATATTAATTAGCAAACCCCTTTGGGCTGCTAAGTTCAAAGCCACATTCTCCAATCAGCTTCATCAGTAGTTAAATTTGATGTGTTTATCTTCACTGATTTCTCTCTCTCAACTGGCTATGAAGTAGAGCAATGTTTTCAAATGTGAGCTCAATGGGGCAGGGATCTTTGTTAATTTTGCTCTGAACCCCTAGCTCCTAACATGGGTACCTTGTATGTAGCAGAGTCTAATAAATGAATAAATTTATTCGTCCACTGAACACACCAAGAGCTAGCACCAGTAAGAAAAGGGAACAGAAGCAAACTGCAAAATAAAACTGCAAAATATATTCACTTACCTGATAACAATTTTCTAATTCCTTTGTCTTTGCTAAGAATTTCTGAATGTGTGCTGGCAGCAAGAAGGTTAGCCTATGATAAGCAAGCAGGCAGGCTCTCTAGGGGACAGTGGAAATTGGTAAATGAGCTATCCAAAAACATGCTTGGCTAGTTTAGTGTTCTAAAGGATTCTTCTTTGTGGCTACCAAATACCTTTATGTTCTCCAATCAGTCAATTTATTGAGTTTGGTTGCTCAATAAATTTGGCCTGTGTAACCAACAATGAAAATACTTAAAGTACGTCTGATATGATCAATAATAGTAAATACCATAAATGAAAAATCATCCATAGGTTTTTTGTGTTGTCATCTTTTTCTTCATAACTCTATGCTCATCGACTGCAAAATTGATACCATTGCAGCTATTAATCTTCGTAGTGGGCTAAATGGGGAATCCCCCAACCCAACTATGCAAATGATTAAAAAACTTAAATGGAAACATTCTTCTTTCAATTGACTACAAATACATTTTAATGCCTGCATCCCAAGATATTGGCAACACCAGAAGAGGCAGTCTGGCCAGGTGCCATTTTGCCACTAACTAAAAAAGCTAAGGACTGCTCTGCAAATCTCCTAAATAAAAAAGCAATCTCATTTCTGGCAAGGAGATCAGCAATGGCCATTTCATATAAATGAATCTGTCATGATTTCATTTGCGCACAAGCTCGATCATCCAAAATAGCAGAAACAGCAGGCTGTGGGGTGGCTTTTCTTTATCTGTTTTTGATAGACTGCTTCTCCCTTTCCTGCCCCAAATGATGACTGCCATCAATGAAAAACTGTACTGTGAAATTGCAAGAAAATTATTCTCAATTTTAATAGTCAACTAACTTACCAAAGAGAAATTGTACTTTTTATTTTGTTAGTGCTTTACAGATTCCTAACACAAGATCAAGTACAAATGTGATCCTCCCTTTATATATCTTCATCAAAATAAGATAAGTGGAGGATGACAGGCTATAAAGCACATTCTTTGCTTATTGGTATGCCCACCTGTTCCAGATCATTTGCAGGGCTGCCAGGAACAGAAGGAAGTGGCATAAATGAAACATGTCTTTTTCAGTAAGATTTCCTTGCAAGATCCACAGAGAACATCAACCATTATTTTCTAAAGCCAATCAAAGGTCTTCCGTGCCAATACGCAAGCTGGTCTTATTTCCCCAACTCCGGCTATTCCAGTCACGTGGTGCCGAAGCTGCTTCATTAGGCAGAACCAGCAAAGACAGAGTGAGGAAATGATGTGCCCTTCCTTCCAAATAAAAGCAGAGCACTTTATTTTTTCTTTCCACCAAAAGGCAATGAAAATTGTTATAGCTTAGCGAGAGGATAATGGAAGTGCATCACTGGGCTAGAGGAGGCTTAAGAGTTGTGTTATACTGTGTCCTCTACATCAACACGACTTAGGGGCTCCTCACAGATGCCTGAGATTTCCCGGGCGAAGGAGTAAGATGACTCTACCTCTCTCCTGCTCCTCATCTGCTCCCATCCCATCTGTACTGAACATCATGTTCCCAGACAAGTTCCCTCAGGAACTGTAATTTTCTGATTAATGTTACACAGTGAGAAGATTCAAAATGGTTGAGCAGGTCATTCCATTCCCTAAAGAACCGTAATTGTAAGACAGAAATATCCTAGCCTGAATTTTTTCAGTTATGTGTAAAATATCCTATTTTTAAATCTACCTTTTTCAGGAGTTAATTATTATAACTAAGAAGGCTAAATTTAGGAAAATAAAATATGTTGAACCCTCAAGACATGTTTTGGGTTTTGGTGGTGGTATTTTCTTTTTTAAAGGGCCAGCGACTTTAATTTCTTGCTCAAATATCACAGTGTCCTAAGAAAGCCTCCATCATTTCTTAAAAAATACACCATTTTTAAAACACCTACGTGTCAATTTTGTGCAAAATGAAAACAAGCCCATATTTATTTAGCAAGAAGTAGCACTATGTTGAGCAAGAGAACTGAAATATAAATCTAGGAATCTGAGTTGAAGTTGAAATCACAAAGCTAGCTAAAATTTGGCTTTGAGTAAATATACCTCTTTGGACTCCACATATTTTGCATATACAAATTAAAAGGTCAGGCTAAATGATATTAAGATCTCTTCAAAGTTCCTAATTCCATTATTCTAATCAGTTAAGGAGCAATATGAATAAAAACCACTAAAACTCAATTGTTTTATTTAATACTTAGCAAACCACAATGAAATCAAGTTTCTTTCTGCAGGGCTGATCTATGTGAAAATCCTATTTTATTTTTTAATTTATCTCCTAAAGTGCATTATTAGAATACCTTCTTTCTTAAAGATATGACTAAACAAGGCCATTAGTTAAGAATTTTAGAACTGTAACAAAATCAGCAAAACTCACCATATGGGTTTGAAAAGGCACTGAAAGCCTCTTTCTCAGTTTTGACTTTGCCATCCTCTGAAAGAAATTTGGCTATTGTCCAGTTTAATTTATGTAACACTTTGTTGCTTGTGTTTAACATAATTTCAGACACGATATGCATTCATAATTGAAACCTAAGCTCCAACGATCTACTCTTCATCTCATCAAAAAGCTAGAAGAAGAAAGGAACTCCACCATGGATCTTGGTAAGATAAATGCAAGAGAGCAGCAGTAATCAAAGTTATTCACAGGACAACTATATTAGGCATCATTAGCTGGTAAGTTCAAGACTGATAATGTTTGCAAATCTTAGGAGATAGAGACCCAAAACACAAATCATAACAATTATCACATGATATATATTCAAGCCTTCAGTAGCCACCAAATATTGTATTATTTGCACACCTGTAACCTTTATAAGCAAATTCAAGAAGGATTTGAAAAGCAAAACAAAATCTAACATGCAGCAGATACTTGGATGCTGCTGAAATCAAATAGTAAAGTTTTCTTCTAAAAATTAAGCTTTGCCATAATATCCTCTATAAGTTCTCCTGTTAATATTCTGCAAGAATTAATGGATAGCCTGAAAATTCTTTTTTTTTTTTTAAAGATTTTACTTATTTATTTGACAGAGAGAGACATAGTGAGAGAGGGAACACAAGCAGGGGGAGTAGGAGAGGGAGAAGCAGGCTTCCCCGCGGAGCAGGGAGGCCGATGTGGGGCTCGATCCCAGGACCCTGGGATCATGACCTGAGCCGAAGGCAGACGCTTAACGACTGAGCCACCCAGGCGCCCCATAGCCTGAAAATTCTTAAGAGATATTACATAAAATGATGCATTGGTTTCCTATCTCTTTCACCCCAATTTCTTCTCTGGCCACATTTACTAAGATTATCCTTCATGCCACAGTGGTACCAGTGTATTTTCTGCTCTTCTAAAGATAACATTGTGTGCTTTAACCAATTAAACTCTACACTGTGACCCCCTCTCTCTTGATTTCCAGACTACTTGATTTTCAGATGTGTTCAAGGTACTGTTATTCATAAACTTAAGAAACACTCGGACAAACCAATGAATAATATTCATGAAGAGGTGAAACAATATTGAGTCTGAGGCTGGAATCCCAAATTCTAATTAAAAAAATGCCAGCTGAAAATGACAGTAAAACACAGAAAGCACACCTCCCAAAAGGCCTTTCCAATGAGAGAGGGCCAGGTAACACAGCTATGTGTCCATGCGTCGACATTGTTATGATGGTCATGTTCTCTGTGACTGAAACAAAGGCAGTCCATTTCCACCCTCAGGAGCAGATAGGAAGTAACAGAGGGCCAGACTGATTTGGAAAAAGGTAGGAAGAGGGGATAGAGCCCAAGGGGTCCCTTTATATTCCTTCTTTTCTACTTGTGTTCAATTATTCATTCCATAAATACTGCGCCAACACTATGCATAAGGTTTATATTTACATTGCTATGTATGTGTATATATTACATATGCAAAAACATATTTCAAAATGGAAATTTGCAGGTTTTAATGGGATTTATTCCCTATAAAGACTAACCATTTCAAATTGAGTTGCAGATGTTTCTATTGAAATCCTATAAATTACTGAAAGAAAGAGATCCAATCAAAACCATCCAATATCTTTCTCACTAATCTCCTCTGTGGCTTTTAACACTCTCTTATTGCAGAAATTCTCTTTTTTATGATTCTAGAATAGCTTCTCTTGATTCTCCTCTTAGCTGTCTGGACATTGCACCTGACCATCTTTCTGTGTTTTTTTGTTTTTTGTTTAAAGATTTTATTTATTTGAGGGGGGGCGGGTGGGGGAGGAGCAGAGGGAGAGGGACAAGCAGACCCCAAGCTGAGCAAGGACCTGATGCGGGGGTTGATCCCACAACCCTGAGATCATGACCTGAGCCAAAATCAGGAGTCAGATGCTTAATCGACTGAGCCACCCAGGCACCCCTGCACCTGATCATCTTTCTGAGCATCTTCTCAATCCATCTTATTTTCTAAATCTCAACATTGCCCGCCATTATCTCAGCCACCCTCTTTCTCCACAAAAACTCTCCCAGGATGTGCTCTCATTCTCGCCCTTGACTTAGAATCTTTATCTCCAATCTAGATCTTCTTCTGGGGCCCCGAAGACATTTTCAGTGCACTCCTGGCCCTCCCTTCTTAGACATGCCTCATACATGCACTGTGCATACCACCAACCCTTCTCTGCGTCCCAGCTGGTTTCTCCTGTCTGTATAAAGAGCTCCGTCATTCCCCTGTGCCCTAACCCTGAAACTTCAGGTCACTCTATTTCTTCCTCCCACACACCCCCCGCCCCCCTTCATTTCTCACCTAGTCCTATTGTTTCTATCACATTTGACATTTACATTTACATATCACCTAATACACTTGTGTATTCTCTGATAACGGGGTTGAAGAACTTTACTCTGGAAATGCAATATCCCCATTACTAGCTATGAGCACCAAACTTCACAGTAAACTTCAAACTGTGTAGCTAAGAATCTCTCACCACTTTTTAAAAAAGAATTATTGCTTTATTCTCCTACCATTCCTTAATTACAGTGAATTTGGAAAATATGATCTTCCAAAGTTAGACCACCATGGTTACCATTTAAATGCATTGCTTCCAATCTTTCTATTTATCTATATTCCTATTTTAACAAAGTGATATTATCCTTTATGTATGTGCTATTTAATATAAGGCACTTCTTGTATAATTAAATATTATAACTAACTGGTTAACTAATATTCCACTGGATATAATTGGGATAATTTGGCTAACAATAATTATGATTAACAAACAATAATTTAGCACTTCTCTATTATAAATTTGTTTTCAGTTTTTCACAGCTGGAGGTTACACTATCAACAAATATCCAAACAGTATATTAGAGGGTTGTGGTTTTTTTTCCCAGAACTGCTCCCCAGGACAAAGGTTTTATTTGTTTTTTAAATCATTATCAACTTGATAGATAATATGAGGCATCTCATTATGGCTATAAATTTTACTTCTTGAGTATCAGTTTGGTTGGACATGTTTCTATATGCTTATTTATGTGTACTTCTTTGGAAAACTGCTTCTTCATTTCTTCTGCCCATTTTTAAATGGGAAATTTGTATTTTTCTTACTTGTAAGACATGTTTATATTATGCTGTATTATATTATACTGTATTATGTATTATTATATCATGGATCTTAATCTCTTGATGCATATTTTATAAGTGTTTTTTACAACTTGTCATTTGCTTTTCAACTTTGTGCATGGTATTCTTTTATTCTTTTGATTTTTGGAAGCTATACATATTTATGTAGTCAAATCCATCATTATTTTCATTGTTGCTCCTTTTTCTATTCATAATGTCTTTCTACCTACGCATATGAGGAAAATATCAACCTTATGGTACTTTTATAATTTCTTTATTCTTTATTCTCTTTTTTTTTTTACATTTAACTCTGTACTCCATTTGGCATTCACCCTGAAGTACTATTTCAGGTAGGAATGGAACTCTTTTTCCACTAAAATTAAGACCTTATTCCTATTTATTGAATAAATCTCTATTTTTGTACTTCTTTTAAGATCACATGATCATAGCCTATTTTCTTTTGTGTAATAGCTCCTTTCAGGAGCTTTCTGTTTCTAGACTCATTTTCAGGTCTTACTGATTTTGTGTCCTTGAATGTGTCAGTTCACTTCTTGATGTCTGATTCCATTACCTATAAAACAGAGTTGATCTACTTGCAGATCATTGGATCTACTTGCAGATCATTTTAAAGATTAGGGATGATTTATATGAAATGCTTATCACAGCACATGTAAACTTGGGAGCACTCAATAAACAGAAGTTCCTATTTATTGTTTTATTTATTCATTTTTTTAATTGATCTGTATCTCATCTTGGGCCAGTACCACAATGACAAACACATTTTGAAATTTACCATATGCTCTGACACATCAGCCATGGGAAAACTCTGACATGTTTACTAACTACATAAGCCTAATTATCAATACCCCCCACCCCCACCCAATGGTCATAAATTTAACAAATATTTCAGCACCTACAATGTGCAAGACACTGTATTAGGCCCTGTAGGGGATACAAAGATAAATGAGAAATAGGGGTGCTATTCAGCATTCTTCTAACCCCTGCCTCTTCTGTTAGTGCACAATGTAAATGCAATATTTATTTATTCAACCAAATATTTATTAGCTCCTGCTATGATTGGATACAATGTTAGGGGCTGAATATAAGCATGGAGTATTTTGCCCAGGATTCCCCACACAGACCTGATGCTGTACATATCAGATATGAACCAATATTGGGGAATTCACTGAGATAATTTCCCTTCCATATTCAACTCAAAAACCTCCTTCATGAAGTTTCCCCTGATTTCCCCATTAGAGGCCACTACTGTTTACTCAGAACCCTCTTGCCGATTCTCTTCATTCCTCTTTTATATCCACTCAAGTGGCACATCCCTCTGGCCTCCTGGAGCACTTGTACAAAATTCGATTAGGGCATTTTAGTCTGGATATTGTGTTTATCTGTATGCCTATTACTTTAGGCTCCCTTTAGACTCCCTCCTCCTCAAGGTCAGGGCTATATCTTTTTCACCTTTGCATCCTTGGCAAACCATTACCATTCAATAGTGAGCACCTACAAATAAAATCTTTAAAAAAAAAGGGGGGGGGTGGCGCCTGGGTGGCTCAGTCGCTAAGCGTCTGCCTTCGGCTCAGGTCATGATCCCATGATCCCTGCTCAGCGAAAAGCCTGCTTCTCCCTCTCCCACTCCCCCTGCTTGTGTTCTCTCTCTCACTGTGTCTCTCTCTGCCAAATAAATAAATAAAATCTTAAAAAAAAAAAAGGCACCTACAAATGACACTCAGTTTCTTTCCTCATTTAGGATATGTTAGTTGAATGGCCTTATCATATTGCATGTCATATCATAGCTACATGTATGTTTGTGCAATGTGCTGCAAGGTTGGGGAATATTTTTCATCCATTTTTGTATATCCAACTGTTGGCAGTGTTGGTCCTCATGTGGTGAAGCATCAATATTACAATTTATATTTATACTATCTACTTTGAAATATGAATATTGGGGGAAGAATAGGACATACTTACCATTATCAGTATTAAAAACTGCTAAAAATCCCAAATATTCTCAATATTAAAGCTTTGAGTTGTAACAATCTTCCCAAAATCCAGAGACTTGAAATTTTAATTTACACCTAAGATTTTTATTATCTCTATTACTTACTAGAGTCTTATTTCCTTTTATCATTTCACTTGTTACTTAAATTCAATATTACCCTTGAACTTTTCAAATGTTCAGGTCTTATCCCCCATCTGTAATTGTAATGTAAATTCCTTATGGACAAGGACAATTTCTTCTTTTATTTGTATGTCTCACAGCACCTAGCACAGTCTCTTGATCTTGCTAGGTCATCAAAAATCTTATTTACTGATTCAAGTAATTAGCACTCTACTCAGGGATATGTGTAACAGATTACCAAAGTGAATACAGTCTACCCAGCCAGGTGTTTTAAAATCAATTTTGTATTCAGAACCTCAACGCACTCACTTGTTTATTCAATAAATAATTTTGAGCATGGGCAATAAACTGTCCCAGGTATGGGATATAAAAGATGAACATCTACTGAGCCTCTAATATGTACTCTATATGGGGCTCTTCACAGGGTCTTGCTCATTTTATCATTACAATTCTATAAGGTGAATATTATCATGGTTCCCATTTCATCAGTAAAAACAAAACAAACAAAACAACAAACAAAAAGCTGCTTAAATATAAGCAGGCAGTGAATAGCTGAGCAAAAATATGGTCCCAATCTATCCAAAAGCCAAGTTTAACATCTTAACCAGTATGTATACTGCCTATAGAAGTAAATATACATACAGGCTTTATCACCTAAGAGATAAATGGTGTATCAGATGAAATTGATAGAAACATATAAGTAGTTCTCTCCTTTTAAGCTTTAAATTTCACAAGCAATATTTTAAGTTTCAATATTAACAAATTATTGCATTAAGTTTCGATATTAACAAATATATTCATTTCAAAGACATTCCCTGGATTTAAAATCGAATATGATAAGAAAAATGCAATTTTTTGTAAATGACTACACTGTAGAATGTTAATACAAATATGTGGAAGCTGAAGTGGAGAATAATTATCAGGATGCAGCTCCCACTGACAACAAGAATACCACGTTTCAAAAGTACACTTGTATGTGTATCTTGTCTGCAGAAAATGTTTAATGAATGTTGACCTAATGAGTCAATAGAGGAAGAGATTTCTCCACAACATCCCCCAAAAAGAGGATAGCCTCTGCCAAATCAAAAACCTATTTAGAGTAACTTCTGCCAACTGAAGATTCTAAATCCCTGATATGTACCTTTATCTAACTCAAAGATGTACATTCTACCCACCCCCGAGGGCATGAAGACATGCTATACTTAAATAAGTTGTTGATGTTGCTCTTTTACAGTTCACAATTCCTGTTCCCTAAAAAGAACACTAGCTGCATTTTAAAAAATCAAGTCATTCCAAAGAAAATTGAGAATGAATACAGAGCCAGTTCCTACCTCCCCATAAGATTTGTCTGGGTTGAACTGCTCCCTGGTCATGAAATGCAAAATGACAGACAAAACATTCTGCTAATTCCAAAGTTCCAAAACAAGATGGATACACATGGCACTCTAGTGTTCCAGTTTATTATTAATGGAGAGCATGGATATTTTCAGTATGAAAGCCAAGTAAGTACCATGATTTCATGAAGCTAAGCAAAATGTACAGGAATAGTTATGGTGGTATTCACCAGGGTTTGAGAAGGAAGAAATTGATATCACTGAGCCTAAGAATTATGGTACAAGGTCCTATACTCTTTGAAGAGCTAGTTGAATTTTTTTTTTATATTAAGAAGCTGTCATAATTATCTTGTGTGTGATACCAGATTAATGTCTGAGTAAAAATATAAAACCGGTTAGAAAAGACTGTAATTAAACTGAACTAATCCAAAATAAACACAACAGTTAGTATTAGTATTCCATTAGTATTCCAGCTCCTTAAAAAGTTGTGGCACCTAGGGCAAAAAGGATAACAAATTTCCAAGGAAACTAAATTAACCATGTAGCTGAAAAGTGAATAAAACCCCAGTCTAGTGAACAAACGAGAATTTTCGTTCCTATAGTTCTAAGTTTCCAAAGTTCGAAGGTTCCCTTTCTTGCTGGAAAAGTAAAGTGGTCTAAATCTCAGCTATAAAGAGTTTCTGAATTTGAATCTCTTTAAAAAGTAATTAAACAAGGAGGAGCAAGATGGCGGAGGATTAGGAGATCTAAATTTCGTCTGGTCCCAGGAATTCAGCTACATAGGGATCAAACCATCCTGAACACCTACAAACTCAACAGGAGATCGAAGAAAAGAATAGCAGCAACTCTCTGAACAGAAAAGCAACCACTTTCTGGAAGGTAGGACGTGGGGAGAAGTGAATCCGAGGTGATATACGGGAGGATAGATGGCGGGGGAGGGGGCCTCTGTCAGCCACTACCGGCAAGTAATAGAGCAGCAGAGACAAAATCAGAACTCTTAGAAGTCGGCTCCGCCAAGGGACGTCGCTCCAGTGACTAAGCGAGGGGTGGAACCCTCGCCGGGACAGTATGGTCTCAGGACCCTCAGGGTCACAGAAAGACCGGGGGTGCCTGAGTGTGGCAGAGCTCCCAGGTATCGGAGTGGGGAAGCCGGCTGCAGAGACGGAGCCGAGGCACGGGCTCTCAGCTCGGGGTTGCCATAAACCGTGATCCGCAGCACAGTCGGACCACTGCTCTCCCAGCAGAGACCCAACAAATGGCAGATCTGGGGAGACTCCCCTTCCTCTCCCGAGAGGAGTAGTGTGGGAGTGCACCGCAGGGATCTGCTGGGTTTGGAGACTCCAAACGGGGTCAGGTGCCAGAGTTAGAAACGCTCGGCCACAGTCTGGGTGAGCACGGAGTGCGGCTGGAGACCGGAGAGATGGGAGTGATTGACTGCTTTTCTCTGGGGGCTCACTGAGGAGCGGGCCCCAAGTTCTCGGCTCCTAAAGGGCGGAGACTGAGAGGCTGCCATTTTCACTCTCGTCCTCCAAAGCTGTATGGAAAGCTTGCAGGGAACAAAAGCTCCGGAGAGCAAACCCCCGAGCAGATTACTTAGCCTGGAAAGGCAGGGGCGGGGCAATTCTGCCTCCGGCAAAGATACTTGAGAACCACAGCAACAGGCTCCTTCCCCAGAAGATAAGAAAGAACATCCATCCAAGACCAAGGTTACCATCAATGAGAATGGCAAAACCCCAGCACTAAGGGAATACAGCACATAGAATTTATGGCTTTTTCCCATGATTCTTTAGTCTTTCAAAGTTAATTTTTAAAATTTTCTCTATTTTTTTTTCTATTCCTATTTTTTTTCACTTTTCTTCTTTCCTTTTTCAACCAACATCTTATGAATTCCTTTTTAAAAATCTTTTTAAATTTTCATTTTTACACTCATATTCTATCCCTTCATTGTATTTAACCTTATTTTTTGTATATATATATAAGTTTTTCTTTCTTTAAAATTTTGGGATACACTTTCTTCTAACAGACCAAAATATACCCTAAATTTAGTGTCTGACTTTGTCCTAGTCTCCTGCCTGATGACATTCTCTCCTTTTTTAAAAATTTTTTTTGTTTTTTTTTCAACCAATTTCTTATCTTATCAATTCCTTTTTTAAAATCTTTTTCAATTTTCATCTTTACAGTCATATTCCACCCCTTCATCGTATTTACCCTTATTTTTGTATATATATGTAACCTTTTCTTTCTTTAAAATTTTGAGAGGCAGTTTCTTCTAACAGACCAAAATACACACAAAATCTAGTGTGTGGCTCTGTTCTATTCACCAGCCTGATCATATTCTTTTTTTTTTTCTTTTCCCCCCAGTTTCGGGTCTCTTCTGATTTGTTTAGTGTATATTTTTCTGAGGTCGTTGTTACCCTTTTAGCATTTTGTTCTCCCATTCATCTATTCTTCTCTGGACAAAATGACAAGACAGAAAAACTCAGCTCAAAAAAAAAAGAATAAGAGGCAGTACTGACAGTCAGGGACCTAATGAATATGGACATTAATAAGATGTCAGAACTAGAGTTCAGAATGACGATTATAAAGATACTAGCACGGAAGATACTAGAGAAACCCTTTCTGGGGAAATAAAAGAACTAAATCTAACCAAGTCAAAGTAAAAAAATGGTATTAATGAGGTGCAATCAAAAATGGAGGCTCTAACTGCTAGGATAATTGAGGCAGAACAGAGAAGTAGTGATATAGAAGACCAAATGATGGAGAATAAAGAAGCTGAGAAAAAGATAAACAACTACTGGATCACGAGGGGAGAATTCGAGAGATAAGTGATACCATAAGACGAAACAATATTAGAATAATTGGGATCCGAGAAGAAGAAGAAAGAGAGAGGGGCAGAAGGTATATTGGAGCAAATTATAACTTCCCTAATTTGGGGAAGAAAACAGGCATCAAAATCCAGGAGGTCCAGAGAACACCCCTCAAAATCAATAAAAACAGGTCAACACCCTGACATCCAAGAGTAAAACTCACAAGTCTCAGAGACAAAGAGAAAATC
>NC_138371.1:163170647-163204869 GCF_054177405.1 Leptonychotes weddellii | reverse complement strand
GGCACATTCTGCATGGAGCACTGGGTGTTATGCACAAACAATGAATCATGGAACACTTCATCTAGAACTAATGATGTAATGTATGGGGATTAACATAAGAATAAAAAAAAAAAGAAGTATCCAAGTCTGGTAGAAATCTCATAAATCTGATTTTATTCCATTAATTGATGTTCCTTGTGTATCTACTAGAAGCAAAACACTATGTTAGATCCAGAAGGTACAAAAATGAAGAGATATATGGATCCTTCCTTCTAGGAGTTCCCATCAACCATGACCAAACATGGTAACATCGTATTTCCACATATAGTAAAACCTTCATATTGTTCACCACCCCCCATAATAAAACGTCAACATTTGTTAACATAACCAATGCTAACCAATTAAAAATTTACATGTCTTTATGAACTAGATTTTCAAATGTTTGTACAAAGGGTGGTGTATATGGATGCAAAATATAGAAAGACACTTAAACTTGGGGGAAAATACAAAACAAAATTTGGGCTACTCAGATGTTTTCTGCCCTTGGGTCTCTCTGGATATACTATATTCCATTACCTGACCTCACTCGCCAGCATTTCACTGTCCTTCCCTGACTCACGTTGGCTTTGGTGTGAGGGGTTGCCTACTCCATTGCTGCTAAGGTACTGACCTTTTGCGAGCTTCTTGGCTGGTTAGCCTGATTTGGCACTGAAGACCGCCCCAACTTTTCCTTCCAAACTTTGCTTCCTATGTGCTCCACAAAATGTCTCTCATGCCACAATTCTTACTTACTCTAAAATTTTTCCCCAATCCTTCATCACGCTGACAGATGAGAGACTGCAACAAAAGGTTCAAAAATATACCAGCCCACTCTTTAAAATGTTAAGTAATTTCTCTCCTTGTCATCAAGTAAAAAGGAATATTGAGCCAGGTCTTTCCAGGACAAGCACTGCCTCCTGAGAGCACATTAGACTCTTTTGGAAACTATCTTAAAATTTTTGGGTCACAGAGTATAACTGAACTGTATCCTGGGGGCATATAAGGCATAGAGCAGCCTCCAAAGGAATTCATCTTATTCCTAGGGAATAGTTGTTTTTCCCCTAAAATAACGTTATTTAAAATGAAATAATTGACCCCCAACTCCCACCCCATGACTTCCCTCTTTTTTATCACCACCACTCCCAAACCCCTATTTCCTGAATTATCTGAATGTTTTTTAACAAAACTAAAAAACAAAAACAAAAAAGAAATAATTGGAGGATGACTTCCTCAGTCCTAGAAACACAGTTGAGTGTTAAAAGGTATGTTCCTTTAGAAATGTTTTATAATTGTAACCCCTCTCCTATGAACAACAGATGCTAAAAGAAATCACCATTCTACAGAAACAGTTCATTTTAAAATAAATCAATTAGAAGACATTACTGAAGACAAATAAAAATATCGAGATATTTCTCATTTATATTCAAAGCTAAGGATTAGCAGAACAACCCAATTACTCATCCAATCTGCCCATTTAAGCACCTGTCAACTAAAGGGATTAATACGCCTTATGTTTATGGAATTAAGGGCAGCTCTGTCACAGTCTTTGCCTGAGAACCATTAACAAACACATTTTCTACATATGTATTAACATTTCTTAGCTGTCACTACTATAATGACCCTGATACAAGCTAATGAAAGCATTCAAATTTCACAGCTGCATTATTGTACATAGAAGGCAATAACTCCCCCCCAAAAGACATTTGCTCCCCTTACCTAAAAAAAATTTGTTGCATATACCCAATTCATAGAAACTAATTATTCTCATATTCTCAAAGGGATTGTGTTTACTTGAAGAGACCAATTAAAACAAGTGTAGGAAGGAAATGATTAAGTCACAAAAGTGTAAAAATGTAGAGAACTACATAATGTAGGATCTGAGTTAGTAGAAATACCATATGTAGCATCTGCAAATGATTATCATTCTCAGATGGTAGCAACACCTGCTTTGGCTCTGGTTTTGGTGTGAAACTCTAAAACAAAGGTATTGATACTTTACTGAGTCTATTTGAGGACAAGTAAACCACTCTAGCAGTGATTTCCTTCCTTTGACAAATGGAATAAATACATTGTAAATGTCCTGTACGTACACAAAGAATTTGTTAACAAGTATTGAAATCGCATAAACACAATCACTAATAAAAACAAACAAACCAATTACAAATTCGCAAAATATCTGAATAGACACTTCACAAAGGAAGATACGCAAATGGCCAGTAAGCCCATGAAAAGAAGCTCCTCATCATTAGTCAACAGGGAAATGGAAATGAAAACTATAATGAGATCCTCTTACACCCACTAGAATGGCTGAAATCAGTGTGAACATGAAGCAACTGGAAATCTCATACACCGCTGGTAAGAATACAGAAATGGCAAAACCATTTGGGAAACTGTTGGATAGCTTCTTAAAAAGCAAACACATGCCGGGTTGCCTGGGTGGCTCAGTCGGTTATGTGTCTGACTTTTGGTTTTGCTCAGGTCATGATCTCGGAGTCACGACATCGAGCTCCACATCAGGCTCCATGCTGAGTGTGGAGCCTGCTTAGGATTCTCTCTCTCTCTGCCCTTCTTCTCCGCCTCTCTAAAACAAAACAAAACAAACAAAACAGCTAACACGTGCCTACCTACTGATTTAGCGATTCTACTCTTAGGTGTTACCCAAGAGAAAGGAAAACATATATCCACAAAAAGATGTATATAAGAATATGCATTGCAGTTTCATTCATAAGAACCCCCAAACTGGAAATAAACCAAAGGAGACTGGATAAACAAATCGTATATTCATGTACTATGATATGCCTCAGCAAGGAAAAGGATCAAACTGACACCTGCAACAACGTAAGTGAAGGTCAAAAATATGTTGCAGAAAAGAGGCTAGACACAAAAGAGTACATATTCTACGATTTCACCCATTTGGAGTTCTAGAACAGGCAAAACTAATCACTGGTGAGAGAAATCAGAATCTTTTTTTTCCCTCTGGGAGACAGGGGATTGATTGCAAAGGGGCACAAGTAACTTTCTGGGGTGACATAAATGTTCTATATCTTGGTTGAAGTGTGAATTATGTAAGCATACATGGATGTCAAAAGTAAAAAAAAAACCTGCACAATTAAAATTGTGCGTTTTTATTGCATGTAAATTATGCCTCAGTTAACAAATACAGTACCGAGAATGGTCACATTAACACTGACCATTTCAGACCACCCAACAACTAAAATATGTATGCTATTCATATATTCCAGGCTGTTCTAAGCAGTTTATGTATATTATCTCACTAAATCCACCTAACGATCTTATGAGGTGAATGTTATTATTGTCCTCATTAGACAGATGAAAATCTAAGAAGCTAAATAACTTGACCCAAGGTCTCACAGCTTATGCATCCATCTGTCCCTTATATAGACAGTAAGTTAAACATATGTTATATCAACTTTAAAGAGTCCCAAGTAGTTTGGAGAGTTTGGGTTGATGTGCTCTTTAACGCACAAATTATTGAATTATTACTACACAAGTTTACACAGTAAATAAAAAGGGTGTTAAAGAGTATTTCTGACTCATGAATGTGTATGCTCATCACAACTGTAACACTCAACAAATAAAGCTCTATGAACATGAGAAGGGATAGTTTTTACCAAGACTCATTGAGTGCACTCAGGCACTTCCAATCCTTACAGGCAGAACAGGTGTGTGCAGCTCTGGCAGAGCTATCAATTTACTAAGGGACATCCAGCAAGGGAACCAGGGACCTGGGACCTGCTACCACTGGCATGTTGAACTGTGACTTGCATTATGAAAAAACAAAGGCTGCTGGGGCACCTGGATGGTGCAGTTGTGTAAGCATCAGATTCTTGGTTTTGGCTCAGGTCATGATCTCAGGGTCTTGGGATCAAGACCCGCATTGGGCTCTCCACTGAGCATGGAGTCTGCTTGAGCTTCTCTTTCTCCCTCTGCCCCTCCCCCCATGCCCTCCCTCTCTCTCTCTTAAATAAATAAATCTTTTTTTTTTTAAAGATTTTATTTATTTATTTGACAGAGAGAGAGACAGCGAGAGCAGGAACACAAGCAGGGGGAGTGGGAGAGGGAGAAGCAGGCTTCCTGCCGAGCAGGGAGCCCGATGTGGGACTCGATCCCAGGACCCCGGGACCACGACCTGAGCCGAAGGCAGACGCTTAACGACTGAGCCACCCAGGCGCCCAATAAATAAATCTTTTTTAAAAAAAGGATGCTTATTAAGTCTGTATTAACACCCAACTTAGAGGGCTTAGAGGGTCAGACACTGTGTCAAATGACCCCTACAAGTTGGAATTAAAACCAGAATGATGTTCCATAGTAACAAAGATAGATCTTTTCAATTAAGGAAATGAAGAAAAAAACATAAGTACAAAAGAAAAGGAAAGTCTTCTGTTATAAGATGCACAGTTAAAGGAGAGTGTAGCTTCTTGTGTCTCCTCACCTGGTCTCCACACCACTTAATTACTTCCATGTCTTCCCAATCCCTGCTTAAAATAATTAAACATGCAATAATCAACACATTTTAAATTAGAGATACTCAGTTTCACATTCATATCATTTCATTCCAGAAAGATATGCCTTAAAAAATTTTTTTTCTAGATTTTAGCTCTCTATTATCTTCATTATCTTCAAATTAACACTCTGGGTCTGGAAACCAGGGTTTAAGTTTACTGTTAGGAAGAGGAAAAGAAAATGCTCTGAAATCGTGATGGAGTATAAGTCAAGGACATTACAGTGACACAACATGGACGAGAGGAAAATATCCTGTACAAACTACAACATATTTTTCTGCTCCTAGTCAAAGAATTATCCTATACCCCCAATCCCAAAACCACACAGCCTTACGCCATTGCAGGGAGCTTCCCTCTGCCACAGTCTCAATGCCTCTTCTCTTGTCACTCCTCCCCGGTGGCCTCCTGTTCACCAGTACCCCTTTCCCAATACACTCCTGTTATTAGGTCTCTAATTACAGTCTTTTCCAACTCTCTAGTTCCCATCAACTGTGATAAGTTCCTGTTATCATCCCTCTAATTATGTCCATCACCCACTAACCAATTAATTAATTAATCAGTTAATAAACATCAAATTAATACTTATCAAGGCACATTACTAGATACTGCAGGGGATGAAAATTGGTATATGACACTCTTTGCTCAACTCAAAGAATTTACAGTCTGTTTAGGGAGCCACAGGTATGAGTGTGTGTGTGCACGTGTGTGTGTGTGTGTGTGTGATTTCAGTACTATTCCCAGTGTGTTGAGACAGGCAGAGGCAGCCCCCATTGAAGAGATGGAAGATTTGAACTTCCCTCTCTGAAGGAAAAGCAGAGTTCAAACTTGTAGTGAGTTGCGTGCCCAAAACCCAAAGGTGGAAATGACAAGACCAGTCTCCCTTGAAAAGAAAGTCTGAGTCCTGGAGCAGAGTGTCACAGAACTGAAGCAGTAAATTAGGCCAGATCACTGAGGAAAGACCTTAAATGGGAAGATGCAGAGTGTTTACTTATTCTATAGGCATCAGTCAATGACTTAACTAAATATTGCATTCTCTGCAGTAGACACACAAGTAAACTTATTAAACTTGGGTCACCCAATCTTAAATCAGAAGCCAACCCACTGATAGCCCATGAGAAGAGGAAGAGCATGACTGATGGCACCAGCCAGTGGACATGGATGACTCTTGGATACCTCTAGGCCTGTCTCCACTCTGGCAACTATCAGTGATCTTCTATAATGGGTAGGGCTCTTGTTAACATTAAAGTATTTTCTTTGTACAGAGCAACTTTGGGCATTTCTTCCCTCCTATAAATAAAAAACATAAGGAATGTTGTTTCAACATCCTTTGAAACCTTGTTGGAAATCTCATTTAGTGAGGTAAGAAAAATCTCAGTGAGAATTTCATAATTCATAGGGGCAATGGAATGTAGTGTAAAGGTGATTCAATTTTCTCATTTATAAAATAAAAGGGTTGAGAAACTCTAACATCACTTTGAGTCTACAAGGGTTTGTTTTAGCTCTGTAATCACACTCACATTTTAAATTTGTTGATAATTAAAAATTATTAATGGCCCTTTAAAAACCTAAAAAACTAGCTTTTATTTTGCTCTAATTACAAATTAAATTTAAGATATACCTTAATGTCTACTACTAATGTGGCAAAAATGGGTCAAAGTTAGACAGGTATTCAGAAATAGATGCATCATCTATCAGTTAGTTACCTACAGCTGCCTAACAAAGTACCACAAATGTGGTAATAAATGTGGCTTAAAAAAAAAGACATTTATTATTTGGTAATTTTGGGGGGTCAGGAGTTTGGGCACAGCATATTGGTCTTCTGCTCAGGTTCTCACAAGGCTATAATTATGGGGTCAGCCAGGCTGCATTCATTTCTAGGGCTTGAGGTCCTCTTCCAAGCTCATGTGGTATGGGAATATCCCATTCCTGACGTTGCTATCCTACTTGCTGGGTGTCGTCTGGTGGCCACCATCAGCTCCTAGAGGCTGTCTGTATGCCATGTGGCCTTCTCCTTTGGTCTCTCACAACATGACAGCCTGTCCATGATGCTGAAGGGCCAGCTGGAGGGACATCCCATCACTTTTGCCAAATCTTATTTGCTGGAAGTAAGTTATAACTTCTACCAACCATTCAAGGGGGTGGATTATACAAAGGCATGACTCACTGAGGGTCACCTTAGGGTGTGTTTTAACAATGTGAAATGTGAAACAACTGTGTTACTACAGCCACCTAAGTTCCTTCAGTCAATTAAAATATATTTTTTAATGGAAAGTTAAGAAGTAAAATGAGAATGGAAGGTTACTGTTGGAAAACATCTTGTAACAGTCGCCATGACAAGAATAACAGTACAAAGCCTCTGTTCAGCACTTCTAAGCAGTGGGCACTACACACCTTTAACAGCCATAATAAATCTGTAAAGTGGGGTTATTATCCTCATCTTACAGTAAGTAAAATGAGCAAAGATAGGTTAAGTGGCTTGCACAAGTCCACACAGCTAGAAAAAAGCAGAACCTGCTCAGAACTCTGTACAGCAGCAAAGGGAATGTCTAGGCGTTTTGCAAATCTAGGAACTAGATTACTCAGCAGATCATAATAACCCTGAGACTCAGTTTTCTTATCTGTAAAATGGGGAATATTATGATACCTCATCTAGAAATCTCCTAAGGTTGTTGTGAAGATAAAATACATACATACATAATAGGATATGTACAGCGCTTCACTGAAAAACTGACACCTGTAAGTGCTTAATAAATGGTATCATTAATGCTCAGTTTTAAGCGCTGTGTAAATGCTGAAGTATTACACATATGAAAGTATAGGTAAGGATGATAAGTTTAATGGGTTTTTTTTAATGTCTTATTTGTGGGGTTTTTTTTAATTGGCAAGGAATTTTTAGGATTTTTTACTAATCAGTCCACTACTTTTTTTTTTTTTAAAGATTTTATTTATTTATTTGACAGAGAGAGACACAGCGAGAGAGGGAACACAAGCAGGGGGAGTGGGAGAGGGAGAAGCAGGCCTCCCGCCGAGCAGGGAGCCCGATGTGGGACTCGATCCCAGGACCCTGGGATCATGACCTGAGCTGAAGGCAGTCGCTTAACCAACTGAGCCACCCAGGCGCCCAGTCCACTACTTTTCTATGCTTAAAAGGCTCTTGAGGAATAAAGAGGAAGAAATATTCCATCTATCCTTCTGTAGGAGAAGAAATAAAACTCTTATCCACCAATAAATTGAAATGTAAAATACATTTTTTTGGAAGATTTTTTATTTATTTGTGAGAGGGAGAATGAGAGACAGAGAGCATGAGAGGGAGGAGGGTCAGAGGGAGAAGCAGACTCCCTGCCGAGCAGGGAGCCCGATGCGGGACTCGATCCCGGGACTCCAGGATCATGACCTGAGCCGAGGGCAGTCGCCCAACCAACTGAACCACCCAGGCGCTCTAAAATACATTTTTTTTTTAACAATTCCTGTTTATGGGTCAAAGACATAGACTGCTTATCTGCCTGATAAGAATGTTAGAGTTAGCCTTTGTTAAAATGTAAAGTATTAAGTTAGCCAAAAATGGATTATTCAAAAGAATGAGTGGATCAAAGAAAAAACAAGATATTCAGAAATATTTAATCATATAGTAAGAACATTATAGAACATTACATAAGGTAAGTCATCCTTAATAAATCTATAATCTACATGCTTAAAAATTAGATACCTATATTGTTAATTGTCTAGACGGAAAAGACAGTTATTTCTGAGACCAGAGATGACTATATATTTCTCCTTGAATTCCTTGGCTTATCTTTGCCATACACTTGTTTTTCATTTCTAATTGTTACTAATCAAATCAATGCTGCCACCATCTATAAGTGTTGACTTCTCATAGGGGATACCAATGGGATACCCATTACCCATACCCAAGGGCCTCTATAGGACAGTGCTATGCTGGTAAATGTTCGACAATAGCTGAGGGAAAAATAGGTTTGGCAATTTCTATGGCCAATTTCAAGCTACCAATAGGATGTCAATGATCAAGAGGTAGGAAATGGTTCCCTAGCACACCACACAGATCTAGTGAAAGATCAAAAGGAAGCCATCGAGAGAACGTTAAAATTCAATTTAGTGTAGTGTAACCTATGTATCTATATGCTGAGGTCTTGGGATTTCCAAACTGGGCTTGGGAAGATCTCTGGAGGAAGTATAGAATTTTTCAAAGAAAGAATTAAAGAGAAAGTAATTAACCATACTATACATTCTACAAATTTTCTCTCAGGTAATCCCTGATTAACCACAAAAGGTAAGTATCATTTCCCCCATTTTACAAATAAGAAAACAGCAGCTCAGGCAAATGTCCTCATAGCTAGTAAGGAGCAGGTCCTTCCACCCTTTCCTCCCTTCCTTGACTCTTCCCTACTTTTTCCTTCCTTTCTTCCCTCCTTCCTTCCTCTCTCCCTCCTTTTACCCCTTACTGGCCCTCCTTTACTATATGTTCACCTAGTGTTTGGTATGCTCAAGACAGCGTGCCTGGAACCAAGTATAGAGAGGCAGTAATATTTTAATGTTTTAGCCACCTTCACCACTTGTTTTTTCTACAGTCAATAAAATAAAATAATTAAATATATCAATTAGTTTTCACATAGTATATAAAACTGAATGATTCTGAGGGTTTGATATTACAATTCTCTCACCTTTGTGTATATTTTTTTCTTTAAAAGATCTAAGCCTCACTTTGTACAAAAATGATTTTGAATCTGCAGTACTCTTAACTATTCTCTATCATAGTGCTAAACAATGTACCATAAGGTAGGGAAAATTCAAATAACAGGACCACACTCTAAGCTCTTTGTTACAAAGATTATTGGCAAAAAGCTAACTTCATGCCTTTCTTAATGTCCTGCACAATGAGGATTACATATTTCATACAAACCATATTTCTACCAGATATGAACCATGTCACCTCTAAAGTTAATTTATCAAACTTTAGGTGTAGCTTTACAAAAATGATACTATGCTGATTTTAAACCAAAACTACAAAAGATATAAAAGCCCTTATCCTATTGAGAGAGTCAACATGAAAACAGGATAAGACTTAAGATTGAAAGAGAATACGTGTATCTATAGATATATCAGGTAGGGGAAGGAGGGGAGTTGGGTAAGTCTTTTGAAGACATCAGCTCACCATGCTGAGAGAGGGACCAAACTCAAGGAAATCTCTGATCTATAAATTCAACTGCTGCATTTTTTATAAATACATGTAAATGTCTTGTTGTAATATTTGATCTTGGAAATAAAATCAAAAACTTTTCAGGAAAAAAAAAGAAAAAAAAAAGATTGAAAGAGAAGCTTAGTCCCTGACTAGAGCCTAAAAAAGTGGCCTACCCCTTATCCCAAGAAGAGTTAGAGCCCTAAATACCACTGAACTCTTGATTACCAGCTGTGGCCATTCTATTCTGGAACAAATTGGGAAAACTGACTAAGCCTGTTTCCAACGGAAGCAGTCTTCTCAGTAGGCATTAAGGGCCATAAGAACAGACTTGAAGAAATTTAAGCAGTAAAGGAGCCACACCTACAACCAGACATCTGGTTTACCCGGCTTCCTCAGCACATATATATTTGAGAGAGGAAGCTAAGAGAACACAGAGGTTACAATCTGCCAAGAGAGGTGGAAAATATTTTTTTTAAATTTTTTGGAGGAGAATATTTTTTAAAAGAATACTCCAGTGTTTCCATATTTGCCTAATCTTTAAAACTGATACCTTATAAAAATTTTCATATGACATAGGACTGTGACCATTCCTGCCCCACCATTACTTTCGTTATTAAATAATTTTCTGGCATCACAGGCTAGAAATGGTTACTAGTATCTGAGATGCTAACCTACTGACCTCATCCACTAAGAAGAAATCTTGGCCTGTTTAAGCTCTGGCTGTCTCAATTTAACTTGTTAAACTTGTATGTTAAGAAAGCTGAACTGTTTGGGATTAAGAGAAGAGGTAAGAGACTGGAGGCTGTTGCAAAAGTCATCCCAGAAGTGATACAATCTGAATTAGCGCAGTTACAGGGTAAGGAGGAGAACATGCACTGGCATATACGTAAGAGGTAAAAGTCAACCAAGTTTGGTGACAGATTGAATGTGGTGGATGAGAGAAAGGGAAGAGTTTGTTGAAGACTGGAAGAATGATCTAAGCATACCACATGGCACTTTTAAGGATCTACAAAGACTTTTTTAATATCTAAGAGTCCTTAGATGTGAATTATGAGCTTCTCATGGAAGAAGATCATTCAGTTCATGCTTATTGGGCTGAATTAAATATCCTATGCAATATTTCGAATGATACTAAAATTAAAGATAATTTTAAATCAAAAGGCTTAGTTTGTATATTAAAGACATTCTTACATTTTATTGAAATTAAAATGGCAAAGAAAAATAACTCATTTCAGCCCTGAAGAGATACTGTCATTGACACTACAAAAAAAGTGTAGGAAGTAAGAAATTTCAAGCCCAGTTCAAAAGTGACAGTCTGTCTCCTTGCTGCGTTGGTCCTCAGTTAGCATTAAGTTATTCTGAATGTTCTGTTTTCTCTTGGAACGTGAAAAGAATAATGACCAGAGAGAGAGGAAAGCAGAGTGCAAACATTGACTCTGTCACTGTTAACATCTTGGTCCCTCCAGTGATCTGGTCCTGAGTCTTCTCATCTATAAAATAAAGATTTCAGCTAGAGGGTTTATAAGAATCCATCCATTTCTTACAGTCTTTCATCCACTGTGCTAATTAAGAGCTTAAATATTACATATTCATATTCCCATATATAGTGCTTTTTGTAGAGGAAAGGTGAGTTTAGAGGACTGGAATGCACTAATTACCTTACAGATAAATGCCTCAATTTTTTAAATGCCAGGCCTGCATATCAAAGGGTTTCATACAGAGAAGAAATATATATATACATTGGGACAGGTTTTTAAAATAATTAACTGTTATTTATATCAATCTGGTATACACATTTACTTCTAACTTATAAGTTGATTGAGTATTTAACAAATCAATAGGATTTCCACAAATCTTTCCCAGCTGTTAGCTTAAGAATGTAGGCGATTAGAAAAAGAGATCAGACTTGTGGTTACCAGAGGTGAAGGTGGAGAAGGGCAGAGATTGGAAGAAGGCAGTCAAAAGGCACAAACTCACAAACTTCCAGTTATAAGATAAGTAAGTACTAAGGATGGAATATATAACTTAATGACTATAGTTATCACTGCTCTATGATATACAGGAAA
The DNA here is from genome assembly GCF_054177405.1 of Leptonychotes weddellii. Lineage (NCBI taxonomy): Eukaryota > Metazoa > Chordata > Mammalia > Carnivora > Phocidae > Leptonychotes > Leptonychotes weddellii. The sequence continues at coordinate 163,193,065 of NC_138371.1, read as the reverse complement.
GTTAACAAAGCAAATCCTAAAAGTTCTCACTACAAGAAAAAGAACATTTTTTTCTTTTTTTCCCATTTATTTTTATGGTATCTTTATGAGATGCTGCCTGTTAAACAAACTTATTGTGGCAATTATTTCACAATATATGTAGGTCAAACCTTTATGCTGTACACCCAAAACTCATACAGGGATAGATGTCAATTACATGTCAGTAAAACGGGGCTGGGGTGGGGGGGAGGGAACAGGAGATATAGCCAATGGTAAGAAGTTCCATAAACTTTCAAAAAGTATAGGATGAGTGACATTTTTTCCTTTACTATTGTCAGATTTTAGGTATGATCACATTTTCATGAGCTCTAAACCAATGGGCCCATTCGAATTTGAAGGTTTATTTACATGACCTGTTTTGTTTGCAGAATCCTTTGAAATCATTTCAGTTAATTATTCCTTGTAACTACCATCTCATTTAGCAAATTAATATTGCCTTGGCACATATTCATGAAGAATATATTTCTTAGGCATAAATGTGATGGCAACCCTTTAGAAACTATATCACACCATCCTTGTGAATATTAAACTCTTCTAATTACAATCCATGGACTCACTGCTCTTAAAACCATGTCTAACTTTTACTCAAATAACTCAACATGGCTATTTTGATTCATTCTGGGTATCCATATAGAAGTCTTTCACACTTGCTCTACGATTAAACTCCATAAATGCAAATGTAACACATCCTAACCTGGATGTGACTAAAAGTATATGATTAAATATCTTGAGGTTTATTTACCAGCAAACAAAACACAGATGAATCCATGGCAGTCAAGGCATACCAAAGGGCACCTGACAGCTTAAAAGCCAACAAAGTTGGCCAAATGATTGTTCTATACCAGGATGGGTGGTAAGTCCACTGCTGGGGGCTCCATGGCTCTAAGACTCAGAGGCCAAGGCTACACCAGATGGCCAGCAATCAAATGATCTGGCACAGTTACCTGCAAATGGCTCCTGATGCACAATGTGGGACAAAAGACAGGCTTCGTGAAACTCCTTGTTGAGAGCATCATGCAAAACCTCTGTGCATTGATGGTTCCAAAATAAATAAATAAATGAATAAACAAACCAGCAGCAACACATGAAAGCTTTACTTTTAGTAATTGATTGATTCAGGCAATAGTTGGGATCTTGGGGTAGCTGAAGTAATCCAGTTGGTCCATGACTGTCAACATGTTTTTCCCCTAATGGAAAATAATAAAGTACAATGCAAAATTTAAATTGTACTTTAATAAAATACCAGCCTCCTCAGTGGATTCTATTCAACATGGATTTTGACTGTATTATAATTCTCTGCATTCTGAGCCATCTCCTTGATTTCCAAAAGAAAATGTTTTAACCAACATGCACAGATGGATGATAAATAGCTCCATGAGAAGAGCGATTCCTATACAGAATAGCATAATGGTTCAGCCATTTTATCTTATATGTGGACAAAGGGTTTAAATGATTACTTTTGCTTTGAAGATCATCCATGGTTAATTTAAAAATCGGAATCACTCAACACACCTCTGGTTATCTTTCGACAGTGTTCAAGTTTATACTCAAGGAACACAAACTGATCATGGTCTTAGACAAACATAATAAGGATGATGTAAAAGGATGATTTTTCAAAGGTCACCTAATGCATTCCAAAGCTATATATTAATGTATCATCTATGCCACAGCTTCTTTTCAATGCAGAAGACTATCAAGAATTACCTTCATTTGAAAATGAAGCAAAAGACTTTAGAACAAAAAAGGCATCACAAAAATAGAATCAACTCAGAAATGTTTCTTAAGCACTTGCCTTTGCTCTACCACAGTGCTGAGTTCTTTAACAAACGAGAAAAAATGGTAAAAGACATACATCAGCCTTAAGAGAACTTAAGAGTCTTACTGAACAAGACTTACTCAATACATTCACATACATTAAGAAAATTACAGCATTGGGCGCCTGGGTGGCTCAGTTGGTTGAGCGACTGCCTTCGGCTCAGGTCATGATCCTGGAGTCCCAGGATCGAGTCCCGCATCGGGCTCCCTGCTCGGCAGGGAGTCTGCTTCTCCCTCTGACCCTCCCCCCTCTCATGCTCTCTCTCTCTCTCATTCTCTCTCTCAAATAAATAAATAAAATCTTTAAAAAAAAAAAAAGAAAATTACAGCATCTTATAAGGCCAAATATTATTAATCAAAGTAAGCTTACAGTTTATAGACTATAGTGCTATAGAAATTCAGGGAAGATAAGATCACTGTTAAGCAGGGTTCATCAGAGAAGATTTCTTGAAGGATGTGGATCATAGGGCTGCCCTGAAAGGAGACTCTTCTCTTCCTTCACATGTCCAGATCACCTGGCACACAATCTGCAAGGATCACGTAACAATTTTCTGAATTGAACTGAAGGGAGTATAGGGTTTGCAATAATGAAATGGAAGTGAAAGAACTTTCAAGCTAAGAGAATGACATAAGGAAAGAAAAGTAAAGAAAGTAACAAATCAATATCACCTATATAGGATTTTTGCTAAAATGTTTAACCAGGACATAATCGTAAGACAAATACAAATAGACAAATACAAATAGAAGGATATCTTATAAAACACTTCAAAAATACAAATGTCACAAAAGATAAAACACACAGGAGTGTTCTAGATTAAAGGATACTAAAGAAACATAACAATCTAACGCAATTCAATTCCTTAATTATATCCTAGAGAGGGGAAAAACAGCTGTACTGAAATTCTTCCCCCTAAATCACAGAAATGTGAATATGGACTGCATTTTAGATAATATTACTGAATTACTGGATGTGATAATGGTTGTGTAGGAGAACATCCTTATTTTTAAGAGATGTAGCTGAAGTATTTAGGGGCAATATATCATGTCTGCAACTTAGTCTCAAATGGTTCAGTGAAAAAACAAATCTATAAATAAACACACACCCACTAAGAGAGATAAAGCAAATGTGGCTTTGGTGAATCTCAGTGAAATAAATAGTTGTGGGGAGAGAAATAATGAGTCAGATGGGACTAGATTACGGGGATGGATGGCACTGAGAAGTGAGGGGACGGAGGCTAAGATCTGTGAAGAGGGAAAGCATGAACAACTGATGGAGATCCTTGGATTGTCAAATGAGGAACTTGGCCTTGACTTGGAAAAAGAGCAGGGACACAGAATACACGACAGTCTTTGACTTAAAAGTAAAACAATGACTTCATATGTGAGGAAATAAGTATGGCAGCACTTGGCAGAAAGCACTAAAAAAGGAATGATTTGAAGGCCGATTAGAACAGTCTCTCATAATAACCAAAGGGGACATTTGAAAGAAAAGCTTTGGCTTCACAGAAGCAGAGGAATGAAAAGACAAAGACAATTCCAAGAACCAGTAGGAAATATAGATTGTGGGGGGATTGCTTACACGGATGTGAATTCTTTATGATTATTTCTCTCATCTTCCTCCCCTAAAACCTTAAGGCAGACCTTTTCATCTCTCCTGATGATGCTCTGATTCCATTAGAATTTGACCAAAGCAAGATCCCACACTGGCTAGGATTGTTCTCACAGGATTCAAAGCCTCAACAACAAGTCACCCTCGATAAACAGCAAGCTTCCAGAAACAAGTGTCTATCTGGATCAACATTAATGCCCAACATCCACACAAAATAAAAAGGAAAGTGACAAACAGGATTCAAAGGAGAGAAGGAGGTCAAAATGCTTGTGAGATTTCTAACATGGAGGCTGAGAGACAGGGAAACATCTAGAAGGAGAGCTTACTTCAGGTGAAGGTGTCATTCTCCATGTTATTTCAGAGGTGAGAGTATGTTAGTGGGATGGAGAAGTTATATAGGTAACTGTCTACAGCAACAGTTTTCTTCCCAGATTGCTTTTGGGGCTGCTTTGTTTAAAATACTGTAGATATACTCACTCACATAATTAGTTTGTCTAACTTCTTGTCAAATCAATATTTATTCACACAAATCAATCTTGTTGCTTTTTCCCTGAAGGTATTTGGTCAATTTGTGTCACTATAAAGAAGTTTTCCAGGGGCGCCTGGGTGGCTCAGTCGGTTAAGCGTCTGCCTTCGGCTCAGGTCATGATCCTGGCATCCTGGGATCAAGCCCCGCATCAGGCTCTGTGCTCAGCAGGGAGCCTGCTTCTCCCTCTCCCACTGCCTGCCTGTCTGCCTACTTGTGCTCTCTCTCTCCCTCTGTCAAATAAATAAATAAAATCCTTAAAAAAAAAAAAAGAAGAAGTTTTCCAGGGCCTTTTCTCCTATGATTTTTTTTCTTTTCTATACAATTTATTCCTATCTCTTTTTTTCTTATTATCTAATTCATTTTTGTTTAGATTTGTTTCCTTACAGACCAATTATGCTTGAACACTGGTTTGTGTATTTTTCTGCATGCAATATATGTACGTAATAAGAGCCATATACACCTGGGTTTATCTGCTACTAACTAGGTAAATGATTTGGACAAGTCACTTAACAACTATAAAATGGCTATACTAATATACACCTTATACACACCTTAATTAAATAAGATAACTCATTCAGGGGCACCCGGGTGGCATAGTTGGTTAAGTATCTGACTCTTGATTTTGGCTCAGTTCCTGATCTCAGGGTCCTGGAACTGAGCCCCATGTTGGGCTCTCCACTCAGCATGGAGTCTGCTTGGGATTTTCTCTCCCTTCTCCCTCGGCCCCTCCTCCCACCCATCCTCCCCCCACAAATAAATAAATCTTTTTTTAAAAAAAGATAACTTACACAAATTACAGTATCTGAAAAATAGTACACATCCAAAAAAATAATTCTTGTTATACTATAATTGTCATTAGTATTAATTATACTTCACTACATAGAACAATAATCCTACGACCAAAGATAGCATTACTATACACTTACAGATTAAGAAATAGACAAAAATTTCCAAAAGAATAAATTTGAGGACCATTGCCCAAGTCCCTCTCATCTATAAATTCCATAGAGATTAAGTAACTTCTTTGTAATCACACAGCTTGTAAGTGGTAGAGATCCAGTCTATCCAGGGTCTTCTGTCTTCTAAGCCAGGTAGTGCTTTATCCACTTTCTCACAGTGCTATCCATCTGGGGAAGAGCTAGAATTACGACCAATGTGTACTGTGAGTTTAACATATTCCTACAATCAATACTATGCTGCAGTGTGAACAAGTTAGCAAAGAGGGATGTTAACTGAGGTTTTATGTACACGAAAGAGTTCCCAGGACAGGGAAAGATATTTTTTAAGTCAGTGAAATGTCTTTTGACAAATACTGACACATATACATTTTTTTTAAGATTTTTATTTATTTATTTGTTTATTTATTTATTTATTTATTTATTTATTTATTTGAGAGAAAGAGTGTGTGGGGGGCGGGGGTAGAAGCAGAGAGAGAGGGACAAGCAGACTCCATGCTGAGCGCAGAACCAGATGCAGGGCTCAATTTCACGACCCTGAGATCATGACCTGGGTCACAATCAAGAGTCTGGCACTTAACCAACTGAGCCACCTAGGCGCCCCAACACATATTCTATTATGAAACTAGAAGTCTTCCTTAGGAAAAACTTCTTTTAATCTGAAAAGAACACTTTAAGAGCTCTTTTAATTACATAAATCCAAAGCAAGTTTCCAATGCTTTATCTTTGGGATATACAACATGACAAGCTTAACTAGAATCTAAGCTTGATGTAGTAAGTGGATGGAATCACTTTGTCCCTTACCTACAGCCACTGGTATATGGAGATTAGAGGTTGTTAAAAAGGGGTTGTACACATTTGCAGCTTAGGGGTGTTCTGGGATGGCAAGTATTGAGAACTCAAAGCCTTCTCTCTGATGCTCAATGTTACTGAACCTCATTGAGTTAGCCCTAAGGCCAAGTCAGAGAAGCCCCTGATCCAATTCACCATAAGCAAGAGAACACCTCCGGCTGGGCAACACCAGGGAAGGGAAGAAACATTCCCACCCACTGCCACAACCACAGCAGCCAATAGGGCTGCTCAGCAATAGCAAAAACTCTCTTTGGCAAAGGAAACAATAGTCCCAACTGCCTGGACTTAGTAGAGACAAGACCAAGGAGGACTGGCCTTTGGTTTTCAGTAGCCACCCTTGACAGTCTTGGACAAAAGATAGGAGGAGTTCCTGAGGAGAAGCAAAATTACATTTACTGCAAGTAAGGCAGGAACTCAGAGTTCTCATTTGAATATTAAAATAAATATAATGTGAGGTGCCTGGGTGGTGCAGTCAGTTAGTGGGTTAAGCGTCTCACTCTTGATTTTGCCTCAGGTCATGATCTCAAGGTTGTGAGATCAAGCCCCACGTCGGGCTCACACTCTGGACATGGATGGAGCCTGCTTGATATTCTCTCTCTCCATCTCCCTCTGCCTCTCCCCCAACTCTTTCTAAAAAATAATAAAATAAAATAAAATATAATGTTATTTGCAGTCACAGCCTGAAAGACTAAGGACACCTCATTGTAACATCATATGATATTATATTAATAGACCTAACTATGGCTCAGGCAGAGGCCCTTTTCCACAAATATAACTTCAGGGTCTCAAATAGCCTCCACCTTTCATGGCTTGCTTCTGCCTCTGGTAGCTTAGAGAGTTCTCAACAGGTGTCTCCCATGAGGTCAGGGCTCTCCTCCCCCAGGACCTACCTCAGTGCCACCTTTGCACTGCAGTGAGCCACCATCTGCCCTGGACCCTTCCTTTTTTCAGTGTTTCTTCTCAGGCCACTCTAGGGCATAGAAACTCTGCCCCAGATTGCTGATGCTCTCTCAGGCTGTAATGACCTGCCTTATGAGGCTCAGGTCTCCCCCAGGCTTGGGCTTCATCCTGACCTCTGATCTCCCTCAGACACTATCCTCCACCAACATTCACCCTGAAGCCAGCTCACTGCTCTCAACCACTTCGTGTTCACCTCTGGCCCAACTGGGATCTGCTCCCTTTCCTCTGTGTTCTCCACTCCTTGAGCTATTTGGCCCCCAGGATTTCACCCTTTCAGGTTTGACACCAAAAGTGTTCATCCCTCAGTTCAGACACAAACTGGCAAACAGCAAGATCAATCAACAAGCTCATAGCTGACCCAGAAACACAGCTCTCTCTGAGCTGCTGATTCCTCTGCCAGTGTGCCTTGTTGTTCCAGAAATGATTCTCCAAGGATGAATCCTTGTAATCTCTTTTGTAGTTGGGTTCTCTTGAGTTCTTCTCTCCCATCCTCACAGCATCTACTGCCTCCCAGCCTTGCCTCTATGTAGCTGAACCTCAATTTGTATGACTGAATCTCAATCATTGATACTTTTTTTTCTACATTAGACCCCTTAGTCCCATATAAATTAGTAGATAAAAATATACATCACGGTATGAAGGTGGATTGTTGGCTTTTCACACCTAGTCAAGGATATGCTTTAGACTCAACAAGGATATACTTTATACACACTCATACACAAACACACAGAAAAAAAAATTAAGATTTATTTATTTGAGAGGGAGAGCACGCGTACGCGCGCATGAGTTGGGGGAGGGGCACAGGGAAAGACTCTTCGAGCAGACTCCCTACTGAGTGTGGAGCCTGACACAGGGCTCCAGCTCACTACCCATGAGATCATGACCTGAGCCAAAACCAAGAGTTGGATGCTCAACCGACTGAGCCACCCAGGTACCCCGCAAAAAAAACCAAAAAAATTAAATATATGTAGACATTCTTTCATTTTCATCTGACTATTCATTCCCATGAATGTAATGTACTGAAAAAAATTAATTATAGATTAATCCTGGATTAAGGGAAGTAAATAAGGAAAGAGAAAAATGTCCTTAACTATATAGTTCTTCATAATTTTGACATTATTTGTCAGATGCAAATATTGATCTGAGAAGTAAAATAGCATGATCAGCCAGAAACATTAACTGATGTATGCGATCTACAAGGTAAATTTTATTATGTTCACCCTTTACTAGAAGTGCATGGCCCTTGGGCTTCAATTACTAAAGTGATATGACTAAGTTTGACAATTATGTTAGTTACATTATCACAAATCTTACTAAAACTCATTAATTTTCTATATGGAAACATTGTCTTTGACTCTAAAAGAAAGAAAGAAGTTTTAATAAGGATGTAAGAAAGACCTTGACTTTTGCAATAGAGTTTACTAAGATATTTTTTTCAGGACATTACAGTCAAAATACAGGCAACAGTTTCTAAATCATATTCAGTAATAGCTTATTTAATAACACTGCATATTTGTGGAATATGCAGTTAGTAAGACACATTCATTTTAAGTCATACCTTGTTTATAGAGGAAGAAGCATAGTTCCAATGGGATGAAAGTGAACTTTTCAGCATCAGAGTGTGATGTATGACCTATAATGTAGGTTCAATATTATATGCTGACTTGACATCTGGTAAAATCGGGTGGGCCTTGACTAGCCTCACTATAAGTCCCCCTCCCTTCACTGCATCCATAGAAAAAGTGTTCTAGCCTAATAGCCCTCCTCATTAAAGGGACCAAGCCCAGTTTTTGCTTCTCCCTGAGTAGCAGGGTTTAGTTCCCTGTCAGCCCACAAAATTATTCAAACAAGCCAATCACATCCTCCCACAAGAACAAGGAGACACTCTGCCCTCTTGATACTACAAAGCCTGCCTCCCACAGCTCCTGGTTGTTCATTCTGATCTTGAGTGAAATCCAGTGTGATCCTGCATGGTACACTGTCCTCCCCCTCAGGCTGTGAGCACATGTAACTAAAAAACTGCTCTTCATCTTGTGTATCTAGTAGCAGGTGTCCTGTGTTTGGCCATCCCAATAACCCTGGGCAAAAGATCCCTCCACTCACCAAAAGGGTGAAGAGGAGGTGATCAAAACATAGAGCAAGCATTTGGCAGAGAGGATGTTCCAAGCCAAACTTTCTGACCCCACAACATCTGCTATTCCAGTCCCCAGAGCTATACCCACCACATGATGACAGTCAGCACTTAGGAGCAAATTTCTATGTGCCACATTCTGTGCCGAGCTCTTTACATGGATTATCTCATTTAAGTCTCACAACTATCCTGTGAGGTAGGTACCATTATTCTTACCATTTTACAGACAATGAGATTGAAGCACAAAGAAGTTGAGTGATCAACTAGAGGGTGTTGGAGCTGAGATCTCATAGCCTGCCACAGCCAAACCCCACTACCAAAAGAACTACTGGCTTTCCAATGGATGAGTCCTCTGGTAAACAGATTTTTTTCTTAAAGATTTTATTTATTTATTTATTTATTTATTTGAGAGAGAGAGAATGAGAGAGAGCATGAGAGGGGAGAGGGTCAAAGGGAGAAGCAGACTCCCCGCTGAGCCAGGACTCCCCGTGGGACTCGATCCTGGAACTCTGGGATCATGACCTGACCTGAAGGCAGTCACCTAACCAACTGAGCCACCAAGTGCCCTGGTAAATGGATTTTATAGAAACACTCTGCCACCAGATGAATAGAGTTGAAAAGTATAAGTTTATGAGTACAAAGTTGTGTTTACAAAATCTATCTGATTTGTCACCACCACTAAGTAAATAGCGGTATCTACTGAGTGTACAAACTGAAAGAAAGACTTGCCTCAAGCATGGTTAAGGAAAAGGAGCACACAATCCAGATATTATTATCCTCCAGAGTCATCATTTTTATTAAATATTTTTAAAAAGCTTAGTATATTTTAGGTCCTCCCTTTTTTCTATGCTATACTCATTTTCAAACACAGATATAATTATACACAATAATATGTCTAGTTCAAGCTAGCTCTCCTCAGATTTCTTGAATCCAGCTTTTATGCATCCATCTGCCTGCTGAACATCTCAGTCTAACTTCATTATGTCCATATCTTTCTTCCCAGTCTAGACTATGATCTGCTTGTGATTAGTGACCAGGTTTTACTCATTTCTTTTTTATATCACCAAAATCTAGCTCAGTCCCTCAATGGTTTTGAAAATGAGTCAATAAATGAATATAAAATAAATAAGGTCAAACAAGGAACCATTTATTTCTAAAAAATGTCAAGGTGTTAGAAGCTACTTTATTTTTGTCCAAAACTAGTTCTTCATTTAGAGGCTAGATTTTTTTCTGAACATTCTGACAGATGTTTGGAACAGAATTTATGGTTTTCATACTAAGTAATAAAGTAGTTCCCTAAAAGTAATTTTTAAAAAAACTTGTCATCTTTTTAAAAAAGTGTGATAATTTGGAACTAATATCTGTTATGCAATTCATATGTTGTTTATGAACACAAATACACATCCCGTGTACATGCAGTCAACCAACAGAAACTTTTGATGATCAACATTGAAACAGAACTTCTTTTTTTTTTTTTTTTTAAAGATTTTATTTATTTATTTGACAGAGAAAGACACAGCGAGAGAGGGAACACAAACAGGGAGTGGGAGAGGGAGAAGCAGACTCCCTGCCGAGCAGGGAGCCCGATGCGGGACTCGATCCAGGGACTCCAGGATCATGACCTGAGCCGAAGGCAGTCGCTTAACCAACCGAGCCACCCAGGCGCCCTGAAACAGAACTTCTATGAAGCAGTGAACTCCTCACAGAAAATAGAGTGCTCAGTAGCCATTCATCAAACATTTCTGCCTTCGTAAAAAACCTCTTTCTCAAAAGCATTTTTAACTATAAGACATGGTTTTACAGAAACCACAAATATCTTATTATTCTAACATTAAACAGTGTTAGAGTATTTTTTCTTCCCTTTTGATTCTCTACTCCAAAAAAAAAAAAAATGTTCTTTTATGTACTAGGCTATGTCCAAAATTCTAGAAATCTTCCTTGCAAGAAACTTTATGATAAAGCACAGTCTCATTCGAAGCAATATTCAACCCATTTCTCAAACCTAAGTTTGTAAGATCCCCTAGGGAGGTTATTAAAATGCAGATCCTAGATCCCAGTAAACCTCCCACATACCTCACACCAGAGGTTGTAATTCGGTAGATCTGGGATGTGGCTAACGGGTCTAGATTTTTATCAGGTCCTGTCTAATTCATGGGTTTTATCAACTAGGAAAAATATTGCTTCAGAAAATGTGAAGTCAGTTTGAATAGCAAACCTAAATTTAAGATTTTTGCAAGACTATTTGCAGTGGTGTGGAGAAGGATTTCAGGAGAAAGAGGTTGTAGTCAAGAAAATCTGTTACCATAATCCAGATAAAAGTTTATGCAGGACTGAAGAAGAGTATAGGATGGAAGGAGGATGGTAAGAAAAATACTGAAGAGGTTCAATATTCACAAACTAAATCAATAAGACTTGGTGATTCAATAGTTAGGCAAAGCAGGATGAAGAGAGTTGGGATAAGATTGGGAGGAGTGAAGGACAAATTAACTTCTAGAATTCAAGCTCTGCAGATGGACAAGCTGGAGATGTTACTGAGACAGGTTATTAGTCAAGTTTGGGACTTGTACAAACCAGCAGGGATACCTCCAGTTCATAGAGTATTTCTGTAGAACTTTGGAAAAGTCACCATATTTTATGTAGAAGTACACCTCTAGGCACAGCTTGGTGAGTGGGAAACTCCTTCAGGCAAATTAGAAGGTGCTCCAGTCTGTGAGCAAACATAGCCTTGTGCCAGCCACACCTGGGGAAACATAACAAAGGCTGGATTTAAGCCCCCACCTGCCCCTCAAATAAGGGTCCTCATGTAAAGAATAATGTGCAGTTGGCCCAGAGGGACACTAATGAGATTTAGGAAGTGGCCTTGGCAATGGGTGGTTCGAACAGAAAGGAGGCAAATTCACTGAATGGGACAACTCTCAGGAACGGTGAGGGAAATTGATGGATGGGTTGCCTACATGCATAATGAATTCTTCTAGGATTGCTTTCCTAAAAGGCCCCCTACAAACCTCATGGAAGGCCTCACCACCCTGCCTGACACTAGGTCAGATATTACTGAAGTGAGGACCCATTTAGGGGAGGGATCTTTGCTGTGGGATTCAGAGTAACAGCCACAGGTAATTCCCACCAGACCACATGACGGAAGAGGGCAGGGATGGTGTTTCATTCACTGCTCTATGCCCAGCACCCAGCACATTGTTATGATGCCTGAAGTCCAGTCTTCAATGATATTCTTCACCTCATTTGTGAAAACATGATTTGGGGTTCTCTGTTATCTACTTTCCTAGTACTGTAAAATAACATGAATAAGACCAACTTTATAAATGACAATTTAGCCTGGAGGGCAGGTGATTGATATTAAAGATGGTACTTGTGATGAGCACTGGGTGTTGTTTGTAAGTGATAAATCACTAAATTCTGCACCTGAAAATAATATACACTATATGTTAACTAACTGGAACTTAAATAAAAACTTGAAAAAAAAGAAAAAAAAGAAATGGCAATTTATTCTATTAATCCCATCAAAACTCAGCAAATAAAGTAAAATAGGCTTCCTTTGGAGATTTCCCAATTGTAAAAGAGGGAAAATTCTACCAGGCATTTTATTGTATCTCCCTTTCTGTTGACCCAAGTTGCAGGTTATTCTATAATAAAGCATTTGTCTGATTTTGACTAACTCTGGTCCTGCAAGATTTTGCTTTGTATACCTATCCTAGATTTTCTCTCCCTCTTCAGTGGTGTCATTTTTTTTTTTGTCACAGTAATTTAATTTCCTTGTTCTTTTTATAACAGTGCTTAAATTGTTTTGACGGAAGATGTGCACCAGATGGAAAGAGCACAGATGTCAGCACCTGTATGCTAAGACTGTGCCTTAATGTACCATTTGGCTCATTATTTTACAGATATTTTACAGTCATTGTAGGAATTGTAGCTTTTTTACTTAGAAAGAACATCTCAAGAACTACTGTTTTTATTTCTTTTGTAAATTCCTACTAATTGTTAGTACTCATAACGTTGTGTCTAGGAGACCTCATTAAATACAGCAAAAATACTTGAGAACTACCACCAATAATTATACGCGTGCGGAGGATTGCTTTTAGAGTTAAGCTACATTTTCTTAAAACAAAATACCCCTTAACTTTCAAAAGCCACATTTCTAGGGAAACGGAGAACAGAAAAGAGGGAATAAATAAGCACTTACTGAGTATATACTATACTCCAGAAATTTACAATATTTCTCAAAACATCCTGAAAATAATTCTGTGATGTTGGTATTGTTCACTCCAGTTTACAGATGAGGAGTTTCATAAAAGGGAAGGAACTTGCTGGAGATCATAAATAATGTCATAATCAATACATGTTGTAGATGCTGGTAAAAGGCAGATCAAGGATTCAATCCCTGGTATGTCAGGCTCTGTCATGTTACCAGGCGTGGACATTTTTGAAGCAATACAATTTTTTCTAAACATCACAATCCATTTTCAGATCATGACATACCAATGTCATGCGAATACAACACTAAAAGACCAGATTTATCTCTAGATTGAATACTTTTCTGTCTGCTTGACATGAAGAATAACACAATGCCTCCTAAGCATTTGTCTATTTACCAAAAGCCTCTTAAATGAGTTTACAGTAACAAATTAGCATCTGTAGTTAATAATCCAAAACCAATTTTCAATATCAATCCATAAAAAGCACAAATGGTACTTGTAGCATATTTGCACATATGTTCTATAAAAGATAAAATATACTTATATCTTAGTTAAGCCATGATGGCAAGTTTATTTTTCTTTATTTAGCTTAGTCCCTAGGATATTATTATCCCCCCTTTTCCACTCCATCTGCTCTTCGACTCAAGTCAAATCACCTACTTGGTGGAAGCTTAGATTATGTTGATCATTCGGGGTTCCTTATGCTTCTGGGGGCATGGTTACCATATTGCCTGACTTGCAAAGCTCAGAAAACAGATTATTAAGGAAATGAAATGCCAGGAACTCAAAATACTGAATACAAAATATGTAAATAAATCCAGAGAGCAATGTTGGCTGAAATTATCATTGAAATATGGCCTTAAAAAGATATACACAGGGAAGCTTTTATCTTCCCAGGGCCTCTGGCATCACTAATTAGATGTTAGTGTCACGAACAGTAAGATTCATTAAAAAAAAAAAAACAAAAAAAACCCACCAGGAACGTCTAAGTTGTTTAAGTCCATAGGATATATTTTCCACATCAAGTAAATACCAGCAATCAATTTTCTTTCAAGGTCAAGTGTAGTTGGTATATTACAATTTTCTAGAGTTTTGGTGGCACATGTTAATTGGCTTTTATCTCATGTTGAGAGATATTAATCAGCAACAAAGACAAATAATTGAGAACCAAAATAAGCACCCTGCTATACACACTGACCCAGGTCACAGACTTGAATATAAAGATTCTTAGAGTGATCATGATAATTTATTAAATGTGTTTTATTGAAGAGCAATGTGATCCACTCAGGAAGATTCATTCATTCAAAGAATTTTTTTTTTGGACATGTATCTATATACCCTTCTAGGCACTGGGATACAGCAGAAATAACCCAGAGATCTTCTAGCAATCTTTGCTACCCTCAAAGTACTTTTACGCTGGGATGCAGAGTGGAGCTTGTGTTCCCTCTCTCGCTGTGTCTCCCTCTGTCAAATAAATAAATAAATAAATCTTAAAAAAAAAAGAAAAGAAGGCTCATTACAGATCATGATAAAAGCTATAAAGAAAATAAGCAAAGTGATGGGAAGCAACTAGGAGTCAGAGGCGAGTGGATGAGAGTTTAGGTCTATGTAGAGAAGCCAGGCAACGCTTACTGAGAAGGTGGCATTTTTGCTAAGTCTTGAACAATGAGAAGAAACAAGGCAAGGGAAGAGCTGAAGAACCATGTGCTGAGCAGAGGGAAGTGAAAATGCAAAGAGCCTGAAGCAATAAAGAGCTTTCTATGTTCAAGAGTACCAGTGTGGCTAGAGTGTTGTGAGCAAGGAGGATGGCCATGATGCAGCTAAAGAGGTGAGTGGAGGCAGATCTTCCTTGTGTGACATGAAAGACTTAGAAATGATAAAGATAAGTAAAGTTCCTTGTAACTTGGTTGATATATAAAATTAATGCTGTCTATCTGGGCCTGCTAGTGAATTCAAAGAAAAAAAATAATAATAAAATTTTAGAATTGGAGGGAAACTGATGGATTACCTATTCTACCCCTTGTTTCATAGAACCATGAAGACCCAGTGGGGAGGGGAGTCAGAATTCTGGGTTCCCTGATGTCTAGTGACCTTTTCATGACACCTGCAGGCTTACAATTTTTACCACTTAAGACTCTAATGGCTTCCTACCAGACCCCGTGCACTGTAAACATCTAGCAGCTAAAGAAAGCCACTCAAACTTTTCTCAGAAGATGGAAATGAAAAAGAACCAAAGAGCAGTACTGCATGCCCATGGGAGGAATGCCTGAAGGCCTTCATGAATTACTCTTTCTTAAAGAAACTACAGCCTTGAATAGGATCTACAGAAATAGACAGGGATGAGGACCCAGGAAGTGCCATAAGACAGAGAAATTTGATGAAATTACAGAGAATGGGGAACTCCACAGGTGAAATAGCCTCAAGTAGCAGATACCAACAGCTAAAGTTGGAAAAGACATGAAGTTTGCCAGAGAGATAAAATAAATGTATAAAAACATACTAAAAATAACCTTTAAATTTCAATATCAGCAAAATATTTCCAATTATTGATTGTCAATTAGGTAGAGTCTCTTCCCAATTGCAACCCTTCTCCATTCTTTTTTTAACTGATCAACACACACCAATAAAAATACTATAGAGAGTACAACAATAATATAATAATATCAGGACACACGATAGGATGCTTACTTGAGGAATAGACTAATAAGGGTTATGACAGGCCCTCTATTTCTGGAAAGACAGCTTCGAGTGGTCTAGTCAAGGTGTTTACCTGTTTGGGGGCAAGAAGCTAGACCAAGTAACTTTATAATTAATGCTCCCTATAACAAACAGAATCATTTTGTTCTCCCTGAATGCAGAGCATGATTAACAAGGTCAAAATCCTGTAAGAGAGAAGGAAAGCAGATTTAAACTAACATCATGACAAAATAAGATAAATGCAACATGGAAGTTGTGATAGACACAGCAGTGTTTTTAATGCCACTATCAGTGTGTCAGGCAAACCATGATTTGTATACCCCTGGGATTACAATGGAAAAAACCCAGCCACTTATTTCAATCAAATTGATGAGAACAGACATGATTGAAATAAGCAGAGAATGCTTGAGGAAGATTTTGCTTAACACTCACAGCTTCACATAAAAGAGTCCTCTTACATCTCCTTAAATCACATATTGGTCTAAATGGCCCTGTTTTCAAATTGGTGAGGAAAGCAAGCAATGAGACAGAGAAAGTAGAAAGCTTACCCGTCAGGACGCTTCATTCCAATGTTAGATTTATAAATTACTTAAGCAACAATTCTTTTAATAAAAATAATACATAGCCCAAATCCCTTTATAAAGTAGGTTTCTTAAAAATGTGTATATAGTGCTATTCAATTTAAGTGTACACTATATGTAGTATCCAAATATTGGAATATTTGAAGGTCATGTACTTTAGTTACAGTAAGGTAGATGTTTCCAGTGGGGTGATTGGTGGCCCTCAGAATAATATGTCCACATCCTAACCTCCAGGAACCTAACATGAGTGTGATCTTATTTTAAAAAAGGATCTAAATCCACTGACAAGTATCCTTATAAGAGATGCACAGAGGAAAAAGTATGGAAAGAAGAGGCGGCCTTGGGAGGATGGAGGTAGAGGTGGGAATGATGCAGCCAAAAGCCAAGAAATGCCTGGAGCCACAAGAAGCTGGAGAAGGCAAGCATTTCAGAGGGGACACAGCTCTGCCGATGCCTTGATTTTGGACTTCCAGCCTTCAGAACTATGACATAATAAATTCTTTGTTTTAAGCCACCACATAGTCCTAGGAAATTAATACAGCAATTTTCTGCTATTTTTCTTTTTTTGAAGATTTTATTTATTTATTTGAGAGAGAGTGAAAGAGAGCACAAGCAGGGGAAATGGCAGGAAGAGGGAGAAGGAGCAGACTCCTTGCCGAGCAGGGAGCCCGACACGGGGCTCGATCCCAGGACCCCGAGATAATGACCTGAGCCAAAGGCAGACACTTAACTGACTGAGCCACCCAGGTGCCCCTCTGCTTTTTTTCTTAATGACTACAAAAGCACTATTGCAACATTAAAGAAAGTTTTGACCAGAAGATCGAGACAAATCATTAGGCATTTAATCATCTAGCAGGCATTTTCATTTTAGTATACTCCTGTTGACTCTTTGCCCATATATTTACATTGCTGTACTTAAACTGAGCACATGATGTTTCACTGTCCTTTCCCACTAAACATTACATCATAAGCATTTTCACTGTGTCTATAATGGTCTTTGAATGTATTTTAATTTCTGTATAAATTCCACTGAATTGACACACTATATAATTACTTAAGTATTTTGCAAGTTTTGAAGGTCTGGACTGATTCTTATATTATTCTAATAAATGACAGAGAACTACAGTCAGATGCAAGTCCTAGATATTTTTGATGCAAATATTGCATCGTTGCAAACATTGCTGAATTATGGACAGAGAACCATCAGTCAGTCACCCAACAAGTATTTCTTGAAACTACTAAGTACCAGGCACTGTTCCAGGTCTTAGGAATGCTGTAGTAACATAAAGTATATAGGCTTTTGGTTTATATCATAGCCAAGAGGTAAACTGATAAAACATAGTCAACATATTTTATGAACATGATAAATTGATAAGTCCGATCAACAAAGAAAGAACTCTTAGCAAACTAGAAATGGAAAGGGATTTCCCTAATTTAATAGGAGGCATCTCTCAAAACTATAGCAAATATCAAGCTTCATCGGTAGAATGTTAGGAGCATTTCCTTTGAAACTGGCAACAAGGAAACAATACCATCTGTCACCACTTCTACTAACATTGCACCAGAAATCCAAAAAGCACCACAAAATAAGGAAAATAAAATACAGGACTGAAAAAAAGAGAGAGAAAACTATCATAATTGCAAATGATATGATCATCTATACAGGAAATACCCCAAATTATCTACAAATTTGTAGAATGAATGAATTTTAGCAAGATGGCTGGATAGGCCATCTGGGTACAGAACAATCTCTTACAAGAGCTACAGAAAGCATAGTTATAAAAAGAAAAGATTGATAGTTTTGACCATGTTAAAATTAATCATTTCTCATCAAGACATCATAGAGTGGTCTTTGCAACACATAAAATTGATATTTCCACATATATGGCTTGCTAGGCATTAATACCAGAAATGTATAAAGAAGTATTACATGTTGATAAGGAAATAAAAACAACCATTAGAGAAATGGGCAAAAAGCCTGAACTGTCTTTCATGGAAATGAAAACTCAAATAGGAAATAAACATGTTAAAAGATGTTTAGTAATCAGGGAAATGCCAATTAAGACTACCATGAAATAACAATTTATTCACATTAGATTGGCCAAAAACAGAACAAAAAACTAAGAACCCTGAAGGCTTGCAACAGCATGTGTTCACCATATGGACTAGAGTAACATGTAACCCGATATCCATTGTCAGGAGGATGACTAAAACATACTGTGCTTTGTTTGCACAAATAAAATATTACAGAGCAATGACAATGAATGAAGTATAGCTATGTACATCAGGAAAGACCTGGAAATAATATTAAGTGAAAAAAAAAATTGGATAAGATAACATAGAGCATAGTATTATTTTTATAATGTTCAAAATCCAACAAAACTAAATAGCATATTGTCTGGTACCCAGGCATAAAGCAATAAATATTTTAAAAACAGCAAAAATGAAGGCAAAATCCTTAACACTGATAACTCTTGAGGAAATCAGGAGATTTTAGAGGAAAACATAAGCAAGTTCAATAGTTAGGGTAACACCTCTAGTTCTTAAGTTGGATGATATGTTCATGGATTTTCATATTATTGTTATGCTCAAAACTTATACACGTTACATAAATGTTTCATATATTACAACTATTACATAGGAAATTTCTTAAAGTAGAAGTTGGAATAAACAAAGGAACTGATGAAATTTCAGTGTTCTAAGGGAAGAAAGAAAAATTGCAAATGAACAGAAAATACTGCTGCTGAAAATAACTTTAACTATAGACCTCCGACTTTCAACCCTACCTGTACATTAGAATCACTGAGGGTGGTAGAGATTTTTTTAAAAGAGCACTGCCTTGATCCTGCCTGAGATTCAATAAATCAAAATTTACGGGGCAGGACACCTGTCATCAGTTTGTATGTTTGTTTTCTTTGGAGTTTGCCTTCAGCATTTGCCAGATGATTCTAACAAGCAGCCAGGGTGACAAATCACTGATCTAGACCAAACCTCCTATTATCTGTTGAGAAACTGAGGCCAGAGAGAAGTGACTGGCTATCTGAGTGGAAAGCTCAAGCTTGAAACCAACTGCTAAGTCACCAATACAACTATACTGTCAGGAAATTTCACCCAACTTTTACTAAAACTAAGCACAAGTGGTGGAAAGAGTACATTTTAAGATCTCATTCTGAAAATAGTCACCAGTGTTCTCCTCACACATTTTCTCCAGGCGAATATTACATAAAGCTTCATCATGTTTCCCTCCCTTTCTTGGGTGGGTGGGAGGAACCCTCCCTGCCTTATATCCTCGGCTCCACTTTGTACTTATTGAAGTGCAGTCAAGCCCTAGAAATCACCCCAAAGAGGTGTCTAACAGCCTCTTCCTGGAGCTCATCAGTCTTTTTGTGCAACTGCTGCCCAGATGACAGAGGCCAGGGAGGGACTGACAAATGTGCAGGGCTGGCTAGAAGGAGCACAGATTAAAAATAGAACTTGCAGCATCTTCTTTCCCTGGGCTGTGTCCAGAAAGGTGGCATGGAGGTTCAAACGGTGGCCATATCGTGGGATCCCAGATGACACTCCCATGAACTCATCAGACAGCTGTTAACAATACCTAAGGCAATTGGGTATGTTGGGGCATCTGCTTTCTGCTTCACCATGCAGAAAACTGGGGAAGGAGGGGGTGATCTTTTGATTCAATAACCAAAAAGCCTTCTGCATGCCTCTCCTGAAGTTTGTTCTGACAGGGAGTCAACCAGTTGTTGCTTGGTAGTTTGGCCCAAAGCACCTTCAATTCCTCTCTCTAATACGCTGCAGGAGGCTTAGCCCCCACTAACCCTCTGGAGGATTTGGTTTTTACTCTAAGGGAAGGGATAACCATGCTGAAAGGCACTGGGTCCATACCATCCTTCCATGATTATGGGTGCACACACCCGCCTCCCACGCTCCCTCTCTAACACACAACCTCAAGGAGCCACCATTTTTTCGCTCACAAACTTAATCCTAAGACCATACACACTACACTGTGATGGGACTGTATGTCTCCCCCAGATCCCAGCGATATTAAGATAAAGGTATCCTGAAGGCAAAACGTGTCCTTATGCATTTACACCAAGAAATAAGTATTAGGCAATTTGCAAAGACTTGGAGTGTTGGTAATAATAAACTCTGGCATGTATGTTAACAGTTAAGTGTGTCCTGCTCGTGATCATTTATGCAACCCTTACAGTATCATAACTAACTCACTTGAATTTAGGCTCCTTTCATTTCCCTGGAGGATCCACAATGTTTTGTCTAAACTCAAAACAGAAAGAGGAAAATGGAATAGTCCACAACACACAAATTCTAAATAACTGATAGTTGACTAAGAGGAAATGCATAAATATGGAAGCAAAAAATAGAATTTTTACTCTGTTTTATTATGTTTCTGTTAAAATGAAGAATTATACTGTAGATCCTAAATTATACCATGTAATTTAAAATAAAGAAGAAAATTATGGTTTTTTAACAGCTCCAAATATCAGGCTTGCTGGCTAGAGCCTGGATTAATGCTTATGATGTGAGAAGTCCTTTTTTCATTGAACATGTCTACCAGCTGGATGGAAAACATGTATTCTTCAAATACAGTAAAGGCTTAATAGGCATTTATATACAAAGCAGCCATTCTATGATTACTGAGTTCTGAAAATTCTATTCTTCCATTCAAATAGGGTGGACCATGCCAGGAGAGCCCTTTATTTTGGAGTGGGTAATAGGATTCAGCCTGTAAGTGTAGAAGCGGGACCTGAATTTAGTGAACTATTATGCCTAATAAAGGAGAGAAAAACGTAGAATGTCTGAGGAAAACAAAAATGAAGTAGCCAGCAATGTGGGGTGGGCTGGGCTGGGGCTGGAGGTGGGGAGAAGGTGAAACAACCATAGGAAATGTTGAGCAAGATGTAGGAAATTTTGGAGGCTCTTTGGAGTACATTATTGTGCTCTGTGAACTCCCTCTTTGATCTCATACATTTACAGGTGGAGGGAGGCGGTACTAAAAATCATGAAATGAGTTTGTGTTGAATTATCAATAGAAACATGAGACACTGAGCCCTGCTTGGTGGGGCATAGTCAGAAGAGTCCTCAGAAGGGAAAAAAGAGGGAAGTGGGCGGTTATAAAATACACTGAATCTCAAGACAAGCCCAGCCAATCAAGCTGGATATTGCGAGCCACTCCTCCTCTGTGACTTCCATGTAATTGAGTTCTAGAACAGTCTGAGTTGTTTGCAACAACAATAATAATGGGAAACATGTGTTTTTGTTCTTACATTTTGCAAGAAAGCTCTCACATTATCACATTCACATCCCTCTCGATTTCATCTTTATTAACACGTAGGAGGTGAACCAGTCTTAAAAGAGCCAGCAAGAACTGAGAAGCAAAAAATTAGGAGTTTTTATCTCAGAAAATAAGCAATAAGCATAGTAAGACTGTACCAGCATCACAGTCAACAACTATGATTTCAGTAAAGTGCGGATCAATATTTAATTAAACATGTTATGCACAGGAAACAAAACACACAAACATCAGATTTACAAAAATAAATTTGAACACTATCATCCTGTAATTAAGATTTAAAAATACTAGTATCCAAAATCTATAAAGAACTTATCAAACTCAACACCCAAAGAACAAATAATCCAATCAAGAAATGGGCAGAAGACATGAACAGACATTTCTGCAAAGAAGACATCCAAATGGCCAACAGACACATGAAAAACTGCTCAACATCGCTCGGCATCAGGGAAAGCCAAATCAAAACCTCAATGAGATACCACCTCACACCAGTCAGAAGGGCTAAAATTAACAAGTCAGGAAATGACAGATGTTGGCAGGGATGCAGAGAAAGGGGAACCCTCCTACACTGTTGGTGGGAATGCAAGCTGGTGCAGCCACTCTGGAAAACAGTACGGAAGTTCCTCAGAAAGTTGAAAATAGAGCTACCCTATGACCCAGCAATTGCACTACTGGGTATTTACCCCAAAGATACAAATGTAGGGATCCAAAGGCATACATGCACCCT
>NC_138371.1:163120558-163170147 GCF_054177405.1 Leptonychotes weddellii | reverse complement strand
ACAGGTTTTTGCTGGAGTGGTGGGGGGTGGGAGGGATGGGGTGGCTGGGTGACAGACACTGGGGAGGGTATGTGCTATGGTGAGCACTGTGAATTGTGTAAGATTGTTGAATCACAGACCTGTACCTCTGAAACAAATAATACACTATATGTTAAAAAAAAAAAAAAGAAGAGAGTAGGAAGGGAAAAACGAAGGGGGGAAATCGGAGGGGGAGATGAACCATGAGAGACTATGGACTCTGAGAAACAAACTGAGGGTTCTAGAGGGGAGGGGATGGGGGGGATGGGTTAGCCTGGTAATGGGTATTAAAGAGGCCACGTACTGAATGGAGCACTGGGTGTTATATGCCCACAATGAATCATGGAACACTACATCAAAAACTAATGATGTAGTGTATGGTGATTAACATAATAAAAAAATACTCATCCTTGTTATCATTCATTTTTCAATAAGTATTGTTTTTATAACAGCACCATTGTCTAAGAATATAATCCTAGAGTTATATAAAGTCTTACCATACAGAAATAAGATACTTGTTTTACTTCAGATTTTTTTACAAAAATATTTTTAAATATTGCTACTAATCTGTTATGACAAGTATCTTCCTGATACAATAGTAAAATGCAAATTATAATCATTCACAGCTTAGTTTACCAACTTATTCTTTAAAGCCGTGTTTCTTAAGGGATGGCTCTTAAAGTACTCACATCAGAGTTATGCAGGGCACTCATGCATGAGTCTCATCCCCAGGATTCTGATATAATGGGTCTGGGGTGCAGCCTGGGGATGGGGAATTTTTAAAACTTCCTAGGAGATTCTGATGTGCATTCAAGATTGAGAATCAGTACTCTAGACCCACTAAAGAATTTCTGGAGATGGGTCCTAGAATCTTATCAGGCCTCAGGTCCACCAAGTGATGCATAAATGTAATAAATTATAAGAATATAAAAAAATGTTTTTGATTTACATGTATCTGAAAAGGATTTAAAGATACTCAACTGTATGACAAAATCCAGTATCCTCCTAACCTTAGTCTCTCCACCCAGAAAAGGAGCAGAACTAATTCAATGGTAGATATGATCATTTTAAATAACTCTTTAGAATGCCTTAGTGTTATCAAAGGTTGTCTTTGTAATTTATCTCATTTAATATGACCACAACTCTGTGAGATAGTCTTTTGACTCCAATTTTGAATTTAATGCAAATTTAGATTCAGGGCTTTTGACTCACCCAAGATGAAATTAGCTATTTAAGTCGTGAAATCAGAACACAAGAATCACAAATTTCTTCCTCAAATATCTGCTTTTTCTTCTGTATACACAACGACCATATTTCTTAGAAGGAAATCATAGTTTCTACCCTGATAAAGGTACCAAACTTGAAAATACTCACATTTCATACTCATAGCCTCTCCTTCATCTTCCTCATTAGACAATAGTTTCAGAAATAATAACTACATGGTGCATAGTACGTGTTACAGTGGACAGTGTTTTCACAAGGAGAGCCATATAATATAAACAGAATAATATAACAGGCACAATTTTGAACTCCTTATTTATAAATCATTCATTTTTGACCCATGACTCCCAGTGCCCAGCACAGAGCAGAAAAAGAGAGACAGTCCAATCGATACTTCTTAAATAGGGAATGATGGGTGTCACCACTGGGTCAAGTTTCTTTCCTTTAAACTTTTTAATATCAAAATAACTCCAGATTCACGGGGAGTTGCCAGAAAAGGTGTACAGGAAGTCCAAGCCCCCTTCACCCAGCCTTTCCTACTGGTAACATCCTGTATAACTCTAATGTAATATTAAAAGGAGGAAATTGACGTTGGTATAATCCATAGAGTGCATTCATATTTTACAAGCATTCGTGTGTGTGCGTGTGTGTGTGTGTCTTTCTATGGAACTTTGTCCTCTAGGTAGCTTCATGCAGCGGTAATGGCACCACCCCAATCAAGCCACCCACACTGTTCTGTCACCCACGCTGCACTTTTATAGTCACAACCCCCCTCTCATCCTTAACCCCTGCCAATCACTAATCTGTTCTCCACATCTACAAGTCTGCTGTTTCAAGAATGCCGTATAATGGAATCATACAGTATGTAATCTTTTGGGATCAGCTGTTTTCACTCTGCATAACGCCTTTGAGATTCATCAAATGTGTTGCATATATCAGTAGTTTATTGCTTTTTATTGCTGAGTAGTATCCCACAGTATGGATATATCACTGTTTGTTTAACTATTAACCCACTGAAGGACACGTGGTTTGGTTCCAAGTCTGGGCTAGTACGAGTAATAAAGCCGCTATGAGCAAGTTTTTGAATGCACATGCATTTTCATTTCACTCGCATAAATGCCCATGAGCTAAGCATTTTAATAAGCATGTGTGCCTCCTCCACTCTCTCTCCCTTCCACCAGTGGGACGCAAAGGACAGCAGGGCACTGGGGCTGACACAGAGAGTCACGAAATGAAAGGAGCCTGGTTTCTGAATCACTGAGTGCAGGAGAGCCTCCTATGGCTCCGGAATACCCACCTTGGATGCTAAGTAGCCAGAAATAAACTTTTATTGAGCCTAGGTCTTACAGAGGTTTAGCCTATTTTGTCTAAACAGCTAACAAACTAAATGAAGCCCAACGAATACAATATATTCTAACCCAAGGATGAAATCGATTTTTTTGTAAATAAATTACATTCAAAAACAACTTTTGGGGAAAATTGTAACTATTTTGGTAGAAATCTTTATAAAACATTATTTACTTTAGTTATTTACTTATTTGTAAAATAAAATCACCATACTGCATTATCACCGCAGTAATATGGGTTGGGCAGGTAATTCCCCACATTAAGTGATCCCCAAACACAATGGCTTGATTCCATTCGTGCCTTCCTTGAATATGACTCTCCCAACAGACTGCCTATGTAACTCCTCTCCCGATTCCCAACACAGTGGTTCTCAGACTTAAGCTGCACCCAGGTTCACCTGGAAGGCTGTTAAAACCAGACTGTGGGGCCCCACCCCTAGAGTTGCTGGTCCATTTGCATTTTTAACGAGTTTCCCCTGGTGATACTAAAGCCATTGGTCTAGGAGACACATGTTGAGAACTGCTGACCTAGAAAATCGGGAAAATAAACTTCCAATGTTTTCAAACCAGAGCCGGGAGACCCTGAACGCCTACGTACTTGAGTGTGTCTCTAATGAGCAAGGAAGCTGCATTAGCTAGCCACACTTTACAGCATCTACTTTGGTTTGGAGGAACTGGGTTTTGCTATCGTTATTTGCTGGTTATCGTTTATGTTTTCTACTTGCTTCCAGCTTCTCATGGAATCTTGTCAGTCAGACTTAAAGGTTACCTCCTCAAACCTCTTCGCGAAGCAAGAAACTCTACATCCAAAACAAGGGAGCAGCCCGCTGTGTTCAGCACTTCCCCGGGATGAGATGAGTAATTCACCCTTGCGTTTTTTTTCAGAGAGTTGATGCTGTCAGATGGGAAAAGGCTAGTTCGGTGTGACTTTAAAATGATGTGAATTATGACCCAAACTCAGACATGGGAGAATGAAACCATCTTAGCATCCCCTAACAGCTTTTTAAAGAAATCTTTAATATCTTCTTATATTTCTTCTATTACATGTTATTCAGAATAAGAGAAAATAAAGTGATTTAAAAAGAGCCAAAAACATTTTTTTAGTAGGATCAGCAGAGCCTTGTGATAAAGTGAGGCCCCAGGAGACTGGGCTGGAATCACCATCTTCCACTGATGAGTCATGTCATGTAATTACTCTTGGCCCCAACTTCCTCATTTGCAATATGGGGATAAAAGTGTGTCCCTTACTACTCACAGGGGCACCACATCAAATATTGTATATCAAAGCACTTTCCAAACTGGGATAATCAACTCATTAGCTATTAATAGCCTAATTATTCATACTATCACTTTTATTTAAGTAATATACATTCTTACATAGATAGTGTTTCCAATAATATTTTCATCTCTGAGTCAAACACTTATAAATTTCTGGTATATAAATGCTCTTTGCCTCCTCTTGCATTTTTTAAAGATTTTATTTATTTATTTATTTATTTGAGAAGAAAGAGACAGGATGAGCAGGAGGGGCAGAGGGAGAGAGAGAATCCCAAGTAGACTCTACACTGAACACAGAGCCCAACATGGGGCTTGATCCCAGGACCCTGAGATCATGACCTGAGCTGAAACCAAGAGTTGGGCACTTAACCAACTGTACCACCCAGGTGCCCCTAATTCTTTTTAATTTAAATATTCCCTCTGCTCTTGTGTGTGTGTTTCATGTTATTATTATTATTATTAAATCTAGGCCAGCTATCTGTCACAATATCCCACTTCCTGGATTTGTCTGATTGTTCCCCTATGACTAGATTCAGTTTAACATATTTGGCAAGAATATTACCTAGGTGATATTACATCAAATCAGGAGACATATAATATCAGATTGTTCTACTACTGGTGGTACTAAGTTTGATCACATGAATAAGGTGACCTGCACTGTACAGTTACAAAATTTTTCACTTTATAAGAACATAAGTAATCTGCAAGGAGATACTTTGAGACCATGTGAATATCCTTTCCCAACCACCTTTCTCCAAAAGGGTTAGCATTGACTGATGATCCTTGATGGATTGAATATTGAATTGGGGGTTGCAAAACTGTGA
This sequence comes from Leptonychotes weddellii, assembly GCF_054177405.1. Lineage (NCBI taxonomy): Eukaryota > Metazoa > Chordata > Mammalia > Carnivora > Phocidae > Leptonychotes > Leptonychotes weddellii. The sequence goes on along the minus strand of NC_138371.1, from coordinate 163,165,460 downwards.
TTTTCTTATTTTGTCTCTTCTTCCATAATTATTAGCATTCTTTTAATAAAAGGATCTTCTAATAAAGGGGTTCTTCTAAAAAGGGATCTCTCTATACATATATAGGTATACATATACAAATGTACATATATACCACTATAGACTCATGCTTTTATTTTTTATTTAATGTGTTATAATCCCTTATCATATTTTTTTGATGTTCAAATTGTCCAAATTTAGCCAGTTAAATGTACTTCATGCCAATTCCTAAAGGTGGACACATTCTTACTTTATTTTGTGGAGTTGCTTAAATTTTTCATTGAACTCTCACTTTAAGTGGATTTTGACATTTTTTTTTTTTTTTAATTTATCTGAGAGAGAGAATGGGAGACAGAGAGCATGAGAGGGAGGAGGGTCAGAGGGAGAAGCAGACTCCCTGCCGAGCAGGGAGCCCGATGCGGGACTCGATCCCGGGACTCCAGGATCATGACCTGAGCCGAAGGCAGTTGCTTAACCAACTGAGCCACCCAGGCGCCCCGGATTTTGACATTTTCTATGAGGAACAATTTACATAGTTTAGGTACGTGGGTAAGCTAGTGATCATTTGAAAATAGCTTAAATCACAGTAGTCTGGGCTAGTATACTTAGAAATATGGACATACAATATGATTGTGTATTTGAAAGCCAGTTCTATAATTCCATTTTAGTAGGGTTTATTTCAGGGTACTTTAAATAAAACTTCTAATGCTAATGGTAAAGTGGTATTAAAAATCGAAAATTACCCAGAATCTCACAACCTATAAATTACCTTGTCTATTTTAAGTCACCTCTATAGATTTTACATTGATGTAAGAATAATACATATTATTATTTGTTGTTTTCACCTAATATATGGTAACATTTAATTTTTCAGAGGAACCAGACATAAAACTCAGTGATATATGGAGTTTCAGACCATGTATCATAAAACCAAACCCTAACTACAGCCTACATTTTTAAATTATTAATTAATTTTTATTATAAATGCAATTCAGACACATGACAAAAGAAAGTCAAAAAGTCTAAGATGAAATATAATGAAATCACATTTTCCTTCTACTCAAGACTATCTGTCCCTCTTCAAAACCATCCACTTTCATAGCTTCTTGAGAAAGGAATTCCAGAAATTTCAAATTCTTAAACATAAGTGTGGCTAAATCCTTTGTTGTTGTTGTTGTTGCTAAAGAAAGGGGAATTTATAACAGCCAGTGTTCTGCATTTAACTAGTTCCCCATATGGAATCTGAGGAACTTTTCATTTCCTATCAGCACATCCCAGGTAGCTAACCCTCTTTAACAGATACATGCCTAGTTTTGGGGGGTTTGTTTGTTTGTTGTTTGTTTTTATCAGGTAGCTATAACCTGGTAAAAACCTTTATTTGCTTGTTTTTTACCATTTCCAGCCATGGTGCAATAAACATAAGTGTGCGTGGACACAGATGGAAGCACCCATTTAGAATAAATATCTAATAATAAAAATACTAAGTCGAAAGATCAGAGTGGCTTTTTATCTGAGAGATATTGTCCGTAGTGCATACAAGTTATCTCCTCCCCTACATCCTTAGTGATACTAAAAAGTAGCAAATTTTAAATCTCTGCCATAGCCCAATGTGATAAGTGCAAATTAAGTTTAATTTCTTTAAATAGGAGGATGAGCATTTTTCTTGTTTATGAATATTTTATATTTTTTGTCAGTCACTATCTTTGTGATTTTTCATTGAATTATATGTCTTTCCTTTACAATTTTGTAAGAACTCATTTTAAAGAGGAAATTAGAGCTTTGTCAGTTGCATAAGTGAAGGCATATCTTTTCCCCTAGTTTGTTGTTTATCTTTTGATTGCTTATGGCATGTTTTGCATATGTAGTCAAAATAATCGCTGTCTTGTTATATGATTTACTGATTAAGAGAGTTTTCCTGGGGCACCTGGCTGGCTCAGTCAGTAGAGCATGCGACTCTTGATTTCAGGGTCTTGAGTTCAAGGCCCACTTGGTCATGGAGCCTACTTAAAAAAGAAAAGAGAGAATTTCCCCTACTGGTTATTAAAAATTTTGATAACATTTTAAAGACTTATTTATTTATTTTAGAGGGAGAGGGGCAGAGAGAGAATCCTAAGCAGGCTCCATGCCCAGCACGGAGCCCGAAAGGGGCTCAATCTCACAACCCTGAGACCATGACCTGAGCCGAAATCAAGCTTAACCAACTGAGCCACCCAGGTACCCCTCATATTTTTATATCACAGTACTTTATCCATGGAGGTTTAAAATAAAGAATGATTATAGCTAGCTTTGTTTTCCCAAATGGCTAGCCAAGCTATCACAATACCATTTATTGAACTTCCTGCACTACTTTGAAATGTCACCCACATTCCACAAAATTCTCCCATGGATTTGAACCTATGTCTCTATTTGTTTCCATTAATTTCTCTCTGTTTCTATCCCAGAACAATTTTTATTATCGTAGATTGAAACATGTGCTGGGTCTCGGAGGCACACCTGCCCTTTCCACTTAGACTTAAGGACTAGAGCTCTAGAGCCACACTTGCCTGGATTCAAATCCTGCTTCTGCCACTTACTGTAAGACCTTGGCGAAGTTACATATTCTGTGCCTCTATTTCCTCATCTGTAATAGGGATAATAATAATAAAAACATCCTGTAGGAATATGAGGAGGCGTAACTGATATAATTCATACAGAATGGTTATAATTGTCCCTGGTAAAGAGTAATTTTTAAATAAATGTTAACTTTTCTCTTTCCAAAAGATTTTCTGGCTATTCTCAGATTTTCATTTCTTTATATGACTATCAGGATTGACTTCCCCGTATTCTAACCTTCTGTAGTAGCCAGCCTCCAAGATGGTCCCCAGTGATCCATGACTCCCTGAATTCCTGCCCTTAGGTAGTCTCCTCTCACTTTAACTAAGGCTAATCTGTGTGGCCAATAGTATCCTGCAGAAGTAACAGTGTGTGACATTCAAAACTAGGTCATAAAAGACATTGCTTCTTCCACATTATCCTCTCTTGGATCACTCGCTCTGGGAAAAGTGACTGCCATGTTTTGAAAACACTTAAGCCGCCTCCGGAGAGACTCACATGGGAGGAACTGAGGCTTCTTGCCAACAACTGTGGTCATGAGAACAAATCATTTTAGCGATCTTCCAGCCTAAGTCATGCCTGCAGTCTTGCCGACAACTTCATAAGAGACTCCGACCCAAAACCACCCACCTAAACTGCCCCCAAATTCCTGACACACAGAAACCGTCTAAATTAATAATCCCTTATTGTTGGTCTAAGTCACTAAATTTGGGTTAATTTGTTATGCAGCAATATATAACTAATACATCTTCCTATTGGCAATTTTATTGGGAAAGCACTGAATTTATACACTCATTTATAGAGAGCTGACCTCTTCACAATATTGAACATTCTTATCCAGGTAGAACTTCTGTCTTTCCACTGAGTCAAGATTTAAGAAAAGAAAGAAAAGAAAGAAAAGAAAGAAAAGAAAGAAAGAAAGAAAGAAAGAAAGAAAGAAAGAAAGAAAGAAAGAAAGAAAGAAAGAAAGAAAGAAAGAAAGAAAGAAAAAGAAAGAAAAGAAGAAGAAGAAGAAGAAAAGAAAAAAGAAAGCAAGCCAGCCCAGTAGATATTGTAAGTCTTGTTCATCTATGCCTGGTACATTTCTCATATAATTTTTGTTGCTATTATATTTCCTTCTATTTTATTCCCTAAATTGTGCTGATACTATCAATTGTAATGCTATTAATCATCTATTAATTTGCTGAATTCAGCCAACTTGCTGAATTTTGTCATTTTTCTAGGACTAGACAACTGACAGTTTTGGATTTCTCAGGTAGGTAATCATATCACCTACAAATAATGATAACATTGCCCTATATTTTCCTTTTTATAGCTATTTTTTCTTTAGAGCTATTATTATTTTATAGCTATTATTTTTTAATTGCATTGGCTGAAGTAATAAATATTAGTGCTAAAAATGTATTATGGCAGAAGATATTATAAGCCCTTAATATTTATCAGTTTGATTTCTTCCATTATTCTGAACATTCTTTTTTTAAAATTATTTATTTATTTATTTATTTATTTATTTATTTATTTGAGAGAGAGAGCATGAGCCGGGAGAGAGGCAGAGGGAGAGGGAGAAGCAGACTCCCTGCTGAGCTCAGAGCAGGATGAGGAGCTCCATCCCAGGACCCTGAGATCACGACTTGAGCTGAAGTCAGACGCTCAGCTGACTGAGCCACCCAGGCACCCCCATTATTCCGAACATTCTTGCAGTTAAAGACTGCCAGCTTCCCCAGTTGTGTTGAAATGGTTAACATTTTTATTTTATAACATCTCATTTTAATAGAAATATTAACAATTTTTTTAATTATATCAAATCAAACCTTGCTTTCAAGTTCTTAGTAATATGAATAAAAAAATGTAAAAAAAAATGATTAAAAGATGCTAGTCATTGTCACAGTTCACAATCTTTCACTTTCTCTCCTTAATCCTACTTGACCTTTAACCAAAAGATCTGATTATCTTCCTAACCCACGGGAAGTAGAAATCAGAACTACAGAAATAAATAAAAACATGTTTCTCAGTGAAAAAGGTTAACATAAAAGAGAGCAAGATCTTGAGATTGCTGAGGAAAAAAAAAATCTTCCCAAATAAATTTTCCTATTAATAACTTTCCAAAGTAATGCAATTTCTGAAATATTTAAGTTGAAAACAATTTCCAGATAAAACAGGACAGGGAGGAAGCAATGAGGAACATCTTTGAGACCCAGGAAAATGAGAACACTACAGGGTAACTGGTAAATTGATTTTTAATAATGTTAGAAGCTTGCAAACCCTCTCTCTTCATTGTGCTGCACTAAGAGAATACATTAGCAGGTGCTAAAACACCCTCCAAGGATTTTCAATTTCATTATTATATTCATGTGAAGGAAAGGAAAGCCAAAATAACACCTAGGCAAGTAAAAAGTTCATTATTGCCTAGAATTGTTTAGTGTCAATTTTCCCCTTACCAATGTCTAACAGAAGAACATCTTGCACTTCATACAGAAGGCAAATGAACATATAAGTTTCAAGCTGGAGACCCACATTTTCCCTATTCTAATTCCAAAAACATCATCTTGCATATAAATGATATTTCTGCTTGAGAAGACCCTCTTCTGTGCTTCCCAGGCAAATGTTATGCCAAGACTTTCCAAAGTCTTATCACAATGCCACATTGATAAGCAGGTTTGATCAACACTAGCAGAATCATCTCACACCAAACATTATAGGATTTACGAGAGTACAGACCGTGACAGTAACATGTAAGCTGGCTTTTTCTGTGCTTAACTTGGAACCACCGACGTGTTCAGCTCAAACCTTTTCAAGTCTTAACATATGTTACGAGCATGATGAAAAACAATAGACTTGGGAAACTGGATTCATTTCAATACTAATTTCAGACTCAGTATAGCTATAGGATTGACATGAGTAATGGCAAGAACAAGAAAGACTATTTAATCCGGGTGAGGAAATTTGTGATTGTCGGGACTCTGAAGATTTGGGGTCTTCGCTTAGGACACAGGAGAATATTCTTTTCAAATACCCAACTAATCTCTTCAGAAGCACAGTGTAAGATTTATTGTAGCACCTTAGTCAATAACTAAGAAGAAAGGGTTTTATCTTCACTTCCTGTACCATCTGAACTGGGGTTAAATGGTTTCCTTTAAAATAAATAGTTTGTTGATTTTCTGAACCCCAATCACAACTCCAGTCAACTTTTACACCAACATTATTTGGTTTTCAAATGAATAGATTCTACTTAGTCTGCTTAACAAACATATCAAGGTCATGGCATTAACAACTAAACTGAATTTTCTTTGTAAATTTTTCTCTTCCTCTTTTACTTCTGCTGAACTGAAATGGACACAGTGGTTTAAATTTTTGTCTTATGCTGCAATAAAGTTCAACAACACATATTTGAAAAATAAACTTGCTTTAAAGAAAGATGACTGGCAAGCTAAAACTTGCACCAAGCTACACCATCAATATACTTTCAGAAGTGGAATGAATCTCAATCTTTATGGGGTTGAAATATCATACCCCTGGATATTTCCTCTTTCAGAAGGTGTTGTGACATTTTATTTAAATTTTTGAAAATGTTATGCAGCACTTTTGGAGAGAGTTGTTTGGGAAGGGAGAGAAATAAACTTAACCAAAGAACAATATCCTAAAACAAACAAACAGAACACCACCACCGGAACACCTTCCTTAGAAATATAATATAGAACACCACAAACACACTTGATTTGTGTATTTCAAATCATGGAAAAAAAGCTGAAAACCTAAGAACCCATTGTTCTACTTTTTAACTTTAACTCAGCAGTCCAAACCCCATTAATAACTCAGAAAATGTTCACTGGAAATTGTACTCATGCTTTAAGATTATTGCAAATTCAGGAGAAAATTAAAGTCAAACATTCGACCAAAGAAGAATCAAATCTTTCATTTAAGTTTATAAATTTCTGTTTATGGGCAACCAATAATTAAATGATAGCTTTTCAGTGTAAGAACTCTGGAATGGAAAGAACAGAATGCTGGCACCCAGTTTACTCATGGTGGGAGGAGAAAAGTGAAGGAGGGAGTCCGCCGAAGTATCTGCAGAGGGTATCATTCAGTTGAGACCTATAAAGTGACTGGGAACAAAGAGATCTAGCAAAAGTAACAGAGGATAGAAGTGGAATTTTTCCTAATCACAGAATTGTGTAATATATTCCATTCCTCTGAATTCTAAGTCCAAAAGCAACATGGTCTCCCTGGCTAGCATCCTTTCTGATTATATTATTAATCTCTATTAATGTTAACTGTGATCCAGTCAGAAGGAAGGGATTTGTTATAGATTCCAAATGTTAGGGGATCCCATAGTATAAAATTTAAAAATTCCCCCAAATTGCAAAGTTGGAATAGGTAACAGGGATGCTTTCGTCAGGCAACTGGTTTGATTTATAAAATTCAATTTTCTGAACAATGGCTGATGAAACAATGATAATTTCATCAAGCCTGGGTTTCAGGTGAAAATAAAGGCAGCAAAAGAACGTAATGAGGCATGAATATGGTTGGGATGAATGGTCAACCATGACACGATTTTGTTGGCAATGTCATCGTACATTTCAAGACAGAATGGAAGCTTGGGCAGATAAATCCAGGGAAGCAGGCTATATCAACTGTCTATTTCTACGTAACAAATTAGCAAAAAACTTAAAGCAACTTAAAACGATGAGGCTTATTAATTCACAGGATCTTCAGGATCTCTCACAGTCTGTAATGAAGGTGTTAATGCTGGGGTCTCAGCTGTAGCCCTGACTTAAGAAGGTCCCACTTGAAGCTTATGTAGTTGTTTGCAGGATTCAGTTCCTTGCTGGTTGTTGGCTGGAACCCATCCTCCCTTTCCTTGACACAGGGACCTCTCCAATGTGACAGCTTGCTTCACCAAAGTATACAAGCAGAAAAGCCAATAGAGTCCACTATCAAGACAGAAGTCACAATCTCTTGTAACCTAATCATGGAAGGGACATTTCTCCAATGTTACCATATTCTGTATGTTAGAAGAAAGTTACTCAAGGGAAGGGGATTACACAAGGCCCATTAATGCCCAGAGGCTGGGATTAAGGGGGTGGGGGGTGGCATATAACAGGCTGTCTGCCTTACCTGCTGACTGATGGTCAGTGTCACAGATCAGGGTAAAATGTGCTCAAGTTTTAGCACATTTCCAATCCCCTAGCAAGAATATACAAACACAGAATTACAGTACCTGTTTTTTCTTGGTTTTATTTTTATAAGTAGTATTTAGTATGGTCAAAGCTCAGCTGGTTCCAACAAAGGATTTTATCATAGATAAGGAATCAAATATACTCGGTTGAACACTATGGTAAATACTGTCCTCTAGTACACATGAAGGAAACAGTAGAAAATGGAAATGGTAAATATGGGTGTGGTGGAAATGAATTCTACCAGCCAAATAAAATTCTTGCACACCTAGTGGTTTTTGAAATCCGTTAGCAGTATAATATCCTCATGCTGCTCCAATAAATATTACTGGGCACTAGATATACACACAAACAGATACACACACACACACACACTTAAAAATTAATCTAGTCATAAGACAAACATGCACAAGAAAAAAACCTGTCTAGCCTGAAAACAACAATGCTCTGAAACAAGAATATGAATAGGAATATTTCAGGTAAATTGCTAGAGGCTATATTTTGTTTTGTAAGTAATTGCATTTTTCAAGGCTTGATGAGAGCCTTATGAAAAACAAGTCACTATGAGCTCACTTTAAGGAAGAGTTCCTCCAAAGCCTGCCTACTTCAATGCAAATATATCTCTAAAACAAAACAAACAGCAAAATGTCTCTCAGCACCCCTCATTCTAGTGTGTTTCTAAACTGCTACCTTAATCCATGCTGTGGGGTGAGATTATTACTAACCCAAAAGTTTCTTCAATATAAAACCTGAAGATAATTTTACTAGAAAATATACCTGTATTCCATTACTTTTGTTCAAAATTGATCCTCAAACAATTGAAAAAGAATTTCCTGTCTGTCCTTATTATTTACATGTGGACAAGAAAATAATAAAGGAGAAAGCCAAAAGATCATGTCATCAAATTCCTCATCTAGGGGTACCTGGGTAGCTCAGTTGGTTAAGCATCTGACTCTTGATTTTGGCTCAGGTCATGAACTCGGGGTCGTGGGATCAAGCCCCACTTTGGGCTCTGTGCTCAGCGTGGGGCCTGCTTAAGATTCTCTCCCTCTCCCTCTGCCCCTCCTCCTGCTCATATGCTCTCTCTAAATAAATAAAATCTTAAACATAAGAAAGAAAGAAAGAAAGAAAGAAAGAAAGAAAGAAAGAAAGAAAGAAAGAAAGAAAGAAAGAAAATGAAATTCCTCATCTATCTATGGGAAAAACAGGAGTTCTTATAATACCTCAATCAGCTGGCTCATCACACTGATTCTTAGACTGGTGTTCCAGAAGACCAGTGACACTGTTCACAAGCAATGACCTTCATTAAACAGAAACATCCAGTATGAAAATAACATAAAAAGGAGGAACTGAAATACAAACTGAACACTTCTTTGTAGTAAATGACAGTTCAGGGTCGGGATATGCTACTAACTACCACAAGAGTGAATACAAATTCAATAAACACATACCAAAATGCAATACGCACACTCACTATGTTTAAAAACTAGCCAATCAGTAACAAAGAGAAAGAACAATGGCAATGCATACCCAAATCTATAAATATTCATTGGGCAAGATAGTGTCCTATAACACAAAGATCATAAGCTTTGGTGTTCCAATATAGTTGTTTGACCTTGGGCAAGTCCTCTCAGTTTTGAGACTCGACCTAGGAAAAGATGACAATTTTACCTCTACCTCACAGAAGACATTCAGATAAGTGTCTCTTCCCTCCTGATTATTTCTTTAGTTGTTTTTCTTTTAATCAAAAGTAAAATGTATGAATAAGGAAGGATTATATTGATTGCTGAAGAATTAGACAAATTACTATTTTCTCTGAGCCCCAATTTCCTCATCTGTAAAATGAGGATGAAAATAGTGCCTATCTTAGGACAATCTTATAGAGCTCTTATAAAGTGGTAATATTTTTAAAAGGCTTCAGCTGGAACCTGCACACACACACACACACACACACACACACACAAACACACAGGCATATAGTGTATGTTAAATAAAGTAAAAATAAATGCAACATAATAAATGGATGAATGAGGGATACTATGAATAAGGAGTAACACAGAGGAAATAAGGGATATGGGAAGATAATTAAAAGTTTAAGAGAAGGAAAAGTTAACGAGAGGTGTGATCATGAGAAAAATTACCTTGCCCCCACTTCCCAGCCAAAATGTCAATGTCTTATCTCCAAAACCTATGAATGTGTCATGTGATATGGCAAAGCAGAATTAAGGTTGCTAATCAGCTGACCTTAAAATAGAAATTATCCTGCATTATATAGGTGGGCCCAATGTAATCACGAGGGTCCTTAAAAGTAAAGAGAGAGTCATAAGAGGAGGTCAGTGTGATGCAGAGGACTGGAACTTTCACTGCTGGTTGAAGACGGAAGGGGCCACAAGCCAAGGAATGTGGGCAGTTTCTAGAAGCTGGAAAAACAAGAAAATAGATCCTCCCCTGGAGCCTTAAGAAAAGAATGCAGTCTTGTCGGCACCTTGATTTTAGCCCCGTGAGAAAAGTGTTGGACTTCTGACCTCTAGATTACACATTTGTTTTGTTTTAAGCCATTAAGTCTGTAGTATTTTGTTGCAGCAGCAATAGGAAACGCACAGGAAGGGTGAGGAAAAGCAAGATAGTACATCTCTCAAGCAGCAAAGGAACAGACTGTTGAGTGTGGCTGTCATCGATGCTGAAGAGTAAGAAACCCCTTCTTTTAGTATACAACTCCCTTCAGATGAAAGGAAAAGTTCCGTGACCTTTTGGCCGTTTGGCAGTTATGACAAGTCCCTTTAAGAGAAGAGAGAAACAGTACAATATTAAGTACAGAATACAGACACAGAATCTGAAGACATGGCATTTTCCCCTGAAATTTAGAAATGCTTTCTGAAATATATCAGTAATCTCTAAACTAGAATCACAGATGGAAGCATTTCTTCTTGAATAACACAAAGCCCAACAATAGTGAGAAGTACAGAACTGTGCCCAGATAAATTATCTGCACTTGACACAGCATGGCTTCTCTCTAGATAGGGTAAAATTTTTAGCTGATAATTAAGCACCAAATGAACCATTTGAAAATTTCAGTGCCATGAGCAGAAGAAAATTAAATTAAATCAGAATTAACATATTAAGTCTGGGTTGAGTAAAGACAGATTATTGCTTTGTCTGGATTCTGTCTTGTTAAAGAGAAGCTATTCTTCAAAACATCCAACTCTAAAATACAATTGATAGGACGACATTAGCAAGTAAACATGATAATTGAATCATTTAAGTTCAAACTAATGTGCAACAGAATGTTCTATTGGTTACAAGGGCAATGCTTCACGGGAGCTATATGAATGTTTGTTATTCAGTTCCACTCAACACCTACTACTGAGCCAGGCATACTGTTAGATGCTTAGCCTTTAAAGCTAATAAGACACAGTCCTTACCTTTCATGAAATTCGTAGTCTAGAGTAAGAAGATGTGGTAAACAAATAAATATAACAAATAATATGCAAAGAAATACAAATTGCTATTGAGTCTCAAATCGTAAGAGTCCAAATTTGGAAAGTGACCATTTGCCCATAGATCCCCCAATCTGTGAATGACAAACTTTCAAAAAAAATTTAAATCAGTAAGTTCTTAATACTATTTTCACCATAGATACCTTCATGAATCTGATGAAAATCATGGATCTTTTTTGGGTGGAAGACTGAGTCTGGTTGTCATTGATGCTGAAGAATAAGAAAGTTCTTCTATCAGTACATAATTCCTTTTAGATAAAAAGAAGGTTCGATGGTGGAGAAAGGGTACCAAATACAAACATATTCACATATGGTTGCATTCAATTTCAGGATGTTACATATGAACCCTTGATTTAGGGCATCTTATATCAACTGAGGATATGTAAATTGCAAATCACCTCTACATATGGTAATTCAAATAAACATACTAAATAATTATCTTTTAGCAAAGTTTATGAAAAATTTTACAGTAATGGTAAAGGAGAATGAAGAGGCATCCCACAGAGCTTGGGAGCCCAAATCGACATATTCTCAAAGTCTCAGTTTTTAGTTTTAAAAACTCCATAAGAATTTTTATACAATTCCATAATATATCTACTTTTTCATTTAAAAAGTGTTTTAATTGACATTTAATAAATCCTTAACTTAGCCCCCCAACCTCCATTTCTCAGCCTTGTATCTCTCCAAAAAAAGAGGAAAAAATCCAGCAGAAGTGACACCCCAGGTAGATATGCCAAGTGTCATGTTTACCCTAGGGCTACGCAATACCCCTGGCATATTACCATATATCCCCAGAATAAGAATATCTCAGTTTTAAAAGCACCATAAAGAACTTGTTAGAATGGTCTCTTTGTGGAAAGGAATTTGTACAAATGTAATTTCTAAAATATAATAAATTTATATATGGGCTGCATCTGATATATTTGAAAACTATCTACATATACATGCATATATATTTATAAATTGCTTCATTTTATATATATTATAAATTGCTTCATCTTGCAAGATGCCATGCTGAAGGAAAAACTGGCCCTACAAAATGAAATAAGAGCCATTCCTAATAGGCAAAAGCATTCCTCGAGTTTAAAGCAGTGTGATTTTTTAATGGATTAAATTTTATTTTTTTGTTTTAATCTATACATTGAAACATAATCTAGAAATTAACACCATTAATATTTTAAACTACTTTTTAAACACAGTAAATGTTTTTGAAAGCAATATATCAGATTTTCTCTTCCCATTTTGAACACTGGCCAAATACCACACACACAGATCTAAACTGAAAAGATACAGATTATTTTTATTCCACAGAAAAAGAATACCATTTTCCCCACAACACTGTAGAAGCCTACTTGGGAATAAATGGCTGATTTTTCTACATACAACCAGAAAAGATGGAACTTCAAAGACTTTCTTTGTTAGCTTAGCCATTATGTCTGAGAATAAAACATCCAACATTTCTCTAAAATATAAATCTGTGTGTGTACAAATATTGACTTAAAAGAATTAGTGATAAGTATATATACATAAATATATATATACACACACACATATATGTATAAACATATATTCACTTAAAAAACATTTACTGAGCGTCTATTACACAGCACTGTGTTCAGCCATGAGACTAGAATTATAAAATGAATTGTGATGGGGAGGTGGAGTACAGGGTTTGATAAGAGAAACTGACACGCAAATGAAATGACCCCATGGGAAAAGTGTTGACAAGTTAAGGAAACCTTAGACCGATTCCAAGGACCCCAACCATGCCACCTACTTCCGCACATCTCAGTACCTAGCTCAGTAGCATGTCTGTCTCTGCAGCACGACCATCATCAGAATTGGGATCAACACAGCTAACACAGACAGTGTACCACCTCCACGCCAGGCACTCTGCTACACACTTCACATACACTAACCCCCCTGTGATCTTTGCATCAATCTACAATGTAGGGATTATTTCCATCCCTTGGAATGGAAATACTTTATATTTGACAAACAGGCAATTTAGGGGTGCCTGCGTGGCTCAGTCAGTTACGCATCTGCTTTTGGCTCAAGTCATGATCCTGGGGTCCTGGGATCCAGGCCCAGGTCGGACTCCCTGCTCAGCGGGGAGTCTGCTTCTCCCTCTCCCTCTCCCTCTGTGGGCTCACTCACTCTCTCTCTCTAATAAACAAATAAATTCTTAAAAAAAAAAAAAGAAAAATAGGCAGTTTAGATAGGTCAACGTGCCCAAGGGTACACAATGTAGATGACAGAGCTCAGATTTGCACAGGGTCCATCCATCTCCAAATTTTCTGCCCTGAATCAACCACCAACTGCTCCTAGCATGTAAGGTGCCTGTGGATTGTGCTACTCTTGTTTTCATACATTGAATTCATTTCTGCAACCAGTTCCAAGTTCAGGACCTCTGGGTGACACCTTGTTCACTTCTCAGAATCTGGGAGGATTCTCTGATTCGGCAACATACATCTAAACGATAAATTATCTATTTCCAACATACCTAACATACAATAGTCAATAAGGACCCAATAACAGCAATTTTTTAAGCTAAAAAAAAACCTAATTCAGAAAAAGTAATCCTGGAAACATTGCACAGAGCTCCCTGGCTGACATTACGAATCATACTCAGCAGGACAGAAAGAGCCAGGACTCCTCTCTGGACATGAGTAGGTTCTTCATCAGCAAACTTAACAACCTCATTTCTGTTCTAGGGGATTTTCTTGATCCTTTGTCTTCCAAGATCTTTGCTTATACCCACAAGCAGCATCTTCCTTTCCACTGTTCTCTAAATCCACACAGGAGATAAGAAGTAGCCCTTTATCAAGATTTGAATAACAATAGTAACCCACTGCTAGTTCAAATTGAGAGGGGGTAGTGGCCTGAGGAGTATATAAGAGATAAACAATTTTAGGCTCTAATTCACTGGTTTGAATTTCTTTGGCAATCCACTTCTTCAATTATTTAATAAACTCCTGATCTACTTAATTCTTAAATAATCTTTGCTTCTGGGAATTCCCGTCTTCCTGCCACAGGCTTTTGGGGGCCTGACCATCATTTGGCTTTCATTTTAAAGACCTCTACTTTGATGAAATTCGAAACCATAACCTTGGGCAGGGATGCACCACTGATAATTCCTTCTTTCCCCTCAGGCCTGATCACCTTGCAGATCCAAATGCTCCAGCAGAGGGACTTGGGAGATCCTCAAGTTCACTGCCCCATTTCATCTCTTATTAAGCATCCAACTCTTCTTGTGTTAGGGAGAGAATATGGCGTTTTAAACAATTTCAGTCCCTAGACAAAGACAGTATGTTTTGGGGGGCACCTGGGTGGCTCAACTGATTAATTACTTCATGTGTTTGGATGTATTGAGAAGAGATTCATACTTCCATCAGAATCCATTATTTACCGGTAGTAACTGGTCAGAGAAAACTGACCAAATGAGAATGAAACAATTATTAATTTCAGGAAGAACAAAAAGTTTATCTAATGATGGTATATTTCTTGGCTGATCTGTAAGTAATAGTTTTTATAATATTACAATCCCAAAGATTGATTTATTAATACAAGGATATAATAACTTCAGATGTTGGTGTATATAAATTCAGGATGGAGCTATAGAAGCATAAGAAAGCAAAAAATTTTATCTTTCTTTCATACCACTGTATTATTAATTCGCTAGAGCTGTGTGAAATCATAGGAAATACATATATTGGTCTCTGCTTTGGTTCCTGACAGAGCTTCTAAAATCTTTATAATTTCCTAACTGATAAGAGCACTAGGAGCAACTTTTGTTCTAACATTTGGGCTTTGACTCTGGTTCCTAACACAGTGCTCCCAAATCCCTTGAAAGTTCCTGGGTAATAGGAGTGTCTTTTGTTCTGATGAGGTGACTCTTGGTGGGCTCGTGAAAAGCTTCAAGACAGGGGCTGATCACCAGAAAGACCACGCCATGATGAGAAGCTTGGAACTTTCCACCCCACCCCCTATCATCCAGGAAAGGAAAATGGACTGGGAAATGGACACACCTATAGGATGAAGTCTCCATAAAAATTCCAAAAGTAACAAGATTCAGAGAGCTTCTGGGTTGGTGAACACATCCCTATGCTGGGAGGGTAATGCACCCCACTCCAATGGGACAAAAGCTTCTGTCCTTAGGACTCTTCCATACCTTGCCCTATGTATATCTTCATTTGGCTATTTATCTGTATCATTTATCATATCCTTTATTATATGATAAACTGGTAAATGCATTTGCTTCCCTTTAGTTCTGTGAGATGTCCTAGCAAATAATCGATTCTAAGGAGGGGGTCATGAGAACCTCCAATTCATAGCCAAGTCAGAGAGAAGTTGAGTAATCTGGGGACCTCCTGCTTGAAATTGGTATCTTAAGTGGGGAGCAGTCTCATGGGACTGAGTCCTTAATCTGTGGGGTCAGTGCTAACTTAACCTGTGTCAGAATTGAACTGAATTGTAGGACACCCAGCTACTGTCACAGAGAATTCTTGGATGGGAAAAAGCTGACAGGCCTGGTGTGAGAGTGTTGTCAGTGTGGTAGTAACAGGACAGAAGGCACACAGGAGAAGTGTGTTTTCTACTCAGGCTGCCATAACAAACACCACAGTATGAGGAACCCAAACAACAGAAATGTATCTCCCCTGCATTCTGGAGGCTACAAATCTCAGATCAAGATGTCAGTTGGGTTGGTCTCATTCAGAAGCCTCTCTCCTTGGCTTATAGATGATCATATTCTTCCGATGTCTTCATATGACCTTCCTCCTATGCATGGTCATGTCCTAATCTTCTCTGGTTCTAAGGATACCACTCAGTTTTGATGAGGGCCTACCCTAATGGCCTCATTTTAATTTACCTCCTTGAAGGCTCTCTCTAAACACGGTCACATTCTTAAGTGCTGGGGTGAGGGCTTCAATACACAACATTTTGAAGGACACAATCCAGCCTGTAACAACCAATAGGTTAGTAAATAATAATCTAAAAGTGAAAAATCATGTTATTAGAAACATGGAAGCAAATAATAAAAATAGCTGAAAGAATTCAAAGTACTTGTCTCTGCAGAGTGGGCATCAGGTGCACAGAAAATGGAAGGGAATTACTTTTGTGGTATAAATCTTACAGAACTAGTCTTTTTAAAAAGCACATATTTAAATACAATTTAAAAAAACAAATTAGAGTATTTCAACATAAAAATAATTATGAAAATGTGAGTAATAGCCAAAAATCTATCACTACCAGTTAGTCAAAATTTTTAGCTTATTACCAGATGCTTGGGGGAGCAATAATTTATAACACTTAAAGCATAAATAAGTAAGAAAATGGTGATAAACTAACCAGAACTCACAGCGTTTTAAAATGTCAAACACAGGTTTATTACTTCCCAGGCACCAATAATCTAAAGAAAGGCCAAGTCTATAAGACATCATAAACCCGATCAAAGAAGAGATTATTCTACCACTGACACACACACACACACAAGGAGTATTTTTCTTTGCTTTCTATATATCTTTTGAAAACACAAAGGAGGAAATTATGCAAGCCATTAGTATCCTATCAAAGAGGACCCTAAAGGCTGGGGGAAATAACTCCAGAGAGGAGCATTACACCAATTCCCATCTGATTTATAAAACTACATTCCATAGGCAGCAACTTAGTCCACTGGGGCCATGTGGGCCTGCCCAAACTGCCCCCTCACAGATACCTCATTCCAGGAGTTAGAATTGCCATGGAAACCTTCCCCGCAGCTATAACTAGAAGACTGCTGCTGTGGGCAGTGAGTAGAGCCCTATTAACGGAGGTACCAGAGAGCGAAAGACACAGGGGATGAAAAGGGAGGCCGGAGCTATTAGGACAAGCTATTGTGCTGCTCAGTTGGCAAAGCCAGTAGTCAAGTCACTGGGGCCACAGTATGACCTGGGCTAATCACTGAGGTTTGTTCAAACCACTGAACGGCTGGCATGACATGTATGGTAAATAAACCTCCACTTGGGACACTTTCTTGGTCAAGAACAGGCCTGGGTGACTCCAAAGACTTCCCAACCCGTTTCAACCTTCAAGTGTTCCTGTGACAGCTTACCCTGAATATGGTTTCTACCTTACCATTGGCATAGTCCAAGGATCTCCCGACTGTGGGGATGTCCTTCGATAGGTACATGACATCTCCCTCACGAGCCACCCCCAATTAGCAACAACCAACACCCTCCCTGTCAACAAGATGCTCAGCCTCCACGGAACATCAAGATGCCCAACAGCCACACGTAGCCCAATTTGCACAGAAGTTTTTGGGGGTGCTCTCTAAGGTCTTTGAGTTTCTTTTATACTAGTCTTCCCCTGCCATTCACCAACCCAAGGCAGAGACAAGAAGCATCAACTAGGTAGTTGAATAGCTACAAAGAATTTATACCTACCATAGTTAGTTTGTTTTTTTAAATACAGTCTTGATCCAGTTTTTAGACTCTGGATAGAGGTCGGCCAACTCTTCCTGCCCAGCTGATTAAGTCTATACCTCAACCATTTCCCTTATCAGGCTCTCACACCCTGGGCTACAATGCATCTATCCTAATGGCCCCAGGGCCAGGTAACAGAAAACTAGGAACAGACTCTATGCCCCATAGCCCACTGAATTATTCAAATTATCAAATCCACAGAGAACCCATGAAACCTAGCTAACACTGTCCACTTGCCATACATAAGCTATCCCCTGCAGCTCTGGCTTGCTGTTACCCTGTCCCTGGGAACAACCCCCTGGGTAGCCCTGCTTGGCAGCCTGCTCCAGTTGGGAGCTGTAGGCAACAATGAGTGCTGCCTTCATCTATCCAAGGGTCAATGTGCTGTGTCCTGCCATCAAAAGACTTTTAAAGCATCTACCCCCCAAATCCGTATCTTACAGAATTTGTTTTTGGTGACACACCGTATTCTTTTGCTTTGGACACAACGAGGGCTTCCACCCCTGCCAATGTCTCCTGCAAATCCCAGAACTACTGTTACTCCAAAAGCTTGTCAGCTCCTGGGGAAAGGTACAGGCTTCTCCAAAACCCTCAGGACCATCCAGCATTGCAGACCTCCAAAAAGAGAGGAGAAACTTGGCACCCAGAATGCCTCCCTCCTGCTAGTCACCTTTCCTTTGCTTGCACCTGACCTTACCACAGGTCCTGACAATAGATAACCCTAAAGAGTTATTACTTTAGGTTAATGAACTGCCAAGAAAGGACACAAATATTCTAGGCACCCACTACCCTAAATCACAAACACAGAATCTTTGTCTGACTCAGATGACATTAGTGCAGTTAAGGTCCTAAATATCAACCTATGACCCAAAATAAGCCCCAGCAATGTGACCACATTGCCATTTGCTTTCCTCGAGTAGATGTCAAACAAGTGTTTACCTATGTGATGCTGATAGAACATATCAATGGGCACTACACAAGTCAATGCATGTTTTCAATACTAAGCAATCCCCTGTAGAAAATGTCAAGTGCCTTCAATTTTGTTCCATTGCAGGCCCTTAAATCATACTGGCATTCTCCAGATTCTTACAGGTTGAGCAGTACTTTTTCAAATGAGATGTCCAAAGAGGGTCTCTAATGATTAAAGGAAATGAAAGCTGGTAGCAGAGCAAGACAGAACGCCCACCTAAACCAAGAGAACGTTTCAAACGGGGCCACAACTCTAAATTCTCAGGAGAAAGAATCACTTATCTAAACTTTGTCAGGCTCCACAAAGACTGTCAAGAGGCAAATTAAACAGATTGTTAGAGTTTTATAGATGACAAAAATGAAATCAAAAAGGTGTAGAGACTTTCTCAAGGTCACCAGTTACTTGGTAGTAAAATAGAGCTACAACTAAGATCCAAAATTTACAAGGCCTACAAGAGCCATATATATTCAGACCTTCAGTACTTTTATGGATTGTACAAAACTGTCATGTATCTTTAAGTGTAACAAAATTTAAAACTATGATATAAAATCTGGGGGAAAGAAACCTGAAACATGAAAGAAAGTAATCAAATATCTCAGATATGTTTAAAGTTATGGATCTTCATAAATAGAGCAAATTGGATGATATTCAACATTATTACATGAGTAGTTTTCCCACTGTCTTAAGTATATAATTCACTTAGTGTACAAGGTTCTCTCCAAGTTCATTATCATTATGGAATTTTAAGCCACTGATCTCTTCTTAGATCTTTCTTTTCTTATAATAATTTCAAACTAAATTAAGTATTTTAAAAATATAGTTTGTGTATATATTACCATATCTTAAAATGCATAATGAATATAGGTGGGAAAAGATTTTAACATACAAAGCCACTTTTTCCTAACATTAAAGTCTGTCAATTTAAATGAATTTCAAATGTCTTTTTTTTTTTTAAAGATTTTATTTATTTATATGACAGAGAGAGACAGCGAGAACAGGAACACAAGCAGGGGGAGTGGGAGAGGGAGAAGCAGGCTTCCCGCTGAGCAGGGAGCCCGATGTGGGACTCGATCCCAGAACCCTGGGATCATGACCTGAGCCGAAGGCAGACGCTTAACGACTGAGCCACCCAGGCGCCCGAATTTCAAATGTCTTAAAAACTTTCTCAACCAATTTAAATGACTAATTTTAACCCCTCAAAGAATAACCCTTACTTCCAGACTCCATTCATAGTCTCAATAGTTAATGTTAAATGTTTAAGATTATGTAAAAATATTACCTTAACCTCAGAAAATTCTGAAGGGGTATCACTTATATAAATTGCATTTGTAAAGCAGTATTTATCAAAAATACTTCTTAAAGTCTAGCATTAAATAAACATAATCTGTCCTTTTATTTGTAAAGTCTCCCTCTAAATGACACATTAAAAAACAGTAAAATTATACTTCTTTTCATTAAGTGTCTGAGAATATTACCATACATACCACAATTTTACAAGGGAATAAGAAATAAATGAAACTTTTCTCTAGATAATTAAAATCTAAAATAATATGCCTAACCCACACATAATCATAAAATTAAAATAAGGTAGTATATTGGTTTCCTAGGGCTGCCATAACAAAGTAACACAGACGGGGTGGTCTAAACAACAGAAATCTGTTGTGTCACTGTTCTGGCGTCTAGAAACCTGAAACAAAGGTGTTGGCAGCTATTATATATCTTCTTCCCTTCTTTGTTCGGCATCAAAGCTGATGCCAATGTCTCCTCCTGAGGGCTGAGGAAGTATTGTTCTATGCCTCTCTTCTAGCTTCTGGTACCCTCAGCCATTCCTTGGCTTGCAGATGATGTTATCTCTGTGTCTTCACATTGTCTTCCCTCTATGTGTGTCTCTGTGTCCAAATTTCTGCTTTCTTTAAGGGCACAGTCCTTATCGGATTATGATCCACCCTAATGACCTTATCTGAACCTGACCATCTGCAAAAAAATGTATTTCCAAATTAAGGTGACATTCACAGGTACTAGGGAATAGGACCCCAATATAACTTTTGGGAGGAGGACACAATGCAACCCATTAGAGGTATTAACTAAATATCATGAAATCCTGTAGCATTGGTAATCACTTCCCTTAGAATTCTTTAATCCTCTACAATTAAGGAAAAGGGTTATTTACACCCCTATCCTAGAGATATCTATGAGGCCATCAATTCTATCAGTGAAGCTGTTAGCCACATAATAAAGCTTTTGAGGACATCTGGAGAAGGATTTTCTGCAACTTCCATCAGCCTATTTGTGCTAAACAGCTGCCTCTGTAAGTTCTCTCTGAGAGTCTAGCTTTCTACCCACTATTGCTACAAATCTTCATGGCTAGCGCAGAGGCACGTAGGACTGTTAAAGTACCCTTCAGTTTCTCAGTGTGGCTCATTTAAGGGAGACTCGTTACCTCATGCAGTTTGTGGAAAGAGGTAGGTTATAATAAGAAAGAAGGTCCAATTTAAATCCACATGGTATTCATGTGGCAAATATTTATTGAGTTCTTATTATGCCAGGCACTGTTGTCGGCATTGAATGAAATGGACAAAAGTCCCTTATGAAGACTATTTTTTTTGCTGGAAAGGACAGAAAATAAACAAAATAAGATGTAAAATATATAGCATGTTAGATGGTTATAAATGCTATACAAAATAAAGAAGGAAGGAAAATAGAAAGTACCAGAAGGCAGCAGATTGCAACTTTAAATAGGCTCTTCAGGGAAGATGATGCTGAACAAAGAAGGGAAGAAGATATGGGAAAAAACCCTCCAGGCAGAAGAAATAGGAAGAGCAAAGGCCCTGAAGAGAGTTTGTGTTCCAGGAACAGCAAGTAGGCCAGTGTGGCTGGAACAGAGTGAAGGGGCCACCAGAAGACCTTGAGCAAAAGAGTGCCATGCTCTGTTATACTATGGCTGCTATGCTGAGAATAAATTTTAGGGAAGCAAAAGTGGGCTTAGTGAGACCAGCTAGGAAGCTATGGGCTTCAACTAGGGGGTAGGGTGGTGAGAAGAAGTCATATCCTGGATACATGTGGAAGATAGATAGGCACAAAGATTGGCTTAAAGATTGAATGTGAGAAATTCAGAAAGAAAAGGAGCTTGAAGATGACTCCAGACTTTTAGCCTGAGCAACTGGAAGATAAGAGTTTCTGTTTATGAAGCAAGGGAAGATGGTGGGAAGAGCGGATTTGGAGGGAAGTCCAGATTTTTGTTTTGGATGTGTTAAACCAAGATAATCTCTCAGTTATCCAAGAGAAGATGCTACATATGCAATTAGATAGATGCAGAATGATGGGAGATGTGGTGTCTTGAGGTGCAGCTTTGGAAGTGGAAAATATATATGGTATTTAGAATCATGAGCCCAGATATGACCGCCAATGGTGGAAATAGAGGAGAGGTCCAAGGACTGAGCTTGTGATGTGCCAATAAAAGGAGGCTGGAGAGGTAAACAGAGATTAGCAAGGGAGACTGAGAAGAATCAACTGTGAGGCAGGAGGAAAGCCAGGCTAGTATGGTATCCCAGAAGCCAAGTGAAGACAGTGTTTCAAAATGGAGGACGTGATGGATTGTGTCAAGGGTGCTGATAGGGCAAGATAACTGGCAATTGACTGCAATAATCTAGCTACACAGAAGTCATCAACAGCCTGAACAAAGCAATTTCAATGGAGTGGTAGGAACTGTTAACAAGAAAACCACAGGGCCATTATGGAGCCACTTAGGTTAAGGCCCCAAGTCAGTAAACCAAGACTTAATACATAACCTAACTGCAGTTTCAACCCCCCTGGAATGTAACCTTCAACCAGTCAGCATGGGAATTTCCTGATCAGCACTAGGAAATTTACTGATAGACCCCTTCCGTTCCCCTTAAGAGGGCAACCTTGACTAAAACAATGGATTCTTTGCTAATAATTTCCTTTTTCCTGCTCCCTCTCTACCTTTAAAAATCTTTCCTTTTCTGCAGTTCGATGGAGCTCCTTTCTAGTTGCTAGATGGGATGCCGCCCAATTCATGAATCATTTAATAAAGCCAGTTCAATCTTTAAAATTTACTTGGCTGAATTTTGGTTTTGTTCGTTTTTTTATTTTTTTATTTTTTTTATTATGTTATGTTAGTCACCATATAGTACATCATTAGTTTTTGTTGTAGTGCTCCATGATTCATTGTTTGTATGAATTTTGTTTTTTAACAAAACAAAACCTGATTATAGAGGCTTTATGAAAGGATGGAAAGAGTGGGATGGAGGCAGTAATTTCAGACACTCCTTTTCAGGAGTTTTGTTATAAAGTGGAAAGGAGAAAAAGAACAGCAAAATCTTGAAAGACATGGT
This sequence comes from Leptonychotes weddellii, assembly GCF_054177405.1. Taxonomy (NCBI): domain Eukaryota; kingdom Metazoa; phylum Chordata; class Mammalia; order Carnivora; family Phocidae; genus Leptonychotes; species Leptonychotes weddellii. The sequence goes on along the minus strand of NC_138371.1, from coordinate 163,142,393 downwards.
GAGTCAAGGGAGGGTTTCTTTTTTTTAATAGGGGAAGTAAATAGCATTTTTATATGTTGATGGGGATGGTCAAATAGAGAGGGAAAATAGCTGACGCAAGTCAGAAAAGGGGAAATTTTGGAGTTCCTGAATAGACAAAGCAGTAGAAATGACTAAATAGGTTGAGGGACTGGCTTGCTACAGGGGCTAAAAGGTTTGTCTATGGTAGTTGTTATAAAGGCAGAGTATGTGAATAGATCGATGAGATAATGGGAGTCTGGAAGTTCTTTTCTGATTGCTTTCTTTTTTTTTTTCAGTGAAGTAGAAATAAAGTTGTCAGCTGAGAATGAAGATGGGAGAAGAGGTATTATGAGTTTTGAGGGGGAAAAGGTATGAAATAGCCTAGGAAAGTACAAATTGAATGGACTAGGAAAGCATGGTACATGTGCATTTAAGGTTCATGGTCACGACTGAAAGTGAAACTTATCAGTCTGATTGCCTATCTTTCCCTGGCCCCATTCACCTGCGTGGGTACAGGATGCAGAGAATAGAATCTACTGAGGACTGTAGCTTTACCAATGAAGTGACACAGAAGCAGGACATTGAGACAAAAGGCAAAAGAAAGAATACAATGACTGACTGGAATTTACACAGAGTATGGAGGGAAGTAGGGCATGAGGAGGTTAGAGACAATGAAAACATGGTGTAGTTCCAGAGAAGTTGAAGAATTCCTAGAGTTATGTTCCAGAGAAAATAAGTGAGAAACATAGGACATGGTAGTCAGAGAATGAGATTCCTGAAATTAAGATGTGGAAGAGTTGAAGTTAATAGTAATAATAAGATCTAGACTGGACCAGCTGGGGAAAACTGGAGGGAAAAATCACTTTCATCAGAGGAGGAGTGGTGATAAAGGAAATTAGAGGCAAGAATATAGAAAGGATCATCCTCACAGATACTGAGAAAGAATGAGCTGAGGATAGGGAGACGCCTTCAACATGGAGAGCTCATGAGTAATTTAGTCAGAGCATGAGATTCAAAACAGAGGGATTAGAGAATATTTTTTTCCTTAGCATTATCTTGCATTAAATAAGAAAGCCAAAAGAAGACAACCCTATGTTACATTTTTTAAAAGTTGAATTTACTAGACAGAGTCAAAGAAAAGTATACCGATTATTCATCATAGCCAGGAAGGGATAACAAGGAGTAATCATAAAAGGAGTAGGACCTGGACCCAAGACATCAACCCTGCTGCATACGCCAGCCCTAGGAAGGGGTCAGAAATCCCACATTATAATAGTCAAAGGTGTGAGGCAGATGTCCGTCTGGTCAGGACCAGGCACGATGGGCCTTGAAACAGAGGCAGCAGCACAATGAAGCAAGCTCAGCAAGGCACCACAGGCTCTAGACTACATGTGGATTCAAGATCCCACGCATGACAGGAAATCGGGATCCCAGCATCCTTGCTCTTCTCTGACTCTGGGATGTTGAGAACCAGCCCGAAGCTGTTCAACCAGCCCCTGGGCCATGGTGGGGCTGGTGGCTGCTTCAGGTGAAGTCAGTTGAAATGCAGTCCTGAATAAAAATAAATAAATACACACTCTGAGTTCAGAGAAAATTTGAAGTGGGAATCAGCATTATGGTGACTCTCAACTCAATCTCAAAGATAACAAAGCTCATTTTCAAACCTTCTGTGTTTCTTTGTCAGCTTTCTGTACATATTTATGCCTCAACACACTCTATTTCCATAACAACACTGTGATGCCCAATTGTGAAGAGTGAGTAAAACTTATTAGAACTGAATGTTCTCACATCTCAATGCAAACTTCAGGGTGGGAGACAACAGAACACAAGCCACTGTGAAGGCTTGGAATCTCTTCCTCCAACAGTTCAATTTTGGGTCAAGAAACACATTCATATGTACTGGGAGCTGTGAATGAAAAGTAAACAACACTTTCAGAATCCAAAGGGGAAGAACATAAGACAAGCATCTTGCTAAGAAAACTGTGAGTAAAAGATCAAAGTGTTCACTTAGGCATGCAAATGACTTTTCAGGACAAAAGGAGGAGGATTCCACAGGAAGCTGCATATTAATTCCCCAATAAACAGCACCAAGACAGTATGTCAGAGATTCTCTGATAGATTCTCTCTCTCTCTTTTCTATTTTGAAAGGAGTCATTTGAGAAGTAAGTGAAAAGCCCACCATCAAGGAAGAACTCAGAGCAAACCTCATCAGAAACCAAAACCAGGTCTAATGTCCTCAGAGAACAAAGAAAAGCAATTTCTAGGGCGGTAATCTTGTTTTTCCAGTGTTCAGAGAGCTCTGGTATTGGTAAATTTTCTGACTCCTAGCAAAGAGCTATAGAAAGACCTCTCTCAAATGCTTGTATATAACCAATTTTTTAAAATGCACCAGCAAAAGTCCTAACAAGTTTGATCCTTATTGGCTCTGGTGTTGACACTGTCATGCTGAGCTAAGTATAAGAGTTTTATTCTAGCATGGCTCAATAACAAAAGCCCAATGAAAAGCAAAGGACAAAGAGCAACCAAAAAGGGTGCAACAGCTTTGGGAAACAGACTGGCAGTTCCTCAGAAGGTTAAAATAGCGTTGCCATGTGGCTCAGCAATTCCACTCTTAGGTATTCCCAAGGGTCATGACAACATACACTCAGGCAAAAACTTGTACGTAAATGTTCATGCTAGCATTATTCATAAATAGCCGAAACATGGAAACACTTGAAATCTCCATCAACCGGATGAATGGAAAAATAAACTGTGGCATATAATTGAGGAATATTATTTGACAATAAAATGAAGTATCAGTATATGCTGTAACATGGATGAACCTTGGAAACACTGATAAATCAAAGAAGCCAGTTACAAAAGATTATATATATATTTTTATCTCTTTAATATGAAATGTCCAAAATTGGCAAATCCATAGAGACATAAAGTAGACAGGTGATTGTCAGGGCCTGGGGGAGGCTGTAACTGCTAATAGCAAGGGGATTCTTTCTGGGTTAATGAAAATGTTCTAAAATTAATTGTGGTGATGGATGTATGATCCTATGAATATGCTAAAAACCATTGAGTTATATACTTTAAATGGATGAATGTATGATAGATTAATTATATCTCAATAAAACTATTATTTTAGAAAGCTAAGTCCAGATATTAAGCCAGAATTAACATTTTCCTTTATGAATATCTACGTGCCAAAAAACTTTTTTTTTTTTTTAATGTCATCGTTAGAACTTGGACTTAACAGGTGAGCGACATCTAAAGATTAATTCTCTGTGATTTAAGAATGCCCGTCCATTTTTTCCATGTTACTTTATATATAATACAGAGAGTTGGGAAAAAAGAGAAAGGGGGTGGGCGTGTTTGTTCCTATGAGGAGAAGAAATGTCCAGAAGCCAGAAAAGTAGCATCTGCTCCTGCTGGCTGTGACTAAAATTAAGCTCTAATTTAGCTTTCAGCTAAAATTATCATAATTGAAATAAAACTAACAAACTGGATGTGACTTGCAATTTTCTCATCATTTAGGAGAGAAGAGGCCAAATGGTAACTCCAGAAGAGTGGGCTTCTCCCCTGAAGGGTGGCCTTATGGTTTCGGATGGACAAAGACCCTCTCCATCGATAGAACTACACTTCCTCCCAGATATTCCAAATATATGATAAATAAGTTGTATTTGGAGAAAATCCAATGAGGCAATGGAGATGAGCACCTTGGGATAGCTTGGAATTTAGGGAAATTATGGGGTTATTTTTTTCTTTATTTGACTGTTCTTTTTTGGTTCTTTCTTAAAAAGAGGCTTTCACACATTTGCAATCATACACACCCCCACACACTACACATACCCACATGAGTGTGTGTGTATGTGTGTGTGGGTGTGTGTGTATGGGTAATCTTATACCTGTAGTGGTCCACAAATACTGGTTTAAGAAAACAAAACAGCACTTAAATATGTGCTGCAAATATTTGCTCAATACAAACTGTAAATATTAACACAATAATGATAATTTAAAAAATACAACCAGAAGTGAACACTCCAGGGTTCTGGAAAGAAGCCAGGCACTAAAGTATGTCTGGCTTGCTCCACAGCGGTGTCAACTCCTGTTTTTCTTACAAAAGGAAAAAAGGGAACATGGCCTTATTATAAAGAAAACCCACTGACTTCATACATGACTTGGAAAAAGTCACATCTCTCTTGGGTATCTATTTTACCTATTCAAAGTACTCGCAAGCTTGCTATTGAAAATGCAGAGGAATACAACCTCAGCTGAAAGATACCAAGTCTGTGAAAATACATATAATTGTATGATTAACACAAAAAGTCTTTTAAAAACAAAACGGCATTTTCATTTGTTATATTGGGTGACAAGGAGAATCAAGTAAAAAGTACAGAAATTAATGCATACAAATGGGGAAACTGCACTCTATGTTATATAAAGCTTTAATTTCCTCATGAGCTTTGACACATTCTGTATGGAAAGATTTGTTGGTTTTTTTTTTTTTCATTTTTAATCTCTGAAAGAGGATTCTATCTAAAAACCTGAATGTAAACAGTGCAGTGATTGTTCTGAATGTAAATAAAAGCAGATTCTTGCACCTCAAATAACAGATCCCTAAGTATCTAGTTAAATAATGTGTTATGTTTATTCTTATTTATTCTGCAACTATTAATAATAATTGGCTATATTTAAACTTTTCTATTTCCACAGAAATGATGATGGTCTGTTTCTTTCCGTTTCTTAGTAATGGCTTGGGTCATAACCAACCAATATCGGTTGTCAAGATCTTAGAAAAATATGTCTGAACCTCCCAAGAATAATTAATCTAAATCCTTTGTGCAGACACTGGGTGTAGTATGATATGAGTCACTGATTTTCTCCTCTACAGTTGATATATTCAGCAAGGAGAAAGAGTTTTTGTTTAGTAGCAATTGTACTTTATTTTTTTTCCCAAGGTCAAATACATTTAGGTAAGATTTGTTCATCCACAGATAGATCTAATGCAGACTTCGGAAATACAGTTTCTGGAACATTCTGCTTTGTGATATGGGTGTACTGTTGATGTATTTTGTTTTTTGTTTTTGTTTTCTAATTTTTGTACTTATTATACTTTGTGTATGAAAGAGTGTATGAAAATATATAAATGCTACTGTATAAAGAACAGTAATTAAATAAAATACTTGCACCTGACTTTCAGACCAATAAGTAGGACATCCCAATACATCCTCAAATTACTTTTACTACTCTTGCATATAACCTAAAGCAATTCATAGTTTGGTTTTACCTGTTTTTTATACTTTATTTAAATGAAATAATACGATTTTCTCTTCTGAGAAAATATGTTTTTTGAAATACATCCATGTCGATGAGTGTAGCTATTGTTCATGATGTTGGTTCGTTTTCACACAAAATACCTACCCCCTTCAAAGACATATAGACTGATCGGCCTCTTTGAAATAGAATAAGCATTAGATGAAAGGGCCCAGTCTGTTGAACCCAGCAATGTTGAGATCCATGATTTCATAGACGTGAAATATATAGTTCTCCATTTCTCTCATTCTTCCTCTTCCCCTACACCCCACCCCCACAAGCCCCCTCCAAGAAAAAATAAGCCATTTTTTGTAGAGCTATTTCAGTTTTTCTTATATTGGAATGCTTAGAACAAAACAAAAGGTATACCCTGCTCAGCGGGGAGTCTGCTTCTCCCTCTGCCCCTCCCCCTGCTTGAGCACTCTCGGGCCCCAGTGCCACTGGCACGTGCTCTCTCTCTCTCCCAAAAATAAATAAATAAAAAATCTTTATAAAAAAATAAAAGGTACAGCACCAGGTTCGGAAAATAGGTAGAGCCAAGTAATAAATGCCTGGTGATGGGTATTAAAGAGGGCACGTATTGAATGGAGCACTGGATGTTATACACAAACAATGAATCATGGAACACTACATCAAAAATAAATAAATAAATAAAAGAGTGAGAGAAATAAAGAGATGGGGAAAACTAGAAAAAAAAATTAAAAAAAAAAGAAATGCTAAAAAAAAAATGCTATATAGTTCTTTTCTCCTGCACCATCACACCACCAGAAATAGCTAACACCAGCTGCATCTTGCCACCTGGGTTCTTACGTCCTAGTGACCACACTGCTAAAAGAGGGTTTATAAAAGAGTTAGTTTTGAGTTGCTGGAAGAAGATATTCTTGAGTTAGGACAGGAGTCAATGAACAGCTGTCCTAGAGATTTGGATTTAGGAAAATACCTTGATAGGTTACTTGATGGATTCATGAGAACCTGGGAGTGTGGATCTGCCAAAGTGAAAATTTTTTCTAATACTTAGCATTAAAAATAATTTTTAAAAATTGAGGGTATTAGGAGAAGAGTTGGGGAAAAGAGAGAAGCCAGGAAGTTGATGTAAGGTTGGAGCAATGTTTGGGGTAAAGGTATTCATGAACATGATTCCTGACGATGGGATAGATGGGTGATTTTTAAGAAAAGATATGGAAAATAATAAATTTAAGTTTACTTGCATTGCTGGATACATATCTCCTAGAATCTTAGTAAAGTGTATTATAGACAAGAACTGCATGGGCGAGTAGGTTTTCTTGTGGAAATTAAGAGACTGAATTTCATATCTGAGTTGATGCAGGGAGAACACAAATAGCAAGCATGGCATATAAATATGACCCATAAACAGATAAGCCTATGACAACAGGAGATTGGGGACAGAGGGAACCTTGAGAACCATACTTCTACTCCAGCCTGGAAAAGGCCCAAAAGCTCAGAGAGGACACATGCTCAGTGTGCAATGGCAGTTCAAGTCAATCTTACCTACAATTAAAGAGACAAGGAGACTCCAGCTGACATCTGGGTGTGATAGAACAAGAATATATTAACCTCTTCCTGGTTTCTATCTGGGAACATCATAAAATTAGGATAAGACGACGGACAATATTTGAGATAATCACAAGATTAGCACAACAGAACAAGGAAAGATTATGAACCATAAGGTGTTATTTCTGTGACATTAGGTAAGAAAGTAATAGGGGTTCAGAAATGGAATACATCAGTGAGGAGTAGGATATCTGAAACCATCAGGCAGGACATAAAATTTATGCTAGACTTAGAATTTATGGCATTTCAGAAGATGGGCAGAAAGAGGGAACACATTGTTGGGCACAAGAGTTGCATGAAGAGTTGCATGAGCTAAGATATATAAATGAGAATTGACTGTGGTCGAATGAAATCAGTGCTAAGTGGAAGTATAAATAATATGGGGAAATCCAGAGGAAAGGATGATTAAATTTGTCTGACAAAAGAGTTCTCTAAAGAGGTAGCTTTAGAGCATTTCAGAATGATACGGATCTAAATAAGCAGACAATGGAGGAGAATTTCTGTTTCTCACAAGATAGAAAATAAAAGAAACTTCCTTAAAATGATGGATAAAATTATTTTTTAAAAATCCATTCTTGGGGCACCTGGGTGGCTCAGTTGTTAAGCATCTGCCTTTGGCTTGGGTCATGGTCCCAGGGTCCTAGGATCGAGCCCCACATCGGGCGCCCTGCTCAGTGGGAAGCCTGCTTCTCCCCTCCCCCCGCCCCCGCTTGCGTTCCCTCTCTCGCTGTCTCTCTCTCTCTCTGTAAAAAAAAAAAAAAAAATCCATTCTCATGCATGTCTGGGCTTGTAAGGCAATAAGAAAATGAAGTAAATCCCAAGAAGATAATAGAAAGCAAGAACAAGAATCCAAGGTGATAAGCAGGCTCTCAACCCAGCAACTATACTATACTTGCCAGTTCCCAGTAACCTAGATGGAAAGCAGTCTATAAACAGTCTGTAAGCAAACATTACCCCAAAGGAAAGTGATATTAAACTTACATTAACTTAAAATGTGTTTACATTTGAAGGCAATAAGGACTTGTAGTGAAAAAGAAAATAAGTATATAATGCTAAGATTGAATCCTCAAAGATGTAATAATTCTAAACTTGTATACAGCTAATAACATAAAGTCCAAATAAATAAAGCAATATTTGACTGAACTAATAAGAGAATTTAAAAGATTCATTATAATTTTAGAAGATTTTTAACAGAGATCTTTCAGTAACTAAGTGATGACAAACAACAACAGCAACAAGTAAACTAAAACAGATAATAAAACAATTTGAATGAAAATAACAAAGTTAATATAATTTATTCATCTATATATGTTTTGTAACCTACTTTTCCACTTAATAGTTTAGCTATTGATTTTTTTCTACCAATATTCCTCTCATTTAAAGTCTCTTATGATAGTTAAAAATAAGGACATTAATGCATTTTTAAATTTGAAAATATCAAATACAGTGTTGAATAGGAACATATGTTCTTATTTCATTTTTTAATCAAAATTTAATTCAAATGATAAAGCACAGAGAGAACATGTGATAACTAACAAAATCTGGACTTCTCACCAAAATAACTACTCTTTAACTCAGTCATTTTTAATCTTAAGTCAAGGACTTCTTTGAGAATCTAATAAAAGCTTTGATCCTCTCTCCAGAAAAACTCACATGCATGTGTGCAACTATCTCAAAGAATTTGTATCAATATTAAACCCATCTATGGAGCTCCAGTGGACTACAGAACTTGATTTAAGTATGCAGGTATATGTGAAAATTTTGCTGCTAAAGAAACTAACCTTACTTACAATGGGAATTCAAAGAAATATTTTTAAAAGATAAGTTAAAACCAGTCTCTAAAAATGTTACTTTTACATTTTTATCACAGTTAAAAATGATGTGTCCAGTCGTTTTGAGCATCACTAATATTATCTATCATCTTTCAATTAAACAGTACTTACTGAACACTATGTGTCATGCTCAGCATGGAACCAAGCAGATGCTAAAATCAATGCAGTCTCCCTCAGAAATGTATGACTATGTAAGAAAAACAAATAATAAAACCAGAAAGTCATAAATGAGAAGTTAAGAGTAGATCAAAGTGCTATGGCATCCCAGTGCCAGAACAATTTTAGAACAAAACTTGAGAAAAATAAATATTTGCAAACTATGCCAAGTGCATGTTTGATCAGAAAACTCACTTAGAAAATATTTTAAATTAGTTTCCCTATAGTGGAAGGCTATGTAAATATTTTGTACAAATATAGGAGAAACATGCCAAATACAATTTTTCTTTCTTTCCCTCTAAACAAAGGTGAATTTTCCTAATCTTCCCAGGAAATTTTTCCTACCAGTGAAACTCTCTTCAGTCAACATGTGTATGCAATTTCCCCATTGTAACAGACTATATCATGCATGCCACAAGACACCAAATTGTCATGGACAGAATCTTTGCTTCCCAGAATAGCATGCATATTTATGAAGCTGCGAACTTGAAAAGAACAAGCTAATCTTAACCACACATGGCTGTTGAGAGGGGTTCTTGCTGGCTTCCAGACTTAAGAGAGTACAGGAAGAAGGGAATAAGAATGGAATGGAAGGGAATGGAACTAGTAACAAGAATGAAAATGGCACCTCAGGAATTACCTTAGCCTCTAATTTCCCAGAGTCAGTTACAGTATTTAAGCGTCATGCCCTGTCTTTTACATAAGTCTGCTGCCTGACGCAATACCTACTAATTAATTACAGAGAGAGAAGAGGAAACAATGTTGATTATTTTAATGACTTTTAGATTTAATTTTTAAACTGTCTACAACTCAGGTGCCTTATATTTTCTGTTTTCCTAATGCTTCAATCTACAGCACTATCTTGGTACCAGCAATAAATATTTTCGGTCTAATTATAATTATTTGACTAAGAAGAACTGAAAGGAATCTCAATTACCATTCTGGTAGGATAATGAATACCAAATTCGAAGATCATCACAAATGCTTTCAATGAAGCAATATATAGGGAATCGATTGTGTTCCTTTTAATGTAACACCTAATGTTGTCAGTTAAGTAAAATGAAAATCATCTAAGGAATCAGTCTGCTAAATATAAGAATAACTATTTTCTTAAAGACTGAAAAATATAAAGTACGACACTAACATTTTAATAAATGCTTTCTCTCATCTTACTGATCACCATATTAAAGTAGTAGTTAAATGTCATTACTTCTCGGTGTTGATGCCCTCAATTCTTCATCTTATCTCTTTTCTTTAAAATAAATTAGTTCTTCATTTCTCAACAACTGATGGAAGTAATGTAAATCCAAAAAGCAGTAATTATGCAAAAACTAAAGTCAAAACCGTTTTCTTTTTTTTCCCCCCTCTCTAACAGCTTGTAAGCATAATTAATCAAATCAAGCTTCCCTCTCATCGTGAAGAGCTGTAATTTCAAAAAGCAAATTACAGCATTCTTGCAGTAGCACATATAAAGCATATTAAGAAAATATGTATATGAAGTAGGAGTTTGTTCTTGGTGATAATAAAATTTTATTTTATTAAATCCCATTCTGTATCACAAATTCAGATTCATAATACAAACACTGGACATTGAAGGAGCTATCTTGTTATAGAAATTTTGAATAACTCAAAATACAATAAATTAAAATATTTCTTATGTCATAATAAATCAGTCAGAGGAACAAAATTAACGGACACCACATCCTCAGGAATAATCTCAAACATATCTAAGGTATTATATTAGTAAGTATACCTTGGTAGTTTCTTTTTTTTAACAGACTCATCACACACATGTAAAAAGCAAAAAAAGTACTATTTTAAAAACCCTGTCTATAGTGTCCCCAAATGTCCACAATTAGGATATTACCAACTTCTAATGTTTCCAGGAAACCACATGTAATAATTACTATTTGCAGAAATGTAGAAATACTGCTCCTTCAGTTTTGAAGATTCACTATGTCTACGTGTCTAAATAATTGCCCAAGATTATGGATGCAGGCAAAATATTGAAAGAGTAATTTCCTATCCAAAATACATTATTAGAGAGAGCACTTTCTTTCATTGAAGCATATCTTAAAATCCTTCCTCTTTCTTAAAGCCTCTCCAGACTAATTGAATATAGAAGACTAACAAATTTTACGGCTTCCTACCACTTACTACCACCCTTTCCTATATAATTATTCCCCTGAGGGTTATAATGCTATTAAATCATCTATCTGACACACGCATTTTTTATTTTAACATTGATTGAGCTGTCTGCATCTTCCTTGTATTTATCTGAATCAATGCTGCCCGTCTACTTTGCACCCAACCTAGGACCAGCTCCAGATAAGGTACTTTCAAAGCTGTTTGGTACAAATGATGAGGGTGACATAAATTATTTGTTAAAGTCAAGATTTCTTATCCTCTAGAATCCAGTTTTATAGGGAGGGAAATGTATTTTTTCCTTAAAAGCAAAGACCTTATTTACGGGGTTAAACACTTCCTGATGGAAATCCTGGCACACAAAAAGTAGCTATTGACTTACACAGTGGAGCAGGCAGAGCCGATGTGCAGAGCAAGCACATGGAGAAACAGACTCAGTCAACGGGACTCGTCCGGTTCTCCTGAAAGGATAAACTACTAACTAGCTCTTCTGTTCTAAGAGAAACAGTATTTAACTCGTCTTCATACAGGTCATATAAGCAAAAATAATGTGGATTCATTTTCACTAAGGGGGGAATAGTTAACCATGAGCCAGATAACAATTCACAGCAGGGCAAGTAACAAACCAATCTTGAACCAATTATTTATGTCTAAGTTATATTACATATGTTTAGTGGAATACATGTAGATTGCAGTACAGATCACTAATCATTACCTTTATTTGTAATAATCACTAAAGATATTAAACTATTAATGATTTCCATAGGACCCAGTATTAGATTCTAAAATTAGTTACATATTTTTTATACAAATATAGTAATGTAAAAGAACTTACATTATTTTCATTTTCATATATAGGAGAAATTCTGGATGCAGTATGTATAGCTACATAGTAGAATCTGTACAGATCCCACAGCATAAATTGTATAATTTGTGAAAATACAGAGCTGTCTAAAATTTGATGAGAATAAAGAATAATACAAGTAGGAAACTCCATAAATGATGCATTTTATATGTTCTCTGCATTTCAACAAAAACTTGCTATCAAAATATATTATCTATCAAATATAAAAATTAAAACATTCATGAAGTGCCTTAAAACTAAATGTTCACTTCAGGGATAAATATGGATTTTTCAGAAATATTTATAAATATATCAAGCAAATGTGAATCACATTATTTGACAACCAAGTTTATCGTTATCAATAGTGTTCCCATAATTTTGTTTCCAAATAAAAAAGCCCTTAGGTTTTCCAGCCATAGTAAGATCCAGGTACACAATGCCCACAATATTTCCTCAGTTCTCAGATAGCCTTCCGGTGCCTTACAGGTACTTTGATTCTCTCCTTATCCAGAATGTGCTTCCCTCTCCATTTTGTTCCTGTTCCTCAAGGTCAGGAGCTCTTCAGGCATCCTCCACAGAAGCCCAAAGAGGGCCTCATGCAATAAGTACGTGTTATTGAAATGCAGACAGCATTTCACCTTCAGCTGGATAGTGGGCTAACCACTTGGCAAAAAAGCAAACATAGCCCCTTTTCTCCCCCACAAAACTAGACCCGAAATCAGTTTGCAGCCCATAAGGTTAGGGCACAGAAGGATGAGAGAAGGCCCACATCTCTAAACTTCTCTGACTCTTCAATAAGAGAGTCAAGCTGAATCTTGCTCTTTCCTGGTCCTGTGAATTTAATATTCACAAAACTATTTAAATAAAGTACACATCTTTACAGAATTTAAGGCATCAAAATTTACCTGAAATTACAATATTAAATTATATTTTAACTGAATTAGCATGCTTTTTAAGGGATGGAAAGTTCCAACTCAACATTCTAGAATAGAGGTCAGAAAACTTTTTTCTGTAAAGGGCCAGATAATAAATATTTTAGCTTTTGTGGGACATAAGGTCTCTATCACAACTACTTGGTTCTACCATTATAGCACGAAAATAGCCAGAAGTAATATGTAAATGGATGGGCAAGACTGTGTTTCAATAAAACTTCATCTGCAAAATCAGGTAGCAGGTCAGATTTAGATCTGAAGGCTGTAGTTTGCCAAACCATGTTCTAAGATAAAATCATGGGATTATTAGACCCTTAGAGCCAGAGCTAACACTATAAATTATCTAGCTTAGCAACTGTCTTGTAATCAAAGGTATTACAAACCAATTACTGTCTTTTGTAAAATACATAAGCATTCCACTGAAGATTTCCAAATAAAATAATCAAGAAGAAAGCAAAAGTTCCCTCTAATCTCACGACACTGAGATAGCTACTGTTAACATTTTGCTACTTAACCTTGTAGTCATTATGTATAAATTTCATGTATAAATTTTTTTCATATTATATATGCACTTTCTTGCAAAGTATCATACCAGCTATGCAATTTTGTGAGCCATTTATCTATTTAACAACTTTTCAAAAGCGTTTACTTACATCCTTAAATAATCTTCAAGAGTATACTTTTAAAAGGCTACATAATTTTATCATCAGCTGCATATGCCATAAGTTATTTAATCTGTCCCTTAACACCAGACATTTCTTTCAAGTTGCTATGCTATTATAAATAAGTAGACAATGGGTCTCCTTGTGCATAGATCTGTGTACAACAATCTGATTACTTCCCCATGGCAAATTTTTAGAAAGGGAATTGTGAAGTCAAAAAGCATGAAAAACAGTTGTTGTTGTTGTTTTAATTTTGTGGCTTTTGATACACATTGCTAGATTGCCCTTCTGAGTGGATTGATCAACTTATATCTCCATCATCCATAAACTAAAATACCCATTGCCATGTAATCTTGTGATACCACTACTGAATTTACAGGTTGAAAAGGTTGCAATATTGTTTTTCTCTCATCTCCAATAGTGTTGCTAAGTTTCATATTTTTTTCCCCTGCAGTATGAAAGCTCTTCCACTTAATTCCAGGTGTTTGGCAGAAGTGAAAGTTGCCATGACAAAGAATAGGTACTCAGCTTCACTTCTGCTGAGCTGTTAGTTCCCGCCCTTAAAACAGGCAGAGGATACAAAGGTCAAGCATGATAACCTCGTTCCTTGTGACAGGTCAACTAATATCTATAAAGTTGAAATGGAGCTCAGTAATAAAAAAAAATTTTTGCAATTGCTGTAGAACAATCTGGGTGCTACTTTATCTTGATTTAGGTAGCAGATGATTAGAGATGTGTCTGGATTCAAAGAAGGTGCACAAGAAGAGGGCAAAGTGCTCAGCCTTAGAGGACCCTCAGTAAAATGAACAAATACAAGCCTGTGTGCTGGATCTTAGAGCTAATGTTCTCTGTCAAGGAGCCTAAGGAGTAAACTCACTTTGAATACTCATCTTAGCATCAGACCTTCTCAAAACTTGTAAATAGTTTCTCGTCCTTTCCCATTTCCCATCTCTCCACTGCCTTCCACTATGCATGATGTGCTCTGTGTGTGCACATACAACACCACAGTCTCATAAGTGTAAACACACCTCTGCTTACCTCATCAAAACTCCTGACATCTTGGTGTTTAAGCACACCAAAGAGGAATCTATGAAACAAGCCCTATTAAGCAAGGTATCACCCTATGTTCAAATCTAACCAACTTGAGCATTTCAGAACCTGTCTAAACACATCACATCCAACCAGCTAAAATAAAAAATTAATCACTCCCCATCCTAATCCAGAGTTCATTAATGAACAGCCAAGTAAATAGGTTCTCTAAGAAATTTTCATCTAAAATAGGTGTAGTTTTATAAATAATGTTTAATGAAATGTTGAGGCTTGAAAATAATTGATTCCATTCATTTATTCATTCAAAACATTTTTTTAAATTATCATTTTATTTTTTGTTTTAGTTTCACGTTTTATTTAAATTCCAGTTGGTTGACACACAGTGTAATAATAGTTTCAGGTGCAGAATTTAGTAATTCATCACTTACATGTAACAACCCGTGCTCATCACAAGTACCCTCCCGAATACCCATCACCCATTTTTTGAGCATGTCCTAAATACAAGATTGGGTGGTAGGCATTGTGGGGACAAGGAAAAGCCAAATCAGCAATAAATTATTACCCAGAAGCTCCTCCTCTGGTATGGAGCTTATGGATGCCAGCAAAAGTGATGATAAAGTGTCCTAGGAGTGCAGATGAGGCGTGAGCATTGCACACTGGGGGAATCAGAAATGTCTTCATCTGGGACACAGCTTTTGTCTGGATGCCCAAAATCATTACAGAGAAGAGAGAGGAACATGACATTTAGAAAAAAGAGCATTAGACAAGGCAAGGGAGTAAGCAAAGCAAAGCACAGAGAATTAGTCCCATTTGCACGGACCACTGAAGGAGGGAACACCCCGAGGACAACGCTGGCAAAGTGGGTTTGGGCCATATCATGGCGTGCTTTGAACACCAAGCAAAGAGCTTTATCCACTTGAACCTACCCTCTACAGGGGAAACCACTGAAGTTTTCTGAGTAAGGATTCAGAGTTTGGCTTTAGTTGAGGTAATTGAATGGAAGAGATATTTCTTCCTCTGAGAAGGGTGGAAGAAAAAGAACATAGGGGAAATACAGAGAAATCTAGAAGCAGAAAAGTGGGAAAAATCACCTCAATTCTTACAGTAAAATGAAATGGTCCTTGCAGAGAGCAAGTAGATAGAGGTGAGGTTGGGAACTTATGCAGAAAGTGAAAGTTGGTTATGAAGGTTTATGGATTTACTAGAAATATGTTATAAAATAAGAGGGAAGTTAAAAAGGGGGGGCTGGGGCACCTGGGTGGCTCAATTGGTTGAGCGACTGCCTTCAGCTCAGGTCATAATCCTGGAGTCCTGGGATCCAGTTCCGTGTCAGGCTCCCTGCTCAGCAGGGAGTCTGCTCCTCCCTGTGACCCTCCCCCCTCTCATGTGCACTCTCTCTCTCTCAAATAAATAAATAAATAAAATCTTTTAAAAAAAGGGGGGGTGTTGTTGGAAATATAGTTAGAAGGAGATGGGAGCCAGGCTGTGACAGGCCATTGAACAAAAGGGCTCTGACTCTGATAGAGCAAGCCATGAGACTCTGACAGAACACGATCCAAGGTGCATTTTCAGAAGACAACGCTAGAAGCAGCATTGAGGAGAGGAGATAAACTGGAGATGACAAAACCAGTTTGCAGTCCAATCCAATAAGCTAAGAGAGAGATGAGGATATCTGATTGATTAATAAACCAGAGCATAGTCAATTTCAAATACAGAGAAGAGCAGATCCAACAAAATTAACACAAGCATTCCTTGTAAAACATCTGAATGAAGCTATGTCACTTGAAAAGATATTTCATATTACAAGAGATGCAAGTTGGAAAACTGGAAAATATTTGAACCCATTCACTCAAAATAAGTAAAAAAATAAAAGGGGGGGAGTTTCAGGGTAAAGTAATCATGATCTTATCCATTGAAAGTTATTCTAATAGCTATATAAAGAATAAAATTATTTTATTCTTTTAAATAAAAGAATAAATTAAAATAAAATAAATAGCCTGGGAAATCATTGCTATTTCCTAAACTCTGAATTTTGTGTCAGCTTTTCTCCCATAGTTCTGCAGTTCAGGGATACGCCATCTACCATCTATTTCCAGGAGTCTCTTCCTGAGGGTTATCCAAGTCTCTGAAAAAAATTAGCTATTCCAAGAATCTATTCTAAAATCTCTAAGTATAAACTATCACCCAAAGATTGAAATGTTAAACTAGAAAGAATAGGAACTGATCATTCCTCTAGGGAAAAGATGATGCGTTTGATTTTAATACTATAAATTTTAAGGAATCACAAGCCCACTGAAGAAATCTTTTTAAGAACGTAGAAGATAGGGGTGCCTGGGTGGCTCAGTCATTAAGTGTCTGCCTTCGGCTCAGGTCATGATCCCAGGGTCCTGGCATCGAGCCCCGCATCAGGCTCCCTGCTCAGCAGACCCTCTCCCACTCCCCCTACTTGTGTTCCCTCCCTCACTGTGTCTCTCTCTGTCAAATAAATAAATAAAATCTTAAAAAAAAAAAAAAGAACGTAGAAAATAAATGGGAACCCCCATAGCATATCGGTCACTCAAGTATTTAAAGCTCAGACCAGGGGGTGCCTGGGTAGCTCAGTTGGTTAAGTGTCTGCCTTCAGCTCAGGGTGCTGGAATAGAACCCTGCGTGGGGCTCCCTGCTCAGTGGGGAGCCTGCTTCTCCCTCTGCCTGCCACTCCCCCCACTTGTGCTCTCTCTATCTCGAATAAATGCAATATTTTAAAAAATAAAATTAAGATCACACCAATGCTGTCCAGTAGGATTTTCTGCAATAATGGACATGTTCTATGTCTGTGTTATCCAATACAGTAATCACTTGCCTCATGTAGCTATGGAGCATTGGAAATGAAGCCAGTGTGACTAAGAAACTGAATTTTGAATTATATTTCATTTTTATTTAAATTTAAATAACTACATTTGGCTAGTGGCTCCTACATCGAGGGCTCAGGGCTAGACTAGAGTATGGCACACGCTTGGAAACCCAAACCCAACAGTCTGATAATAGCTCCAAAGGAAGTAAAATTAGGTCCTCCACTAGCAACTTGTTTATGGAAAATCAGAGCCCCTCCTATCTGCGTTACTGCAGTTATTCTGTAATAACAATCTGCTAAAATCAAACCATGATGGTTTCCATTTCAAAGTCAAGTCGGCATCAGACATCCTTGTTAGTGGAGGCTAATGCTTTCCATTTTATAATTACGAGACACCAAAACTGTCCACAGAACAAAAAGTATAAACACCATGTTCAATAAAGCCTGGCAGGCTTTTAATAAGACACATGGGAACATACTAATCCAGATTTCTGTAGGCAGATACTTCATAAGAGGTTAATCAAAGTGCTGGGCAATGTGAGAACATCTGTATCAGGCTCAGCAACTATCTTTTTTTTTTTTTAAGAGAGTTCAACATCTGCACAACAGGCCAAGATTGCTCCTTGGGGACAATCCTGAGCCTTAAAACGGAAAGATTTGCAACTGCATCAACTGTTGTTATGTTAACATGACTTCTCCTCAGCAACCACTTCTAAATCACAATGATACTTGGGAGGAAAAAAAAAAAAGGAAAGCGCCTCTGTGTTCTGATATTGAATATTTTTCTTTGTAAAAAAAAAAAAAACTAATAATTTAAGTGAGCGTTAATAACCTATTAAGTACTAAAGATATCTCACCTCTGTTAAAAAGTCTGAAAAGAAAAACATTTGAGATATTATCATCAAGTTGGTAAGGTTTAAATGGAAGTATTTTCACGCTATTACATGTAACCTATTTAAAAGGTACAAAAATACTGGCAATGGCCATCTGGTGAAATAGCTGGAGTGTAAAGCCTGTCCATTGATCACCCTCTTGTGATTGCTTCCCTGACCCTGGTTTTAACCACATACTATTTATTTAAAAAAAAAATGATTATAAAAATCCAATCCTTTTGTTTCTTGCTATGAATCCTTTAAGATGACTTTCGTTCTATTCACACAACAAAGGAAAATTTAAATTTCAGAGAATCACAGTGATGCTGTTAAGGACCAGGCGGGGTTTCTATCACATGCTTTCATTCTACATTTGTATTTATAAATATACTTATATAAATACACACTCCTCATTCAGGGGGAAAAAAAAAACCACTTTCATTACCAACATCCACAGTTTTACGACCTAAAACATATAGCACTTTTTAAGTATCTAAAAAGTAACTTACCCTACAAATGGTCACAGAATAAAAAACCTTGTTTAGCCTATTTTATATAAAAATATGAGGTTATAATTGCAGTGTCTTTTTGCAAACTCTCATCTGAACACAATTTCCACCAATTTCTTCACCCATCTATAGTGTTCTATTTAGGTTAACTCCATCCACTGGGACAAGAAAGTGATGGATTTTGTTTTGTTTTCTTTTAACTTAAGGTATTATTTGGGAACCCAGATATTGTAGTAACTTCAGCCATGTTCAGATATTACTTTATACCATAAATCAGGCATATGATGCTCTCTCTGTACCTGAACGGGGTTCCTGAAAAGGTAAGCTGGATATATTAAGTGTTGAAATCTACCAATGACCCTTGCTCTGAGCTTCAAAAATAAGGTCTAAGATTACTGACAAGCTCTAAAAGCACCAATGCTGGGGGTTCCTGGGTGGCTCAGTCCGATAAGGGTCCGACTTGATTTCAGCTCAGGTCATGATCTCAGGGTCATGAGATCAAGCCCCACGTTGAGCTCTGCACTAGGTGTGGAGTCTCCTGCTTAAGATTCTCTCTCCCCCTCTCCTTCTGCCCCTCCCCACTCTCTCTCTCTCAAAAATAAAAAAATAATAAATAAATAAATGCACCAACACTGAAGTAAAAGACCATCAATAGCCCTGAGCTTCAGAAACTGTTATTAGAGATGCTATTTTTTTCTGAAGGAATAACAAATAACTGTTAAATAAAATCCCCAAATATAATGAGTCCTTAAGCTCCTAACTGAACCCAACTGTTTAATAATTTTACAAGTTGTTCTTGCTCTATTTCAAGGCATTATTGTTCCATAAATATCTATCTTATCTTTTGTTAATACTATAAATCTTGATTGACGAAGAAGACTGTCATACCATCTTAATATCCCTACAGTCTCTCAGTTTTAAAGAGAAACTACGGGGTTCATTATCACTGAAGGTCATCATCCATTAGTCATAAAATAAGCCTGTGACTTGAAAATTAAGACGTGATAATACAACATATAAAAGCAGCAACTAATAAACTAGCATAAACTATTATGTCTAAGACACATATTTAAGTAATTTAGAATCTTCAGTCTAAAATTTGAAATCACTTGAAATGGAACAAAACAGAAAAATTGTTTTTCTTTTACAGTTAATAATTAGGAAGAAGATTAAAGCTATTCTAATAATCTTGCTGTTTACTCATCGAGATGAGTTCTGCATTAGAATGAATTCACCTTGGGGACAGAGATTTTCTCTCCCCTACACCCCAGTGGCCTATATAGTCCCTGGCATGGTGGCAAGCTCAATAAGTATTTGTCAACTGGACTGCTCATTTTGCTGAAGTACTATATATTATCATGATTTTGTCCTTTTAATAAAAATTTAACTAGAATTAAGAACGGGAAATACATTCATTTCTTTCTATAGATTAAAAAATATCCTGAATAATCAAAAGTGGTTTCGCTTTAATAAAGCACTTTTAATTTAAATAGCTACTGTAGTAACAAACATTTAAACACACACAGCCCCCCAAATCCATGATGAATCACTCTATTGCTTGGAGGAGAATTAAAATTAAAACGACTATACCAAAAACTACCTTGCTAAAATAAAATAACCAGACGACTACTGTCTTTTAGGTAGAATGGTCCTAAATTGGTTTGTATACAGTATCATTCTCAAGTAAGTTAACAAGTGTCTGATAATAAAATTATTCCATTATATGGAAATTATATTTCAAAGCCCCTCTTAGACATTTATAATCTCAGAAGTCAAGGTTTTCTAAACATAGTTAATCACAGGAAATTTTTTGCTGTCCAGCTCTTAGCATCTTGCAATATTGCTTTCCATGGAACACCAGTTTGACAAATGAGTCAAAGAGTATGTACTCAATAAATACTCGATGGTATGAACAAGAATGTGCTTTTTGCCAAACAAAACAAAACAAAAACAATCATTGGCATCTTCCTGGATGGTGAATCAGCTCATTATTTTACACTGACTTCATTTGATTAGAATCCTGAGCTTTTCAAAATCAATCATGGTTTTGGTTTGGTTTTGCAAGCTGCACTTCTCTTTCCAGTTTTAAGTCATTGACAGAAAGCTCTGTCATAGCACAAAACAATATTTCAGTAACTCTTCATATCATTAGATCAAGAAAAGTTTTTCCCTTCCGAGAATGTAAGTTTTTGAATAAATGCATTTTCACTTGTCAGGACCATCAAGTTTTATTAAAAACAAAAGTTTATTATCAAACTAAATCCCAATCACTTCATTTTCCCAACGAGATTCCTCTATCTTCCCCCCAACACATCAATTTCCCTTATTACCTAATCCACACTCAAGAAGCCAACAGTTCCTGTCATATCTCAAAGCAGGGCCCACACCAGTGATGCCAAGAAGTCAGGAGTGCCTCTTTCAAATTCCTCCCACCACCACCAACCCTCCCCAGCAATGCTAAATAAGACTAAGACTGGCAGCACTCAGACCTGACTCTTGTATCATGACCATGTATTCATTTGACAAATACTTATTGAGCATCTATTATATGTCAGAGACTGTTCTAGGCCTAGGAATACAGTAGTGAATGAAACATAGAGGCCCTCATAGTGCCCACATTCAATGAGAGAAACACACAATAAACAGAATCCAGTAAGTAAAAAATGCAGAATATTATATTGATAAGCGTTAGAAATTTTTAAAAAATTGGCAGGGTAGAGGGATATAAAATGTCACGGGTAGGAATTTGAAAATTTTTAAAGGGTGATCGGTAAAAGCTTTACTGCAAAGGTGCCTTTTGCCTAAGTGATGAGACAGGAAAGGAACAAGCCAAACAGCCAGGGAAAGGGCAAGTGCCAAGGCCCTGGGATAGAATACTCTTGGTCTGTGGGAGGAACAATGACTAGAGCTAAAAAAACAAAGGGATTGTGGTAGAAGATGTGATCAGAGAGGTAACAAACCATGTTACATGGGGATTTACAGGTTATCTTAAGAACTTTAATTTATTCTCTAAGGAAGATAGGAAGCCACAGTGAGTTTTGGCATTTTTGTTTTGTTTCTAATTGACTAAGCCACCCAAGTTCCCCATCTCTAGGGGTGCTCATTACATCAAGTGTCCTCCTTAATG
>NC_138371.1:163019923-163120058 GCF_054177405.1 Leptonychotes weddellii | reverse complement strand
AATACATCACTTTGGATCACAGCACATCTTCCCTTGCTTCTCTTCCTTTAATCCTCACCCTTGTAACTTGGGTTAGCTCCTCATAAATAAAGCATTAGCACTTTAATCCTGCCTCAGACTCTACTTTCTTTGGAAAGTGGGCCAAGGGAGCCATCAATTTGTCAGACTTCTTTGATGATGATGATGATGATGATGATGATAATGATGATGATGATGATAATGATGATGTTTACATTATCATATACATTGGAAATAACTTCTCAAGCTATGATCTATTGTGTTTGTAGCATCTGCCATCCTCTAAATTTTCATTGTTCTTTAGTAGCTTCTAGATTTCTTGTCTTTGTTAGAAAGGTCTCCACAACCTGTATGTTACCACATGAACAGTTAATTTTCTTCCAGAATTCTATTTTTAAATTTAAGTCTTTTACTCAACTGAAATTAATTTTATATATGTATGTAGTAGTGATAGTGATATGTATGTAGTAGTACTGTGATTTCCAGATGTGTGAGAACAATTTATTAAATAAATCATCATTTTCATAGTGAAATAAAATGTTGGCTTTATCATATATTAAGTTTCCATATATACTGAGAACTATTTCAGAGTACTTGTCCTAGTTTACCCCTCTATTCCCGACCATATAGTTGTTATTACAGTTGCTTTATGGTGTTTTGGTATTTGGTAAGAAAAAGGGCTCTTCATTATTCCTCTTTTTCATATTTTAATTTTTTTCTCAGACACTGATTTTTCCTAACCTTGAATTTTTCATTAAATTCCAAAAGTAATTTGAAATTTTAAATGAAATTGCACTGAGTTTATATATTATTATGAATAGGATATTAGTTCTCTTCTTTATGTCTTGTTTTATATCTTTCAATACTACTTTGTAATTTCATTTATATGGATTATGTGACTTTCTTTTTAAAAATTATACTTAAGTATTTTATGGTTTTTGTAATCCCCAAGACTGAGAAATCTTTGCTATTTCCATTTTTAAATGGCTATTAATAATATAAATAATTTAGTATTTTTCTCTCTTTTTCTAAGATTCTATTTTTAAGCAATCTCTACACCCAATGTGGGGCTCAAACTCACAACTCTGAGATCAAGAGTCCCGTGCACTGAATGAGCCAGCCAGGTACCCCTTAATATATTTTTTTAATAACCAGGCTCTCTATAAAGTTCCCTTATCAATTCTAGTCACTTTACTAACATATCTTGGGGTTTCTAGCTATAGAAGAAATATCTTCAAAAATAACTCAATAACCGGGCGCCTGGGTGGCTCAGTTGGTTGAGCGACTGCCTTCGGCTCAGGTCATGATCCTGGAGTCCCGGGATCGAGTCCCGCATCGGGCTCCCTGCTTGGCAGGGAGTCTGCTTTTCCCTCTGACCCTCCTCCCTCTCATGCTCTCTGTCTCTCATTCTCTCTCTCTCTCAAATAAATAAAATCTTTAAAAAAATAAAAAAAAACTCAATAACCTTACTTTTTAAAATATTTATAGCTATTTTTCTATTTTCTGTATTTTCTTTGACTTTTTGCATTTACTTCAACCAACAAAACAATATTAAATAATAACAACAATAGAAGACATCTATTTTTCTATCCTGACTTCAGTTGCTATAAATTTAGTGTTTTATTATTTAGGCTGAACTTAGGATGATGTTTGCTATTGGTCTTAGTAAATAGTCTTTATCATAATGTAGTGTTTTCCTTTTATTCCTATTTGGCTTAATTTTTTTTTATTAGGGATGGCTGCTAAATTTGTCAAAAACTTTTTCAATGAATGTATGAATTCTTCTCATTTAGTTTGTTGACGCAGGAAATTATATTAATAATTTAATCCGATCCATCCTTATCTTCCTAGAATTAAACCTAGTTGGTCATAGTGCATATTTTTTAATACATGACTGCACTGCTAGATTCTAGCTGGTAACATTTTGAGTAGCCTAGTTTAAAATACAAAATTTTTAAAAAATAATCCCTAGAATAAACTGTAAGAAACCTTTTTAAATCCAAGAGTTTTCAGCAATATATTAAGAGGTAAAATAAAATGTGACACACCCTACAAGAGCAAATTCATAGGAGTACATTTATAACAAAGGGAAAGGTCAACAATAGAGAAGGTAATTTTCACACAGAGTTCAGAGAAGAATGGAATGAACGGTTCTCAGACATCAGCATGGATCAAAATCACTCCTCAGACTTGCTAAAGCATGCGGACTGGTGGGCACCCCCCCCCCCAGTTTCTCATTCTGTAAATCCAGGGTGCCTAAGAATAATCATTTCCAACAAGTTCCCAAATGATGCTGACGTTGCTGCACTTTCAGGGGCACATTTTGAGAACCTGGGCAGCATGACACTCAAAGCTTTCAACTTTCTAATTGCTTACACTCTGAAGCTTCAGCCTCAACTTCTGAAAAAAGGAGAAAACCATCATTCCTTGGAAGATTGGCATGATAATTAAACAATCTAGTGTATGTAAAGCATTTAAACAGAGCTTGGCACCTAGTACACATTAAATAAATGTTCGTTATTTTTCACTAGGGAAGTAAAGAATTAAAGAATAAAGAGGAAGGAGGGAGAGGGGAGAAGAGCTAAGAAAGAAGAGGAATGCAGCACCCAACACCTGTGGACTAGTGCCATTTTGTGTCAATATCTAATATATGAATGAATGGCAAGAAGAATTAAATTAAGAAGAGTATAGTCATCCCTGCATAAGGTGAGCATAAAAAATACCGTGATGATTTTAAGCCCTGACTCTTAAATTCCCTGAAAAGAAAAATAAAATAAATCACCAAAGTCACCTTAAATTTGATGTTAGGTATTATTCCATTTTGAAATTTCTGCTAAGTTACTCCCTGCATATAGCTTGATATTACGTAATGACTTATATAGAGCTATATGTGGATAATACTCTTTAAAGATCTTAAAATATCTCTAAAGAGAAAATGTTCCTTAAAGTCCTTAAAATAGCCAAATATTAAAATATTTCAAGGTATTAGATAAAATTTTCCTGTATATTTTTATGGTTGAGTCATCTTGAAATGAGGTAACTCAGATTTATTTCATAGATGTTAAACATTTGGAAGTATACCTTAATAAAAAAAAGATTCATTTAAATTTTTAATTAGGAATTAGACAGGGACTTGTAGGATGTTATAGAGAAGCTCATCTGATTTACTTTTATGAGAAAACCTTGGGGGTTAGGGAATATGACTGTTGGAGTCAATTTCTACTGTTTTGTGCCTTGGCAACAAAGATCTCTTTGTGTTCCGAGGTCTTCCAGAGAAGAGGCTCACCTGGGGATTTCTCTCCCATGTCTCTTTCTCTGCTTCTCATGCTCAGCCTGGCAACTCCTCACAACACACAGTCACACACACACACAGCATCCCTCCTCATGCATAAGGGCAGGCATGTGTCCCATCCCGAACTCAGGAGCACTAAATGAAAGTTTGCATACCCAGTGTTAGAGCTCCCAGTCTTCTGCTCTACTCAGCTTCCAAGGTAAAGGATGTATAAGCAAATATATTTGCATATACAAGCAAATCTCCTATCAGGTGAGTGAAAGAGCCTTCTTTTGGGAGTACGAACTAACTACCCAGGAGAAAAGACTTAAGGATACTAAGCTAAATTTTTGGAATTGACTTAGTTAAAATCCTGTTAACTCTTTAGAGTACGTCCTATTGAATATTTTCTATTTTCCTTTGCTATTGCCTATATATTATTATGCTTATATATCTAGATATTCTACTCATATGTGTTTTAAAAGATACCACAGTCTATAGCTATTTTAGGATCTGCTTTTCTAATGTATTGTGAACATTTTTACATGATGTTAAATATTATATTATTTTAAATGGCTACACCAACAAACCCCGTCTCACCCTCACACACACACACCCAGAGCTTTCAATCATCTTAGGCACATAGAGAAAGAGAGGGGAATCATTAGAGAAGGAAATAGGACATTCTCAATGAGATCGATTGAAGAGTTAAAAGATTAAGTTAAACAGCTGAAGGAGAAGAGAGAGAGGTTAAAACAAAGGATAAGAGGGGCAAACTAACTAGTTAAGCTACTCAAAAAGCAGCCACTCTGCTCTCCCAGATTGCTACTTAATAGATGACATCAGCCTCAAGCTGCAGGTGACTAACTTGACCACTCCCTTGGGCACACCAAGGAAAACAGAACTGAACTACAGAGAGAGAGTTGGTAACTTCATTAAGTCCTTGATTTATCCCTGACTGAAGCTAGAAAACCATAAGAATTTGCCAGTCATATGAGCACAGAAATTCCTCTTCCACTTTAAAATCATCTGAATTCCTGTCATTTGCAATGAAAAGACACCTTGTCCTTTAATTAAACATCAATACTTCTATCTCCAGACAAGCCTTGAAGACTCTCAAATACACAACACACCTATCAAATTCATCATTATTTAGAGTAATGGTAAATAGTGGGTGAAAGAATTCATGACTTATTCCTCAAAACACTAATTTCTCTCACTAAGGCAGACAAGTATTAGAACCAAAGAGCTCAATTCCCCCTTCTATCCCAATTTATTAAATAACGTGTAATATGTGGCCACATTTTCCATTTTCTCAAAGGCAAAATTGCCTTCGTAAAGTGGAAGTTGATGGTAGTTTCACACTTTAACACTGTGAATTCAGAAGTAGAATAAATAATACTAACAAGTATCTTTTAGTCTCTCTGAAAGCAAAAAGATTGCTGTATGGTAGTGTATCTTTAAGAGGATCTGGAGGGCCAGGGGTGCCTTGAAATGTATGCGCTGGGGGACACAAGGATGATAAATCATCTACATATCAGAGCTGCCCATCTTTCAGCTGAGTCAGACTGAAGAGATGCCCAAAGTTCTGTCACACAGCTTCCTGCCTTTTTCTTCCAGGTTATCTCACACTATTAGGACCTTCCCAAAGCCAAAGGTTCATGAAGTGATGAAGTGCAAGACAAAGAAAGTAAAAATATACATTCAGTCCTAGAGATCCTGCACAGAAAGATATCCATAGCCAATATACATTATCATTGCCCAAACATCCCAGTTTTCTAAAAAAAAAAAAAAAAAGACCAGCATTCTCTCTACAGAAACTAGCATACAAATGCATCTGCAGGGGGAAAGCCAGTTTAATATTAACCAAGTGGGTTTCAGCCAAGGGCATCGCTCATCCTTGTTCTTAGGTCAAAGGGAGCCAGTCCCATAATTCTTCTCTTAATCTCCATCTTTCCACTAAGGTTTAGGGGAAGAAATAAATGTAATGAAAATATGTATTTTTTAGGAAGGCATGCCTGAGCTTAATAAACTATCTTCGAGTCAGGCACATCTATTAATTATAAATAATCTGTGCCCTCCATAACTTTGCTGGTCAAAGTGTGACACAAACCAGCAACATGAGCAACATCTGAGAGCCTAACAGAAATGCAGAGCCTCAGGTCCTACTGTGGATGTCCTGAATCAAAACCCAGATCTTAATAAGCTCCCAAGGTGATTTGTGTGCACGTTGAAGTTTAAAAAGCACTGCTCTTTAAGGAGCAAATCACAGAAATTGCTTAGAAACATAATTTTGTCTCAAAAGAAGCAAATCATAGAAAATTGTATACCTCATACCCATTTTAAGATCACAAAGTTAACGAAACTAAATGGCATATTGTTTAGAGATTCAGACTTATGTGATTAAAAGTATAAATTAAAAAGCAATTTAGGGCATTGGTTACCTCTGGGGGCAGAAGAGGGAGAGACCAGATAGGAAAGGAGGACAAGATAAGACTCAATAGTATCATCCTAGTTCATAATTGAAAGTGTGGATTCACAGGTGTTCCTGTTATTATGCTACATATATTTTGTATATTCCAATATTGCATAATAAACATTTTCAAAAGGGAGGAAACATAATCTCAACTAGAATAAAAATAATGTTTTGTAGACATAAAATTACAGCTTTTGCATAGGCCAAGTATATAGAGAATTGAAAAGGACTGACTTAGCAGCCTTGTAGGGAATGACTAAGCAAGAAGAACAATGAAATAATCCAGATGGGTAATAAAGAATGCTTTATTACTTAAGAGTGGAAAGGTAACAAATAACAAATACATAAACTGATGAGATCGAGCATTTGTTTGCATTTTTCGTCAAAGGAAAAAAAACCCACCCTGCATCACCAACATCTCTCTGAAACATGAGAAGGAAATGGTAAGTCTGGGGCCGCAGATGCTTGGAGCACAGAGAGGAAGAGATATTCAGGAGATGCTGAGCCAGGTTATCCATCAGGGACTTTTGGAACTAGGGACAGATGTGGAGTGAATGGATTTTCCAGCCAACAGTGATGCCCTCAGGTAACCAGGCATGTGCTCCTTATTTGCAATTTTGCATTAAACAATACCATATTTTAAAAATCATGCTTACAACAACACTTTGTCTAAACCGTAAATTCTAACACTCTGCTTGTAAGGAAAGCAACCTGAGTGTGCAAATATGCAGCCTCAGGTTTTCATGATCCTAACCTGTACATTGTGTCACAGACTTGACCTCATGTCCGGTGCCTGATGAGAAAGTGAATCTTCAAA
Source organism: Leptonychotes weddellii (assembly GCF_054177405.1). Taxonomy (NCBI): domain Eukaryota; kingdom Metazoa; phylum Chordata; class Mammalia; order Carnivora; family Phocidae; genus Leptonychotes; species Leptonychotes weddellii. The sequence continues at coordinate 163,113,476 of NC_138371.1, read as the reverse complement.
CCATGGATGACATGCTTCTCATTAAAACTTTATATGAGAATTTACATATTCTTTAACATCCATAGAGCACCCTAATCCTGACAATGAGAAGTAGAGGAGAAACTAAACAGATAACGTACTCAAAACTTACAGGTTTGATTCTTGGCATCCCATTGATTGGGGAAGAAAACCTCGGGTAAGTTAGCTCACCCCACGAACGCCCATGCATTCCTCACTGGTTAACTAAGCAAACCAAGATTTTTTAAACACATGGACCCCACATTCATTAGGCACAAGTGTATCTCCTGAAATATCTTCCCTGATCGTCACCTACTTCACTATGTCCTGACTTCTTGGATATCAACCTTCACCGGCTCTTGGTTTGTGCTTCTGCCAAAGTATGGTCAGCTAGACTTCTTCCAGCCACCTGACCTTGGCTAGGCTTCCTGACCACTGACTTTCTCTTTCTCCCAGGGGATACTGACTCCAGAAGAGTCATCTCATCCTTCCTTCCACCCCTATCTAGCTTATCCCACACCTATACATGACTGGCCCCAAGGTGAGAATTCATGGCATACTGTATTCCCATTTTTGCAGACCAAAGTAGACACAAGCTGTGAAGGCATTTTGAAAAGTTTAGAAGAGTTATGGAGAATAATTGGGAAATTAGAATACAGCAGAGGTTAACCTGTCAAAAATACTCATAAAATTGATTATTTTCCCAACTATGACAGAATTTTAGAATTTCACCCAAGTATTATCACAACCAGAGGTCCTACGTCCAGCTGTGTCACCAAGTAGACCCACTGGAAGATTCTGTTTTTTTTTTTTTTTAAAGATTTTATTTATTTATTTGACAGAGAGAGACACAGCGAGAGCCAGGAACACAAGCAGGGGGAGTGGGAGAGGGAGAAGCAGGCCTCCCGCTGAGCAGGGAGCCCGATGTGGGACTCGATCCCAGGACCCTGGGATCATGACCCGAGCCGAAGGCAGACGCTTAACGACTGAGGCATCCAGGCGCCCCACTGGAAGATTCTTATTGCAAATTTTCTTAAGCTTCTCCTGTGGCATTGATTAGATATGAACTTAATTTCCATGAGAACAATAGAGAGCTATGCAAAATAACGTGACCGTAATTACTGAATGCTACATGAGGGAGGTCCAAAAGAACTCACAGCTCTAAGTAAGGTAACCTTGAAAAAAATCCAATATAACTCCCCTGTTTTCCATTTTTTAAAAGATTTATTTATTTGAGAGAGAGGAGAGAGAGCAACCATGAGTTGGGGGGAGGGGCAGGGGGAGAGGGAAAGAATCTCAAGCAGATTCCCCACAAAGCATGGAGCCCGACACCAGACTCAATCCCAGGACCCTGAGATCATGACCTAAGCTGGAATCAAGAGTGGGCCACTCAACCAAATGAGCCACCCAGGTGCCCCCCGTTTTCCATTTTTAAAATACATCTATGATCATATAACTAACTACTAACCATAAGAACTAGAATCCAAGTCTCAGGGTAAAAATAATTACAGTAATTTTACGATGTCTGGTAATACTTCTGAATGCAGTCAATTTAACTATTTCAGACTGGTGACACTATGCTATTTTTACAGCCACCAGGACAAAAATTCCACAGTGGCCCTCAAAATTCTGTTGTGCTAGAGTGATATTTCTACCGGTCTTTCTCTTCATGGTTCTCTAAATCATTCTTATTGCAATTTTACCTTTTCTCTTTTGTTGGAACTGAAAAAAAAGCATGCACATTTGTTTTTATTCTTCACTACAGCAATACTCAGATTTATGAGAGATTGGCTGGGTTTTTTTCCCATCCCAAAGATCAAGGCATTAACCACTGTTAGAGTTCCTATTGTTCATATTGTTGTACTATTGTTGTGCTAGAATATGCTAAATACAGCTGCCCTTAAGAGAAGCAACACTATCAGAAACCAATACCTACAATTCAAACATCTGTTCTTGTTACTTTGATTTGAAACTTATATCAAAACCACCATTTGTTTTATAAAGATATGACATCTGAATATGTGTGGTTCATCTCTCTGGAATGTCAGTCACGTGGACCCATTATTCTATCTCAGTATTAGCTTATTATTTCAGAAAATGACTATCATATTGAAGTACCCCTGCAGAAATTTTCTTTAGGCCACAAAACCTCTTTTAAGATAAACTACATTAGACCTATCCTCTAGATTACTCTCTAGCCAAAAATACACCCAGCAGGTTCTGTGTTAGGTGATACAAGACAGACAAAAACATAATTCACTTTATATTGATTACAAAATATATACTCTCCCACAACTCTCTGATTGTTCAAAGAATTTAGGAGAAATCTACTTTTCTATTTCATTTGTTGCTGGATAGAACACATCCTGAATTTGTCATCTCTTCTTTCTCTACACAGAGTCCCTCATGCGGCAGGTAATCAATCAGTTTACAATAGAACGCCTGATAGACTGCCGTTTCACATCACTTTACTGATAGGAATAATAAACCTAAAATGGAGAAATGGTAGATATTTTTTAAATGAACAGAAAAAAAGGGAGGTTTCGTTGGCAATCTTTTGGCAAATATATCATCAAAAACTAGACTATATGGCCAAGAAACAATGGTTCATTTCTTGAAGAACAAATATTTCATCATAGCCATTAACCACCAGGTAAAAGACATGTCAAAAAAGAAAATTTCAGTGACACATCACCTTTGCAGAACCATCCAGGAGCTAATACTGTGCACAAAACAAGCTTTGTGTTGACAGACAATAAGAACCTGCCAGTGTAATATGTTGCCAAGCTACTGATTGAGGGCACCAAGGCAAAGAACTGACAAAGCTCGGAAGCTATGTCCACCTACAATTAAAGCCACAAAGGCAAACATTCACAACACTTTAGGGAGTTGTGATTCCCTGCCATAAACATTTTCCAAAATGTATTGGATCTCTTATAAAAATTAAATATGAGTAATCTTTAAAAATTAAGTTAAAGTAGCACAAAAATATGATTTTATGAGGTGACACGGAGAAGAAACCCCTAAGCACCAAACAACTGCAGACACAATTAAAAATTTCCAACCACTGCCAAATTATGCCCAACGCAGAATGAAAGAAACATACTGATTGAATGCCAATGACTACCCTTTTATGTGATATTCCAAAGACCAAAGAGGAGTTATGAGATAAAGAAGGCAAGAAAGAAGAAAGGAGAACAAAGCAGGGAAGAAAGTAGACTGGCAACTAACAGAAGCAGTAGAATTCATTGGCAGGGATGGCCTGGGTAGGGTCTAGATAAATCCTACTCAGCTTTTAGTTCTCAATTTGCCATTTACCTTTTGAAACAAACCTTTTCTGGTCCCTCTAAATAAGCTGATGTTTTCCTCATGACACTTTCAGGGTGCTCTCAAACACCCTGAAACTTACCCTTGGTATCACTCATAATTTGTATAATTTTTGTCTAAAGTTTATACTCTCCTGCTGCTCAATTATAAGCTCTGTGACGGTAGAGACTATATCTCCAAATGCACAGTAACTAGCATATGGTATATATATGCTCAAAAAATATTAGAATAAATGAATTAAATATAATCATTAATATAAGTATTTGGAGAGGAAGTGTAATGACTAAAGGCAAAAACTGGAGCCTGCTGCCTGGATCAGAATTCTATTTCTGCCACTCCCTATTTATACGAATTTTGGCAAGTGTCTTAGCCCATCTGTGACTTTGTTTCCTCAGTTCAAAATGAGGTTAATAATGGCACTCTTCTCACAAGGTTATCGAAATTAAATACATCAATATTTATAAAGTGGTTAGAATAGTAAATATCCATATTAATCACTATATAAGTATTAGTTAAATAATGATATATGAATGTCAATAAATCATGTATTTGTTTGTCAACAATAAGAATTTAATTTTTGTAAATATGTTAACCATGAATCCAAATATGGTATTCCCAAGTATAACAGACGACCAGCATGACATGTTCTGGGCCAATATAACTGTAAGAGCAAAAGTAAAACTTCCCCACTGAGCTTTCAAATAATTTGTGAAAAATCACTTGTTAAAAATGCCCAAACAATAACAAGTAATACCTATAAAAAGCCATAAAGATGGATGCCAGAGTGACTTAAGCAAAAATGCCAGAGTAAAAACCTCTGTAAAGGGAAAAATAGGGCTATATAGGAGTAAAGTTGTTTTACAATACTGAAATTAAGTTGGTATTAATCCAAACTAGAGGGTTATAAATTATGGTATTAATTGTAATCCCCAGGGCACCCACTAAAAATCAATTCAAAAATATATAGAAAAACACATAGTAGAAGAAATGACAAGGGAATTAAAATGGCACTCTAGAAAATATCTACTTAACACAAAGGAGGCAGTAATGGAGAAAGACGGGAACAAAAATGACAACACATATAGAAAACTAAAGACTAAAAACATTCTCTGCCTTTAATGGGAGTGTTCATTCACTTAATATAATCACTGATACGGGGGCGCCTGGGTGGCTCAGATGGTTAAGCGTCTGCCTTCAGCTCAGGTCATGATCCCAGGGTCCTGGGATCGAGCCCCGCGTCGGGCTCCCTGCTTTGTGGGGAGCCTGCTTCTCCCTCTGACCCTCTCCCCTCTCATGTTGTTTCTCTCTCGCTCGCTCTCTAAAAAATAAATAAAAATCTTAAAAAAAAAAAAATTAAAAAAAAATATATAATCACTGATACGGTGGGCTTTACATCAAAAGAAAGCAGGAATGACTACATAATATCAGATAAAATAGATTTTTAAGACAAAAATTGTTACTAGAGACAAATAGGATATTTTATAATGACAAAAAAGTCAATCCATCAAGAAAATATATAAAATTATGAGAAACTGTAATATATATAACTATAAGAAATTATAAGCCTATGTGAACAATAGAACCCCAAAATATATGAAGCAAAAACTGACAGAAATGAAGGGAGAAATAGACAGTGCAAGAATACTAGTTGATGGTTTCCATATCCTACTTTTAAATAATGGCTAGAACAAGTAGACAAAAGATAAACAGAAAATTTTGAACAATACAATAAACTAGACCGAACAGACATCTATAGAACATTCCACACAACAACAGCAGAATACATATTCTTCCCAAGGACACAAGGAACATTCTTCAGGACAGACCATATGTTAGGACATAAAGCAAGTCTCCATAAATTTTAAAGGATCCAAATCATACAAAGTGTATTCTTTGACCACATGAAGTTAAATAAGTAGTAACTATAACTCTACTCACTCTTTAAGCTGGAGACACTCTGAGGGAGAGAATCATCCCTATCCAAGGCTTCTGTTCCAGCTAGTTCCTTCCATGAAATGTTTCCCTCCACTCTTCCACTGATCTAAATTCTATCCATTTATATTGGGATATAGAGTTGGCTGTAAGAAGGACACTCAAAATAACAATGGCTTCAGCCAGACATTAGTTTATTTCTCTTATGTATAAAATTCTTAGCTGGCATAACAACTCTGTTTGATGGGGTTGACAGGGGCTCTAGCTCCTTTTATTTTGTTATCTGCCATATTCACACGACTCCAGTATCCTGGGTGGCCCAAGAGGGTTGCTCCAGCTTCTAGCTGTCTTATCTGTGTCCCACCCAGTAAGATGGACAAAAGTAATAAGAGGCAGGGGGCGCCTGGGTGCCTCAGTCAGTTAAGGGTCTGCCTTCGGCTCAGGTCATGATCCCGAGGTCCTGGAATCGAGCCCTGCATCGGACTCCCTGCTCAGCTTCTTTCTGTCTCTCCCTCTGGCCCTCCCCTGGCTTGTGCTTGCAACCACTCTCTCAAATAAATAAATAAATAAATAAATAAATAACTTGAAAAGTAGTAAGGGGCAGACATCCTTCCTGCTATAATGGCATGATCTGGAAGCTACACACACAGTTCTACTTACAACCCACTCTACAGAACGTGATCACGCATAGATGCAAGAGGACTGAGAAGTGCAACATTTAGCAGCATTTAGCTAAATTCTACTCCTATCTAAGAAGGGAAGAACAGGTCTTAGAGAAAAGCAGTAGACTCAGCCACACCACACCTCAAGTCTCCACCCAAGTTTCATGTCCTCCAGGGAGCTCAGACTACTCAAGCTTTCCTACTTTTCTGAAATTACTTTATCTATAATCAGTTAAGATGACACTGAAAGTCTGTTATTCTTGATATTTTCATGTATGACCAGTCTGTCTGTTCCTCCATTTATATGAGAAGGTCTTTGAGAATAAGATCCATCCCTTATGCTGGTTTTGACTCACTTCTTTGCCTCCGTGGTACCTGGCACAGTGTTGGAAATACACTAGGTACTCCTATATTATTACTCAGTGGTTAAAATAAAACAGGTAAAATACCTGAAGAACACAAAATTACATTAACATTTCAATAAATGTGTTCTGAAAAGGTATTGAAAACACGATTGCTGAAATTCAGGAGTAAACTGATAAGTTGCAGTTCCTCCAAAATACAGCTAAAATCATTTATAAGGTTTTTGAATAAGATTAGATAACCTATTACTTATATCACTGTAGCTATTTTTTTAAAAACCTAAGGTTAAAATTACAGCTGATTCATTTTATTCACAGCTGATTAATTATAAGACTTGATAAAATTAAGCAGTTGATGTGAAACTTCAAAAGAAATTATTGATTCTTCTCATGAGCAACAGCCAATTAAAACAGTATGGTGCAAGACTGCTCTAGTTCTTAGTATTCTAATTTTGGATTTTTTCTCTTCATTTTTTTAAACAAAGAACATTATATAAAGACTTCAAATTAGCTCTTGGCTTTTCCTATTCAATATCAACCACTTACCGAGTGCCAATCATCTTGCTGAACCTTCTTTAAAAAAGAGTCTTGCCAGTGGCACAGCAAATGAAAAGAGATGATGAGATAATCATAGCTAAATCTTATCTGGTGTGCTGCCTTTTCTTCCCTGATGAAAACCCCACATGACATTGTTATGTGGGAAAAGGACATGATGATTCAAACACCAGAACTCTTTCTTTCATGCAAACAAAATATGAGAGCCCCCAAAAGATGTGGATTTTGAACAAAAGAAGTTCAGGGTAGGTCTTGAATTCCAGATAATCCTCCTGGCAGTTATACTTTTGTGGGGGGGGGAATGAAATTGATGCTTATTATATAAATGGCAGGATTTCAAGGTGGATCTCCTAAGACATGGTAGCCACGTCTTTAAAATATCTCCAGTATTAAGTGAATATTCATTATTGTTTAGATAAAAATTAAAAGTACCAAACTATCTGAATTAGTTTATGCACTGAAAGCTCTTGAAGTGTCTATGTAATTCATTTCATTGTTCATTCCCAGAAACTGACTACTTTTTTCCATAGCTGACCACAGTCTGAACTATTGCTCTATGTTTCCCAATTATTGTAAAAATAGTATTCTAGTATTAAAAGAAAGAAATTCACCCACTGATCTATCACCTCAATTATGTCTGCCATAGCTGTCTTTATATTTACATTCTCTCCCAGCCTTTATTCAGTTTTCCCATAGCTGTAATTATAATATAAATATAATTTTATCTTCTATTTTCTTCACTTAAAATTAAATAGAATTTGTGACATTTTCATGTTGATACATAATCACCACAGTTATGATTTTAATGAATGCATATATTCCATTTAATTTGTACAATATTTGTAACCATCACTCTTTTCCAGGGACTTTTGGAAAATGTCACCTTTCCAAAGACTTCCATTTTTAAAAGATGGTATTTGCCAACTAGAGATTCCACATTATAATAGAAATGGTAAGAAATACCCAGAAGGAAAACACACGATTCCCGATTGCAGCTAATTTACAATATAGCAGATGAGGTAAAATAGAACAGAGGATAAAATTCAACCAGAACTTCAGGGGAAAGCTCATTAAGGAAGCTTTCACTGGGCAGGTCAAACTTGTGTGGGGCCTGGAAATATGAAGAGAGAATGTTTGGATAGGCAGAAAAATGTCAGGAGAACATTCCAGAAGGAGAAAATGTTATTTGACTATATCAAAACAAGAGCTTTGGCAAGAGTGGTGAAATCTGTCCTAGTCTGAAGCAGGATTGGACCTGTAAGTGGGCATTTCATCCTTTCTGGTTGTGAGGGTCAATGGGGATCAAGGACAGAGAACTGGGTAGGTGAATAAACCTACTCCCTTGGCAGTGTGTGTCCAACAAGAGTAGGGAAGGAGGTAAAGACTCATTGGTAATCCCTCCCTTACAAATGTATCCCTGGGTCTTTCCCTTCATTGTGTAGCTTCATTATAATCACTGCAATACATAGGTGTGACTCACAACATAATTTGGGTATAGCTACTACCTGCTCTATTTTTTAGGCATTAAAACATGAAGAATATCATGATGGAAAATAGTCATCATATGTTGTTAAGTAAAACACAAAATGTACAATTATAAATAAACCACTAAATGTGGACATAAAAATAAAGTAAAAGTAAAATGTAAATATGGACATAAAAATAAAAATGATTATCTTTGGGTCTTGAATTATGATTTGACCTAAGGAAACAGGTAAGAGGATTGGAACCCTTCTCATGGAGAGTTGCCCCCATCTACCTTGATTTTTCCCCAATTCCCTTCACACTCTGTAGGTCCTACATCTCTTAAAAAAAAATAAACAAAAAATTTTGTTCTATATCATAATGCACTTTTCCAAATCTATTGTTTCTTTCATACCTTTAGGGCAAATCTCTCAATTATGTCTGCCATGATGTTCCAATGCCTATGTGTCACCTCCCCTCATCTATAACAGCCCTCTCCTGAAGCATGGGGCTAGAAGGCTCTAGTTACCTGGCCCAGGCAGAGCCATGGGTGATAAGGAGGTACGTTAAGAAAAAAAAAATCCTGAATACTTTCAAATATTAGACCACAGTACCCATACATATTCTTTTTTAATTTTATTGGAAATATGCCTGAAAATATGCCCAGCAATATTAGAGCTAAAATGTAAACTCATTATCAATTCCAAATTATAAAGCAGTGCTCTCCAAATACATACCAGCTGGGAGTGAGCCATTCATTTCAGGTACCTTCCAGAATGCCCTCCCACAGGTTTAGCTCAGGGAAGGTGATAACTGATATCATGAGGAAAGCCCTAGATGGGTCACCATGTATTCAGATTTTCCCATGACCAGCCCGTCTATGGAGAGAGATAATATTTTGGAAAGGTCTACACTTAGGTACTGCGGCCTCAGGTTCTAGAGTAAACATGGGTCTGTGGGAGGAATTACCAAATAATTCAGAAGAACTATCCAAGTAAGCTGAGATTTCGAGTGTGGACTCTGAGCTAGGTTTCGAAGGATCACAGCCCCATTTCGGGATTGAGGATACGGCCCAACAGCTTTCTACTTTTAACAGGAGTGTTAATAATGTCTCCTCCAAAGTTACTCAGAAGCAATCCCCAAGGTCTCTGCACACCTCCCATTAGTTATAGGGGCATTCTTCTCCAGCCACACTACTTACCACACTTCATTCCATTTCAACTGCTTCTCTCAAATATAAAGAAAGCACAGCACTGGGCAGCCCCTAGCCCCTCATTCTCTTGCTTAGTCTGCAGTCTCCTCTCCAGTGTTTCTTGAAATGGAATACAACCCACGTCTGGATCAGAATCACTTAGGGCATGTTATAGGTGGAACTGTGTGTCCCCCCAACTCACATATTGAAGTCTGAAGTACCCCAGAAGGTAACAGTATTTAGAAATAGGGTCTTTGCAGATGATCAAGTTAAGATGATGTCAGTAGGAAATAGGGTCTTTGCAGATAATCAAGTTAAGAGGACGTCAGTAGGATGGGCCCTAATCCAATATGACCATGTCCTTATAAAAAGAGGAAATTTGGAGACAGGCGTACATATGGAGGACACCATGTGAACATGAAGACAGAGATTAGGGTGACAGATCTACAGCCAAGTAACATCAGAGCCTGCCAACAAAGCACCAGAAACTAGAAGAGAGGCCTGAACAGATTCTCCCTCACAGCTCTCATTAGGAACCAGCCCTGCCAACACCTTGATCTTGAACCTCTAGCCATCAGACTGTGAGACAATAAATTTCTGTTGCTCAAACCACCCACTTTGTGGTACCTTGTTATAGCAGCCACTGCAAACTAATCCATAGTGCTTATTAAAAACGCATGCTCCCAAGTCCTCCAGGCAAACCTAAAACCAGAATCTCTGGGCACGGGACCCAGAAATCTACCTCTATAGAGCACCCCAGGTGATTCTGATATGCTTAAAAGCACAGAAACCTTCTATATAACTTATGCCAATGTTAAACTATAAGACCAGTTTAGAACTTTCTAGGAGAAATCAACTAATTGAGGTTACAGAGATTATTCTTCAACAGAAACCTCCAATGAAATGAAATTACTAACCTCTATACAGCAACTTAGAAAAGATATTTTCACATGCTTTACTGTATTGAATCCTCAAAACAACTGTGCGGTAGATAAGGTGAATATTTATATTAGTCCCATTTTCTAAATGTAGAAAGTAAGGTTCAGAATGTTTGCAACTTGCTGAGCATCACATAGCCAGGAAGTGCTCCCAGCCAGGTCTGGGTACATGCTCAATAAATGTTTGTAGGGTGTTGAAGGTCAAAGCTAATCAGTGGGAAAGATTAGGCAGTGGGATCAGAAAGTGGCATTATGGGTCCAGATAACTGTCCTGTTGGAAGCAGGGTACCAGTCAGGATAGAGTTCTGGGTGCTGCCAGCAACTGAGCGCAGGCATGAGGCTATCAAGGCACAATTAGGAACAGCAAGGCATGATGGGAACAGTGGGCTAATCCTAACAGAACTAGGCCAACTCTTTCCTACCCCACAACCACAAGGCTATATCCAGCTTGTGATTAACAAGCTTGAGGAGATTTTGCAGCCCTAATTGTATGTATGTTTCAGAACTAATTCAGAACCATCACCACTACAAAAAAAAAGAAAGAAAGAAAGAATGTTGGTGGCATTTAGATTATTTAACTTCACAGCTACTGACATTTCAGAAAAGCCATGATTGTCATCTTGAGCCTTACATAAAAGCTAGGTAAAACAAAAGAACACAACTTCAGTAAACAAAGATTTCAGAGAAGGATGCTTTTCACCAAAATGATAGCTTATGGATATGCGTTTCAGTCCTTCTACAGATTGAATTTTTACTCCAGATACATAATCCATTCTTAACATCATCTAGCTAACTAGGAAAAGTATGATCTAATACTTTTACTGTAGAAACATTATTCTATTGATTAGAAATTTCAATAGAAGCGGAGAAAAATAAAGACATGGAAATTCTCTAAGAATGAGAATGAAAACGCACTGCCTGTTGCTGTATGACACAAATTCCCCAAATAATTATTGGTAGAGTCCATTGCCATAGAGTTGTATAAACATAAATGAGTCCAAGATAATACCCAAAGCTCAAAGAGTAATGACAAAGGTGGAAGAGATGGTCTAGTCAGGCATGAAATTGATTTTATAATAACAAATATCTGTTGCCTTCCATGTGCTAAGTAAATAATTCTGAAGCAGGGGGTAAAGATAATAAAAACGAAATCATTAACTTCTTCTACTAAATCAAACAGAGAAAGAAACCTATTGTCATGTTGACCCTGAAGCCTGCTTAATGGCTAATTAAAGCAATTATTTTCATCACCACACAGCGCTTAATCATAGGTACCTTCAGAGCTGTAGGCAAGTTTGGCTGGTAACCTTGTTGGAAATATATCCCCCAAATTTACATTGAAAATATGTGAGACACCAGACTCAGGTGAGGCAGGAGAAAGCACAATAGGGAGTGAACCCAGTGTTGGAGCCTATAACTGAATCATAAACCCCACAGTCTAACCTTCGAAGGCAGGCTTAATATGATGCAGTCTCTTTAGTTTGTGTGTGTGTGTGTGTGTTTTAAAGGACTAAGTTAGCTAATTGCAGATAATGAAGTTTATGGTCAGCTTTAAAAAGTCATTTTGAATGTCATTATGTCATTAATGTTCCCACAGCTCAGCTCAGTTGATTAGAATATAATTCTACAGAGAACAGAATTTCTGGTTCAATGCTCAGGTGGGTCAGTTAGCTTTACTCAGTCTCTTGGCCCCGTAACTCATCATTTTTTTCACCCAGCTATTTTCAAATGTGAGGCTTTTATCTGAAAGGAATCACAAAAGAAAATACAGGGGGTGGGGGAGGGGACGAATGTTATAAATTTTTACAAATTCCAACAGTTACTCCAGAAAACCTCTAAGCAAGTGCCTTATTAAGGATGTCTGCCCATATCCATGAGGACATATGAAATAAACACCTAGTGTTTTTGTCTTCTTAAGTATCCTATTCTTTTGAAGCTGCTCCTCCCCCCATCCCAGTATAGTTTCCAGGGACACTGCATTGGTCCTAACTGACTCAACCTCCAGGCCTCGGCTGGTTGGTTAAGAGGTTGACACCTTTCCAAAACTGAGCCAAACAGAAATCCTTGCCTGGGATTTTTGAAATCGGATTCAAAGAACATCTGTAAGTCTATCTTTCTTGATGACAGAAGCAATAAGACTTAGAATTTAGGAGCTGCTGGTGGCCCTAATTTGACCCCCTGCAGAAGAAATTTGGCTTTAGTGAGAATCAATGAGGCCTCCACACAGAGAGGAGTAGAGACAGAAGGTGGAAGCAAAGGGGCTGGCAGCATTCAGTCCCATCCCACGGCTCGGGCTTTGCCTGAGGCTCAGCTCCATCTGTACCCTCCTAGTGTTTTATTTTTTAACCTTTCTTGGATTCCAAGCACTGCTAAATCCCTTCGTTTCTCTCAATAAGTTTGAGGTGAGTTTCTGTCATGTGCAATCCAAATGATACATACGCACTCATTTACAGGCAATGAATCAAAAAAGAGAATGTCAGTTTTAGCCCTGGCATGGACTCCATGTATCAGTCTGGAGGTTACACTGTAGTAACAAACAACTCCATGCTCAGTAGAATAAAATAAAAAAGAGTTAGCTCTAAATGACCGTATGTCCCTGTTTGCTCAGGACAATTGTGGTTTATGCCTCTCATCTTGGCCAAGTTATTAGTACAGGCTCTTCTGAGTCTCAAAAGTGATCTGTTTTGAATGAAAAATTACATGGTCACACTATCTATTTCTCACTTACCTTACCCATTCATCACAGGAGGCCCAGTCTGATAGGATGATCACTATCTGGAACGCTGCCATTCCACATAGCAGAAGGAAAAGAGAGTTCTAAGTGTCTTAAACTGGCAATGAAATGCTCCAGATTAGACGCATCATCTAGATGTCTCATGTCTCCTCACAACTCACTGGCCAGAGTTACTCACAGCTCCAACTCAATGCAAGGGGCCAAGAAGTCAAATTATTTGGTCAACAGTACTCATGACTTCCAAATTCTCACTCTCTCTTATTGTGTCTTGGTTTTCCTATTTGTAAATCTATCTTACTCATTTTTTTCTAATGGACTATTATGTGGGTCCTTAGATGAAGATTAGATTATTTTAGTTTATGCTTCCTTTTCTAAATTTATCTCTTCGACAACCTGCACCATTTCATGTGACATTCATTGGATCCCTGTTTGTTAAATAAAGTGCTAACTCTTGAAGGATAATGCAATGATTAAGACATGATCCCTGCCCCCAGAAACTTACACCAATTTTAATATTCTTTAGAGTATCTTTTAGTTCATTGTACTAGTAATTTACTAAGTGATTCCTTTAAGAACTGCTAGAGTTAATATCCCCAGGGTATGGTTCACTCACCTGGTAAGACCTCTAAGGAAAATCTCTATGCAAATTTAATATAGTTTATTCTCCTAATTTAATTTTAACTCTATAGCTTATATCCTTATGCAATGAAAACTCTGATCTTAATTAAATAAGCATAATACAGAAAATCCTAGTATAAAGCACTTGCAATGTCCTTTACATAGAATTGACTTTTTCATTATAGCTACTGGAACTCCCTTCCCCATCCAGAATTTTCTATCTCCTGCTACCAGGGCACTCAGAACTTAAGTTGCCCCGTTACAACTAGGGCTGAAACTACATCAAGATGTTCCTATTCCTGTTGCTTAATGCCTGAACAGGAATCAGGAGTGGGGGAGGGTGGGGAGGAATTTATACCATTGTTGCCAGACATGCAAAAGCAGAAACTGTAGATCTGGCATCAGAACTGGAACTTGAAGTATGTTTTTCTTGCAGAATATTCTATAAGGTGGTGAGCTACTACATTATGAGTGCTATATTTCAGCAATATTATGAGTGAAATGGGCTTTTATGGACCAGTCTAGGGACCTCCCCACCATTTATAGTCAGAAATACATTTTAAATTCCAAGCACCAAAGTTATACATTAACTTTCAGAATACTATTTCATACGTTGGTTTAACTAAATGCTACAGGTAGCAGGTGAAGATAACTGAGTAAGGTGTCCAAATAAATCCTTTGCTTTAAAGTCAATAACTCTTTGTCATGGCTGTGTTATACACTTTCAACATCTGGGCTTCAATCATTTAACCAACATATACTGAGCACCTCCTAGGCACAAGAGAATATTCTAGGTGCTGGTGATATGTTAGTAGGCAAGAGAGATAGATCGTCTATGACCAACCTGGTATCATCTCTGCTCCCTTCTACAGATACTCTGCCTTGCAGAGGAGAACACAGAAACCAGACTCTTCAGGATGCCCTTCCTAAGTATGGTAGATACCAGGTTAGAGCCATCCCATGACAGAAGTCCTCAGGGGATTTTGACGTCTCTGGGGAAGTTGTGGGCAGACTCATGGACAAAAGTCTAGTTCTTAAGAATCCCTAGGATCAGCAGTGGCAGTTCCCATGAGACTAGGAGATTTTTCTGAGACAGCTTCTGTGTGGGTTCCTACAAGTCAACTGCACCCAACCATCTGTTTCCATGAACTTCTCCAGAAATAAAGATAAAATGTATAATTCAACTTTTTAAATTAAACAAAAATAATAGGTTTTAAGTGAAATACATTTACTCTGTATATGCACTATGAGTGAGAAAAACCAAACCTGAAATAATTTAAACATATTCAATGTTAAAAGATGTTATGTGTTTTGTCTGCTCCAGTTGCCATGACAAAATACCACAGACAAGGGGTACTCAAACAACAGAAATGTGTTTCTCACATTTCTGGAGATTGGGAAGTCCAAGATCAAGGTGCTGGAAAGTAGGTTTCATTTTGAGGCTTCTTCTCATGACTTGTAGGCAGCAGCCTTCTCACCCTATGCTCACATGACCTCTTCTTCTTCGTGCACACGTGTAGAGAGAGAGCTCTCTGGTAGAGAGATCTCTGGTATCACTTCCTCTTTAATAAGGACACCAGCAGATCTGTTGGATCACAACATTCCCCTCATGACCATATTTAATCTTCATCACCTCTTTAAAGGCCTTATTTCTTATTTCCAATATAGTCACAAGGGGGTTAGGACTTCAACATGTGACTATTGGGGAAGGGGGACACAATTATATTAGTATACTAATATAATTTAATATAACAACATATGCCAGATATTTTGGTGCAAGAATACAAAGAAATCCTTTCTAAAAATACATCAATAATCATAATAGCCACTACTGGATATGCTACATCTTATACATTATATAATAGAACCCTACACACACACACACACACACAACTTTGAAAACCATCCACAAATCACATCCCTTCAAAGCGGACAGCCAAGTAGGTTGACCACAGACAGCATCTCTCATTCCTACAATGTAGCAGCACTTTGGTTGATAAGCAGAAATAACAGAAATAAAAGTATCCCATGAACCACATTTGGCTTTATAGCCTGGGAACATCCTGAATGCTTTTGTTACTACTATACTATTATTTTAATGCCCAGTACTATTATAATTTATAATTGTGTTTATATCCCATACAATATCCCAAAATGTATTGAATTGTGATGCTGTGAAATGTGCCACCCCCGCAAATCAAAAGCCATGGAGTGAAATTACATGTGATAAAAAGCTATGAAAAGGGTCAAGGTTTTATAGTTTACTTATTCATGTGTTATTTTTACGTTATTTGATATACATAAAAAGTATACTTAAAAGTAAAATTACACTACAATTGTGGTAGATTTATGAGGTCTGGGAATGCATCCCCTGCACTACAATTTATTACAATAAGAAAATTAGTGTTGAATTATGTGAGTTTTGAAAAATGCAAAGTCTTTATGAACCTATTCCTCACATAAAATGTGGCTGCGTCGTGCATACAGCTGAGAAGCGTGGACATCTTGTAAACCCAGAGGCAGGGTGGGGGGATCATTGTGCTGCTTTCCAAGAAACATTTGTTCCTGCCTGTTCAGAAATGTACATCTCTGCCATTATTTAAATAACTTGTAGTAGAAAAATTGTGTCCATTTCCTTGAAGTATTACCAAGATGGAATTGACAAAATAATATAGGGTGCACTAAACCCAAAGGAAAGTTGTCTTTAGCTCTGGCTGAGCTTTCATTCTAAAGTCATTTGATATGTGAGTCACACCTCCATCCAGAATCATTAATGTGCAATTTTGCCAGGAAGCAAGAGGATAAGCAAGATGATCTGATGTCCTTTGCAGTCCGATAAATGTAAGTAATTGTTGGCAGTTCAAAATGTAGCTATGTTAGATTTTATCTTTTGTTGAGCCTAACCCTCTGTTCTATTCAACTACTTCAGCCGCTTGGAGAACCACCTGATAAGCCTTGTTGGTCTCTGGCTCTGCACCACAATCCCTTCCTCCCAGCAAGATTCATCAGAATGCTGCCAAGGGCAACCAGACTGTGTTCTTGGGTCAATGGTGGGAGGTCAGCTATACCTAGTTATCTCTCTTAAAGCCTGATTCTTTCTCCACTCCCAACCTGTCCCTTGATAAACCAATTCCTTTTTTGGGCTCTTTCATGACCTAAATACCCAGAATATGTTTCATATCCATTCCTTCCTATCAGTATGGTCCCCACATTTTCATCATAAAAGTAACCAATCTCCCAGCAGGGACAATGTGGCCCCAGTACCCTCCTCAACACACATGTAATTCTTCATCCATCTAAAAGAATTTCCCACCCTAAATGGAACCACCTTGCAAATGTTACAATATAGCATTCACAAAACTGGTATCATACCCTAAACTTTACAAAACAGTTTGTATTACCATGAAGAAAATGAAAAAAATGCAACCTAATAGTTGAGTTCATTATGGTACTTAAGGTTACCACATGGTATCACACTTTTAGAGTGCTCTGAAAAAGCCTGACAGATTTTTAATAACATAAAGATATTCATGTAGCCTGAAGAACAGATTTTCTCCTTTCCTGCTGTGAAAAAAACAGAAAGGAAAATGCTCAAGTTGAAACCAGAGGAGGTTTAGTTAGATTTAAAGATTTAGAAATTGTTATATAGGATTAGGTGAAGAAATCTAAAATATTCTTTCCTGTTGTAAGAAAAGAGATGCCTGTCTATCAGGACTATGTAGAAAATATCACAGGACAGACAGACTGGCAATTCCTTTGGGGTAGGCACCATATTTCTTTTGTCTGCTTTTGATGTATCAGTCACTGGGATGTATACATACAGGCATACAGGCCCTTACTGAACAAACATTCAATAAATATTCACTGAATGAATGTCTAATCAAAATCTGAAGTCAAATATGTTCACTATTGTGTATCCACTCTAGCCAATCCTCACAACTACTGAAAATAAGAGAGATCTTAGAAATCCAAGTGATGTGCCCATGGTCAAAACAGAGAGAGAGTGGCAGACTTCAAACTTGGGTCTCCCATTTTTAAGTCCTGTCAATTAAACAACCGGAACTGTGTCCAAAGAAGAATAATTAATGACCTCTATTTTTCCCAGAACATCTTATATGATGAATCAACATATAAGTACCCTGAGTCCCAATAAGAGGCTATAGATTCAGACCAACCAAACTAAAACACCTTGTGTCTACCACTGGCCAAGCATTACTGTGGTGCTCTTGCATCCATGGTTGTTATGCAAACATCTGGGCTATTCTGTGAGTTAGGGATTGTTATCTCCATTTTAGACATAAAGAAAAAGCCACAGAGAAATTAAGCCAACCGCCTAACCTTTCTCAGTTAGTAGAGATTTGAAGACAAATGTTTTGATTCTACTTCATTCATTTTCCATATCTTGAGAAACCATGGAATTCACTGGACAATTAAACAGGATGACCGTCTATGTCATTAACCAAATGAGGATGCATTTTGAAAATGAAAATACTATGACATCAAGCATAAACTGGCTCTGTCCCGGCAAAAACTTGAGGAAGATCATTCTGGTCCTGTCCCTTGATCTCTTCCTCTAACAAAGCGTGTCTATATCACCATAATCCTAAATCACTCCTTCATTAAGATTTGCTACTTTTGGATCAGCCTATGTGTCTATACATCTTAAAATTCTTAAGTACAAATTTTCACTTTGCACACTATAAAAGTAGCTGGAGTGTTTCAAGGGATTCTAAATGAATTAGAGTCAATAGTGTTGTAGTATATTAATTAAATTAGGATTGCTTAAATAAAGTCAATTTCTATTCAAAATTTCCAAGGAACAGCAACTCTTTCTGTGTAGGGTGATATCAATAGCGCTTTGCAGGGGAACTAAGAGGGAGGGGGAGTAGGCTAGATGCTAAGACCCCAATTTCCTACACAGCATCACAATGTCATTTTATATTTATATAATGGCTTTGGGTTGAAAATTTGAAAAGAAGGGGTTCTTAGCTGGGTAGCTTCTCAGTGAATGGTAGAAAATGTCAATTCCTACTTATTACTGCTTAATTAGAACTTTTTTAAAGTTATTTTCAAATTTCAGCATTTTGAAATGTCAACTTGTAACGCTCGCAAATAATTTCTAAAAAGCTGTACAAATTAAGCCTTATACTCTTGCCTTTTAGAAATAACCCACAGTGACCCTGGGTGGCTTTGGAGAACTGTAAAGCCTCTCATCTCCCTAGAACTCACTTCCCTGTACCGTAAAGCTGAGAAAGGGGCTTGTATTAAGAGTTCCAAAGGTTTGAACTCAGAGTAGATGAGTTTACTTTCTGTTTACAGCCATCCGTGAGGGTCAGGGAGTCTTTAAAAACAGACCAGGTTGTTCATTGTTTGGTGGTACCAGAAATATAAATAACCTAATTTCCCGTGGTCCATGTGCTGTGTGAATTGCCCCTTAAGTGTGGACAAGCCAGGACTAGTCAGAGCCCTTCCCTAGAAATTTGAGGATTTTATGTAGGTAGGGAGAAGCTGACAATTTGTTGTGCAGCCTTAGACACACCTTTCAATGAAAGCTAGTTAAAGATGGCTCTGCTTGAACAAAAGACACCTCTCCTTCCATGATCATTATCCTGGAGATTTCACCTATCTGCTAACTTCTACACCTCTTCCGATTGACACAGCCAGTTCGGGGAGCCATAGTGATATCTGTATGAATGTGGAAGATGGACTCTTCATATTCTTCACTAGGAGAAACTGCATTATTTGAGATTAAAACAACAACAAAAAATTATCATAGGCATGGGTTTGTGTCCACCCAATTGCACCCCATCTGACCACCCAGATGAAGCCACTAACTCCCAAACATTCTCATCCGTCTAGGGGTAGGGAGGAAAATGGAGGTGAATCTCCCATCCTGGCTGGCTCCTAGCCCCAGGAGGTGGGCCATGAAATGGTTCTCACCCCACCCTGAGCCCAGACTTGTGGCTATCTCCATAGGGAATGCCCCGACCCCTCACCAACTAGAAGCTCTTTGTCAAAGATGTTTTTCCCCCTGGGAAAGTATTAATCAAAATAACACTGTAAGTGAGAAGAAATATCCTGTTCTTGTCCAGATCTGGTTTTTATAAGCCAACAGTTGACTCCATGTAACAAATGTCTGAATCTTAGCTCCTACCACCTATAATCTATACCGAATCTTTTGTGATTCATTAAATACTTAAGAAATCCCTCATTTTTTGGAAGTTTGTCCACAGCTTTTTAATAATTTTCCACACAAACTATACAGAAGATTTTATGTCTTACAAAGAAAGTAGAGCTAGAGAGGTATACCCAAACACATCAGTATTTTCTATCAGTACCTAGTATTCCAATTATAATAAATATTACAGGATTACTTTATTTTCCATGTATTATATTAATGTAGGCACTTATATCCATTTTTCCTTCCTCTGTGAATGTTAAGTCAATTATAGGGTACAGACCAGGAAAACATTCTAGCTATGGTTCTAAACCTGGGATCCTGGAACCCTCAAGGAGAAAACCCAAGGAATCCATTAATTGGGATAGGAAAAAAAAAAAAAAAAAACCCTGCATCTTTATTTTCTCTACCTTCAGTGAAAACTTACCATTTCCTTCAATTATGAATGTAGGCAACATATCATCACAGTATTAGTCAATCCTGTGACTGTTGCCAATAGAATTCACATATGTTTTCGTATCACATTAGGTTGCAACAGCTGTCTCGCAAAACCAATTATATTCATCGTTACTTCAAAATCAAAAATCATGGTACTTAAGACACCAACCCCATATCACAGTTTTATTTGGTATAATTTTTTTGTTTATAAAACTTTTTATTAATTTTAAAAAATGCTTTTTAAAAGTTGTATTTTTATTGAGGTACAATTGACATATAACACCACATTAGTTTCAGGTGTACAACATGATGATTCAGTATTTGTATATATTGTGAAACGATCACCACAGTAAGTCTAGTTCACATCTGTCACCACACACAGTTACAAAATTCTTTTCTTGTGATGAGAACTTTAAACATCTACTGTCTTAGCAATTCTCAAGTATGCAATACAATATTCTTAACTGTGGTCACCTATTTTGTACAACTTTGAAAATAGTGTTTTAATGCAAATGATTTTTTTTGTAATTCCACATATTTTATCTTATTTTATACACCTACAAACATTATTCTGAGAAGTCATCCATAGGCTTCTACAGACCAACAAAGAGGCCCAAGGTACAAAGGAGGTTAAGAATCACTGGTTAGGTGCTCATATTTAATAACATAAATAAATACAGGGAGAGAACAAAAAAATAAAAAGATCTTCAGGGTGCCTGGGTAGCTTAGTTGGTTAAGTGTCTGCCTTCAGCTCAGGTCATGATCCTGGGGTCCTGGGATCAAGTCCTGCATCAGGCTCCTTGCTTAGCAGAAAGTCTGCTTCTCCCTCTCTCTCTGACCCTCCCCCGAGCTTGTGCTCTTTCTCTCTCTCAAATGAATAAATAAAAAATTTTAAAAAGTAAATAAAAATAAAAAAGCTTTTTATACTCAAACACTTAAATATTTGATAATATCATGTGACTCATTTTTAATTAAGTACAGATTTCAATTCTCATTAGTTCAAGTTCATTTTAAAAGGTATCCTTTCTTTTTGTATGTGGCTGTCCAGTTTTCCCAATGCCATTTGTTGAAGAGACCTGTCTTTTCTCTATTGTATATTCTTGCTTCCTTTATGGTAGATTAATTAACCATATAAATGTGGGTTTGTTTCTGGACTCTATTCTGTTCTATTGATCTATGTGTCTATTCTTGTGCCAGTACCATACTGTTTTTGATCACTACAGCTTTGTAGTATATCTTGAAATCTGGGATTGTGATACCTCCAGCTTTGTTCTTCTTTTTCAAGAGTGTTTTGGCTATTTGGAGTCTTTTGTGACTCCCTACCGGTTTTAGGATTATTTGTTCTAGTTCTGTGAAGAATGTTGATATTTTGATATGGATTGCCTTAAATCTGTAGATTTCTTTGGATACTATGGAATTTTAACAATATTGTTTCCTCCAATCCATAAGCATGGAATGTCTTTCCATTTGTGTCATCTCCAATTTCTTTAATCAGTGTTTTATAGTTTTCGGAGTACAGGTGTTTTATCTCCTTGGTTAAGTTTATTCCTAGGTATTATTTGGGAGGAGCTACATGCGAAAGAATAAAACTGGACCACTTTCTTACACTTACACAAAAATAAACTCAAAATGGATTAAAGACCTAAGTGTGAGACCTGAAACCATAAAATTCCTAGAAGAAGACAAAGATAGTAATTTCTTTGACATTAGCTGTAGAAACATTTTTCTAGATATATCTCCTCTGGCAAGGGAAATAAAAGTAGAATTAAACTATTCAGACTACACCAAAATAAAAAGCTTCTGCACAGCAAAGGAAACCATCAACAAAACAAAAAAGCAAACTACTGGATGGGAGAAGATATTTACAAATGGTATATCTGATAAGGGGTTAATATCTAAAATATATAAAGCACTTATACAACTCAATACCAAAAAAACCCAATAATCCAATTTAAAAATGGGCAAAGGACCTGAATAGACATTTTTCCAAAGAAGATACATAGATGGCCAACAGACACATGAAAAGATCTTCAACATCACTAATCATCAGGGAAATGTAAGTTAAAACCACAATGAGATGTCACTTTATGCCTGTCATAATGGCTAAACTCAAAAACATAAGAAATGACAAGTGTTGGCAAGGATGCAGAAAAAAAGGAACCCTTGTGCACTGTTGGTGGGAATGCAAATTGGTACAGCCACTGTGGAAAAGAGTATGGAGGTTATTCAAAAAATTAAAAATAGAATTACCATATGATCCAGTAATCCCAAAGAAAATGAAAAGCACTAATTTGAAATGATATATGCACCCCTATGTTTACTGCAGGATTATTTACAATAGCCAAGATATGGAAGCAATTCAAGCATCCATTGATAGGTGAATGGATAAAGAAGATATATATTATACATATATAAAATATATATATATAATGGAATATTACTCAGCCATAAAAAAGGATGAGATCTTGCCATTTGCAACAACATGGACGGACCTAGAGGGTATTATACTACCACTGTATGGTAATTATACTTAAATAAAAATAAATAATTAAAGCACATTGCACATAACATGAAAAAAACAAAATGGTATCCTCTCTTGAAAGTTGAAGAGAAAGGAACCCTCCCAGCTCTCTGGTAGGTGCATGACATAGGAGTCAGATGGGTTGGATAAGGACAAATTTCTGTCATGATAGACCCAGAATAGGTAGATGGATACATAACTGAGCATGCTGTGCATGAACACTGTTCACAGAGAATCTTACTCTTATATTCTTTGCTGCCTGGTTTTTCATTTCATTAAATCTGGTTAAGACTCAAATCATTTAGGATGCCTGAGTGGCTCAGTTGGTTAAGTGTCTATCTTTGGCTCAGGTCGTGATCCCAGGGTCCTGGGATCGAGTCCCACATCAGGCTCTTTGCTCGGCGGGGAGCCTGCTTCTCCCTCTGCCTGCCACTGCCCCTGCTTGTGCTTGCTCTCTGTCTCTCTCTCTCTCTCTCTGACAAATAAATAAATAAATAAAATCTTAAAAAAAAAAAATCAAATCATTTACTGTGTAAAGGAACAATTACAATCAAGGTTTGATCGTAATTTCTTTGATTTTTTCCCCCAAAAAAGCACATGCTATCTTCAGACACATAAGTTACAGGGGCCAGAAATATCCACCTAGGCTCTTCATGGGTTTCAGACTTATCCAGGCACTTAATCACCTGTGACTATTCAGCCAAAAAGCCCAGACTAGGACAAAAGTTCCCTCTGCCTTAACAGTTTGTTTGGGTTTTTTTTAAAAGGAAATGTTCACTTTCTTTCATCTCATTTTTCTTTATATTTTTCACCTGCTAATAACTATCTCTTTTATCCTTATCTTCATTTCAGGAGAGTCAAATATATAGTTACATGGTCCTTCTCAGTGTTCTGGGAACAAAAGTACCTCGTTGTGATGTTGTTGCCATCTGACTTCTCAACAAACATTCCTGGGGCGCCTGGGTGGCTCAGTGGGTTAAGTGTCTGACTCATGATTTTGGCTCAGGTCATGATCTCAGGGTTCTCTCTTTCCCACTGCCCCTCCTCCACCCTCTCTCTCCCTCTCTTAAAAAAAGTTTCTTTTAATTCCTGAATGACAGTTACCATTCACCATTCTGACAACCTTCATTCATCCCAGGTAAACACCACAAGGGATAAATCTTTGTATGTTTAAAATGACTCCAGGTCTCATTGTACCTTTATAAATACAGCTGATTCTCCTATCAGTTTCTTCTATGAGAAACTTGGTTCAAGTGACCTGTGAGGTACCTGCTGTAAATCCCTAACACATTCACTAGACCTGGCTGAAGAGGATTAGCCTGGGACCACAAAATTCCTCAATTTGATATTTCAATGTCAAAAAAAAAAAAAATCAGGGACCAGTTTCCCTATAGATCCGCAGCCTCCACGTATTTCTATCTTCACACAACTTCCCAAGCTTTGAAGAATCACATTTTAAAGACGCCAAAGTTCAAATGTTTCAATCTCCGGACTTTGTAGATAAAGAAAGGTAAAGACCTAAGCAGGTCGAGTGACTCATGCAAACCCATCCAGCTGCCCGAGCTGAGGAAAACACGTTCCATTTCACCATGCTGCTTCCCCACCCTCCCTGTGTTTTCTTGTATTCATAGACATTTAATACTCAAAAAAAGATCATCAAGGATATTTGCTAACACTTTAAAGACAGCAGCATACAGCCAATTTTCTTCTTTCATTCACAGCTCCATATCCCCTTTTTCAATTGGTGCTTTACTATAACTGATTACAGCGCAACAACTGGAAGCCTACCGTACATACCAATCTATACCTGCAAAACTGGACCGCTTTAAAGTGCGTGTACTAGCTTTCCAACTATCCAACTACTAAACAAAGAATCAATTCCCATTCTATTTTTTTGCTAATGAATTTCTGTGAAACTAAATATAAAATTTTTAGGGTGCAACTCAAAGACATTTTGAAAGTAATGGATTTGTTAAGTTGAATAATCTTCAAAAAAAATCCCCAAATATATTAATTTCTGTTCTTATAAATAAATCCCGTTTGGCTTTTACTCCAAAGCCCAGGAAGTCAGCCATTGTAAAAGGGCAAACAGGCTACACTATAAAGAAAATTTGCTCAATGGAAAGAAAATATTTAAAAGGCCATTTGAGCTTGGAACCTAGCAAAGTAGCAACCAAATGATTTAAGCAAGGACATCAAAGAATAGTCACATACAGTGGTAGTATTGAACACTTTGCTTTGTTTGTGGTGGTAGTAACAAAGATACAATACATGAAAGGCCCAGATTCTTAACTCATTTTGTGTATCTACAGAACTCAGATGGAAACTCACCACCAAGTGAGGGCACAACCAAGAAAACAATTTTATGGAAAATACTGCTATGCATCCAAATCATGGTTTGATATAAGTCATTGGTTTAAACTTCATATTGTAATATAAATTTAATTGGAACTAATATAAACAATAAACAAAATTTTACTCCTGCTCTTTATGGCTCCTCTCTGACAGAGATGCTAATCAGTGGTTACTTTTTCCCTCCAATTAATCAACTGCAGGTAGAAAAGGGAGAAGACCAATGGAAAAATCCAAAATTAAATGCTCGAAGCCAACTGTTTGTAAGGACATGAGCTAGAAAGAACCAAAGAAAAATTAAAAGGATGACAGACGAGAGTGGTGGCTTTCAGATATTAAAAACACTATCTTTATAGTTAAGCCAGAAAATGTAATGAAAATACAAACTATTTTCTATGGTTCTTAAAATACAGAAGAATCTCTACTGATACAGCTCAAAGCAGGATTGGATTTCTCTAGATTTTATATCTAATCAGTTCCAAAGTCCTTTTGAATCCATCCCACTGGTCTTCCCAGAGCCACTGTGTGCTCCCATGTCCCCCTCTGTCTCACTTGGAATACCACAATAGTCACCTAGTTGCCCCTCCATGTGGCAGCCAGAGGGCCCTATTTACATCAGTCCTGTCCATCCTTGCTTAAAATCCTCTGAAGGTTCTCCATCACCTTTACAATAAAGTTCAAGGGCCCGAACAAATCTTACAAGACCAGTCATGATTCGCACCCCTGCCTAGCTTTCCACCCCAGATTCCACCAAGCCCCTCCTTCACCAGCACCCCCCACACATACACACACACTGCTCTCCGGATATGTGCAAACACTTGCAGTTCCAGATCACGCACATGCTTCCCTCCCCCTGAGGGCTTGTACAGGTAATTCCCCTTATGAAGAGGGCCCTTCCCCTCACTACATCTGTTGAGTGGATTTAGCTTAAAATCACTTCTTCTGTAAAGCCTTCCCAGACTTCCCCAATTGGAGTGAGGCGCTTCCTCATTTGTGCAGCCATAGTGCCTTGTACAGACTTTACAATGAACTCATTATCGGGTATATCCTCTCCTTCCCGTCCATAAGCCCCTATGAGGAGGGAACTATGCCAGGTTCATCTCTGTTTCTCAACTTCTTAGCATAGTAACTGACAGAGATTGGTTCCTTAATGACTGGTTGATGAATGGATGGATTTAATTAGACCATTATTCAGTCCATATTGAATAAATATCCATTCAATCTCTACTATCCGTCAGACACTGTGTTGGGTGCTGGGGATATACAAATAGAAAGGCATGATCTCTAAGACCAAGAAACAGTCTAGTAAATGGTAGGGAGAAGGAAATTGCCTATACCGAGTGCCTCTAAGAAAAGCTGCTTTGACATATATGATCTCATTTAATCCTTACTCTGACTATATGAGGGAGTGTTAATCCGATTTCACAGTTAGGATCTGAGAGCTTAACAAATTCTTGAGGGTCATAACAAATGATCCCAGAGTCAAAATTTGGATACAAGTCTATCAAATTCCAAACCCCTTTCTTCTGTGCCTTTGTATTTTTCTAATGTTTAAACTTCTTGGATTCTTTGTTGTTAATTTTTTTTTTTTTTTTTTTACTTCTGACATGAGAACTGGGACCTGGATAATAAGATGACCTTGTTCACATCACTCTGAAGCAGTGATTCTCAGACCACTCTATCCAGGATATAGAAGCAGTCATTCACCGCCAGCTGCTGGGCCATCAGCTCTGTGAATGTTTCCAAACTGTTTCATTCAGAAAACTCAGCAGTAGACATAAGCGAATCCACTGAGGTCTCATCCAGACTTCAGTAAGAAACTATCAATTCAGGGTGCCTGGGTGGCTCAGTTGGTTAAGCGACTGCCTTCGGCTCAGGTCATGATCCTGGAGTCCCGGGATCGAGTCCCACATCGGGCTCCTTTCTCAGCAGGGAGTCTGCTTCTCCCTCTGACCCTCCCCCCTCTCATTCTATCTCATTCTCTCTCAAATAAATAAATAAAATCTTTAAAAAAAAAGAAAAGAAAAGAAACTATCAATTCAGAACCTCTAAGTGCTCAGGCTGGACCACTATTTTAAATAATATAGTGAACTGCCAAAATCAAATGGAATTTAATATTTTATACAATTATCAAAATATTGATGATAATGATGATAATATTAACAATGACTAAAAGGATTGTAGTGCACCCCAGAAAAACTCAACAGTGCTCAAAGAAGAAAGCAAAGGAAAAATCATGTTTGTCTCTCAGGTTCATGATACCCAATAAAACACTAGCTCTGGTAACACAGAGATTTCCATCTCTAAATCTCCTGAAGAATGTATTTCCTACTCTTCTCTCTAACATCCCAGTACTATCTGTAGCCCTCATAGCCCTCACTTTTTCTTCTGTTCTTTTCTTTAGTTCCATATTTATGGTGATGAGCATTTCAAGCTTAATATCACCAATACCCAATTATATGTAGAAGTTTTATTTATATTTTTTTACTTACATTTGCATAGTTCTTGCTAAGCATCACACACTGTGATAAGCATTTTACAAGTATTAATTCATTTAATCCTTGCAACATTGCTAGGAGGTAGGTATTATTACTATCTTCATATTACTAATGAAATTGAAGGGAAAAAAATTAAATCGCTTGTCAAGGGTCACAAAATCGATGTGGGTAAAGTAAGGGTTCAAATCCAGGCCATCTGGCAGCAAGAGTCTTGATTCTAAGTACCAGGATAATCTGTCTCTCAGATAAATTTGATAATCCATATAGCAATCCTAGAAAGGAATGTCAGCATGGGTCATTAGAAAACTGCAAGTAATATGTGAATAATCATAGAGTTTGAATCATACAGCTTTATATTCCATGCAAGACTAATTAAAATCTCCAGTGGATACATAGTAGGTAGATGGGAAGGTTCTTCTGGGGCCAGAGGTATCAGAATTAAGGGAGGGGAATCCTATGATCTCCTGATAAACCCATTAATCTCAAGGTCCCAGTACCATTGCTCATTTAAGGACAGTCAAGCAGTGCTAAACACCTGTCTCCAGAAGGATCCCTAACATTGTGAGAAAGGCCATCCTCAGGAAGAAGTCCACTCATGCTTAGAATGTGGTTATGATATTAATTCAACAGAAATGGGAAGCCCTTTTGAGAAATGCTCCACCTTAAATTCAATCAGATCCCAAACGCAGAACATCAACCCTTAATAGGGTGGCCATCTATCTCTGTTTGCCTGGGAGAAGTCCAGATTTCAACTGTGATTCAAGTGCAAATATGCAGAGCAGCTCTTTCGCTCTCAAAGGCATACCAATCTGGGTGATAGCATATGCTGGAACCCTCACCACAGACAGCCAAGGGTTGGTGGTAACTCTTAATACATCCAGGCAAGAATGATTTCTGCAGATGAGCATATATGGCTTCTCTGAAAATGTCCAAACTTGCCACATCTGTTTCACAACCCTTCATCTAAAACCCAATGGCTAAATCGCCTTCCACATCCCAGAGAAAGATTAACAAATTTTTTTAAAATGCTTCATCCCTATGTAACAACCTGTACAAAGCCCCATAAAGGCATGCAAGATGAGACGTGGCCCCTGTCCTCCAGGTATGCGCCATCCACTGGATGAGAAGAGACGGCAGTTACATTGCTGGCCCCCACCATGCAGCTAGTTAATCTTCACAGTAACCACAGAAACGCTGTGAGATAAGCATCAGGACCCTCTTTTCAGAAAAAGAAAAACAGGCTCAGAGGTCACTGTTGAACTGAGAAAGTAAATTAATAATCCGGACCCTGTTGAAATAACATGGAATTTTTAGCTCCCATCCCTACCACGCTCTTGAGATGACAGAATGTTTTAATATACACATGACAAGAGTGTTGGAGGTTCACACAAACTTTACTTGCATTTATTATGTAATGAAACCCTCTTCCCTCTCTAGGACCAATTCTGTGTGCCCATCTCAGCTCATGAAACCCCAGGCTAAACTATGACCTGAGGGCACAACATTGTCTGCACACCAGCATTTGCGTAAATATTTGAATATTTAATTGAATTGCTTTTTCTTTCCTGTTTTTATACAACACAGTGGAAGACAGAAAAATGAAAATGTTAATACTGGTGCTAATACAATTTAGGAAATGCAAATTATCATCAAGAATACCAAAAGCAAGACAGCAAAAGCTCATGGGACATAAGCTGGTCAATGGTGAGTTTATTTGTGAAGGAAACAGCAATTCTTCAGGGACATACATGAAATGATGGACTGGGGTCAAAACCCTGTGTCTATAATTGAAGTGGGGTAGAGAAAATGGAGAGATTCATAAATTTGTAGATTAAGAATCAATATCAGAAAAGGATTTAAGTGATTCAGATGCAAAGGGAGACTTGGAAATCGTTAGGGCTGTTGATATGGATGAAGTTTTCTACAGATTTCTTCTCAAGGGAAGAAAGACAAAGGCTAGTTTCAACTCTTCTGAACAAATTTTGTATGGAAGTTGGTAAGTCCCATGAAAGTCAGCATCAAACTTGCCTGCTGAGTCCCCTGAAAAATTACCACCCAAAAGCCCACCCCGCTGTTTAAATACTTTTTTTCCAACTCCTCAAGTCACACCAAGTAAGTTCAGAAACCTAAAACCCAAGGTAGGAAATTAGTTTTAAAATAAATTCACATTACATATATTTAAGGCTTAACATGGCTTTTAGTGCCACTGACAATCATACAGACATTGCAGAATTTACAAAGAAAAACCTAGGGCCCATATACCATGCTTGATGCCATCATTAGGGATTTTATAACATTTTCACTTCCATGGGGTTGTCTCTCCTCAACTCCATACTATTAACGAGCCAGTCTGTGTTACTCAGTTCTTATACCTGATTTCCACCCTTGTTTTCAGGAAGACATTCAGCAATAAAATAGGATAAAATGAAAACTGTTTGCTCTCACAGTAAGCCTGTGGTAGGGGAGGTCCCACAGGCCTAATTTAACTCACTGTGGGTGGAGACTGCCTTCTCTGAGTCTTCATGCCTGGCCTTGTTCCTGCGAAGTGGCAGATATTAATTGCTTGTTGAATAAATTTTAAAAAGAGTCCAAAAGTTAAGAATATTTCCAAAAGTAAGAAAAATAGAATGTCTTTTCCAACCTAACTTGCGCCATTTTTACTTTGATTCGCTCTTTCGCAATTAGTTTTTAAGCAGCTGAAATCCACTTATAATTCTCGCTGAATGTTGGCTTTCTATTCACTGCTACGGAGAAAGCTACAAGGTCAGGAATCAACCTCGTCAGCTTTTTTTTTCTGGGTTTTCAGAACATACAGCCTTCTCTTTTCTGGAACAACTTGAAGTTCCTTCTTCTAAAGCAAATTCTTTTCCTTTGAGGCAAAAAGTCTCCTTTCTTTGGTTCCTCTGAGCTAGACAGTTTCTAAGCTTCTCTCTGGAGTCTGTCTATCCCTTTGAGCTTTTCAACATCTTTACACCTTACAGGCCTAAAATGACATCACTTTTTTCAGCTGATCCCATTTGAGCTCTTCTGACAAGAAGTATGAAGATTAATTGTCCTTTTAAATGGCCATGCTTTTTGGAAATAATAAGGTAGATAATGAGGCACTAATCAAGAGGAGCTGTCCATGATGTATTTGTTAAAAAGAAAAAGTATATTACAAAGCAATATGCCCTTTTGTGGAAAAACTATATTTATAATAATATATTATTTATAATATAATTTATAACAATCTGTATACACCCACAGAATGAAAGGATACATTCCAAATGTTGGAATTAAGGGCAACACTCACTCTTTGCACTTTCTACACTTGGGCAATTGTTTGAAATTTTAATAATAAGCACATATTTCTTTTGTAATGAAAGAATGGTTAGGCTTTTTCAGCATGCAATGCCTTCTTTATGCAAGGCCCTGCCCTAGAGACCAGAGATACAAGGATAAATTGAATGTGGCCCCATCATGGAACAGTTCGTGATCGCAGGGAAATAGACACACACACAATTAGCTGTACTATCATCACTTTGATGTGGAACCAAAAGAGTAGATAAATATTAGCTATTGAATATTTAGAAAGCAAATAATTTATTCACTGGTGCCACTGAATCCTTAAAGGAATTTAGAGTGAAAAGAAAAATGAGGGGCACCTGGGTACCTCAGTCAGTTAAGCATCTGCCTTCCGCTCAGGTCATGATGTCAGGGTCCTGGGATCAAGCCCCTCATCGGGCTCCCCACTCAATGGGGAGTCTGCTTCTCTCCCTCTCTTTCTTCCTCTCCCTCTGCCCCACCCTCCCTCATGCTCACTCTCTCTCTCTCTAATAAATAAATAAAATCTTTAAAAAATTTTTAAAAAAGAAAAGTTGGCTGGTTTCTGTTGGAAAGGACAAATGCTGCCTAGACAACAAGAGCTGGATTCAAACCTTCACTGCACCTTTTACAAGCCATTACACATCAAGCAAATCGCTACTTAGAGCAGTGATTCTCAAAATCCAATATGCATGAGTATTACAGAAAGATGATCTCACAAAATGCAGATTCCTGGAGAATATGCCTACAGTTTCTGATTCACCAGTTCTCGGACAGGGTCCAGGAAACTGCATTCCAGCAAACACCACAGGTAATTCTCATGCACATGGTCCACAGTTCACACACACTAAGACAAACACTGAGCAGGGGGCGCCTCAGTTTCCCCATCTAAAAACACACATGTTGATGCCTACCTTCTTTGGGTTTTTGTGAACATTAATCAGACCTAGTAAGAGTGTTTCTATTTTTCTATAACCTAGAAGTCAGTAGAGACGCCTTCAGGATGCTGATGGAATCGGCTACAAGTCAATCTTCTCTGCAGTGGGAGCTCTTAGAACTGCCAGTGACTAGTCAGATTTTCCAGAGCATGGAGGAGATGGAGGTTGTATTAGTTTCCTAGAGCTCCATAACAAATTACCAGAAACTTGGTGCTTAAAACACAGAAATGTATTCTCTCACAGTTCTGGAGGCTGGAAGTTCAGAAGCAAGGTGTTGGCAGGGCCATGTACCTCTGACGACCCTAGAGAAGGATTCTTGCTTGCCTCTTCCAGCTTCTGGTGGCTCCAGGCACTGCTTGGCATCACTCCAATCTCAGCCTATATCTTTACATGGTCTTTTCCTGTTCTGTTTCTTCTCCTCCACCTGTCATTAGATTGGGGGCCCACTTGGATAATCCAGGGTGATCTCATCTTGAGATCCAAATTTAATTACATCTGGAAAGACCCTTTTTTTTTCAAATAAGGTCATATTCACAGGTTCCAGGGGTTAGGACATAGACACATCTTTTAGGGGGCCACCATTCAACCCACTACAGGGGTCTTATGGGTTTTTTTTCCTCTCTCTAGTTCTATAACCCAACCTCTACTGAAGCGATTCCGTTTCTAGATCATCTTCTATCCTGCACAAATTGTGCAGGCATGGCACACAGCCTCAATTTCCACATTTTTTAAAGCTTTTATTTATTTATTTGAGAGAGAGAACATGCGAGTGAGAGAGCACAAGCAGGGGAAGCAGAAGGAGAAGCAGATTCCCCACTGAGCAGGGAGCCCAACACAGGGTTCAGTCTCAGGACCCTGACATCATGACCTGAGCAGAAGGCAGACACTTAACTGACTGAGCCACCCAGGCACCCCATCTCCACATTTTTTAAAAAAGAAACTTATTGTGGTAAAATACTCATAGCATAAAAATTTACCATTTTAACCATTCTTAAGTGTATATTTCAATGGCCTTAAGAACATTGACATTGCTGTACAACCATCCCCACCCTGCACCTCAAAACCATTTCCATTATCCCAAACTGAACTCCTTAAACATCTCTACTCCTTTAACAATAACTCCACATTTCACCCTCCTTCCACCTCCTGATAACCTCTAATCTATATTATGTCTCTATAGATTTGACTACTTTAGATACCTCATGTAAGTTGAACCATACAATATTTTTCCCTTTGTGTCTGGCTTCTTTCACTTAGTATAATGTCCTCAAGATTCATCAGGTAGCAGATACAAGAATTTCATCCCTTTATAAGGCTGAGTAATATTCATTGTATGGCTACACTCTATTTTGCTTATCCATTCATCTGTTGATACGTATCTGGACTGCTTCCACTTTGGGGCTGTTGGGAATTATGCTGCTCTATTCTAAGTGTCTCTAGATTTTGATGTGGAAAAAGTCACCGATAGAAGGCTATTGTGAATGCAGCAGATTGTACTGGAGGAAGACATTTACATTGCAAAAAATATCAACAACCAAAATTTGATTATCAAAGCAACCTGTCCTTATAAAGTCCATTGGCCCTTTCTGCCAACTCTGTTTCTGCTTCTCTCTAAGTTTTCTGGCCACTTTCTCCCTTCCTTCTCCTTCCTCCCTCTTCCCACTCCTTCCCCTGCCCTTACCTTCCCTTCTAACCACAAATTTCTGGTCATGATGTATCCAGGGTCATTCAGCTACCATTTCTCACCTTGTTTTCTGTCAACCTTTTTTCTCAGGGTCCCAATTTGTAGCACTGACTGGCTTACAGGGCATTTTTCTAGGCAAAGCCCACTGCCTCTCAAGATGGATCTCTGGGGCCCTCC
Organism: Leptonychotes weddellii; assembly: GCF_054177405.1. Classification (NCBI taxonomy): domain Eukaryota; kingdom Metazoa; phylum Chordata; class Mammalia; order Carnivora; family Phocidae; genus Leptonychotes; species Leptonychotes weddellii. Next base: position 163,079,606 of record NC_138371.1, on the reverse strand, counting down.
CTGCTCTGTGACATCGGAAGTGGCACTGGGACACAAATGTAGACGAGCAGCTAGTTGAAAATGAGGGACAGGAGGATGAGAGAGAGAACAGGGTTTGAGATGAAGACTTTAGCAGAGGAATGAGAACAAAATGGCCTTCAGCAGAGGGAGGAAAGAGGAGACCAGAGGACAGAGACCCTTCAGAAGACAGAGCCAGCAATCTAGAAAACTGTCAAGAAATGCACTAAAAGTCACAGGAGTACTGGTTGACAGAACAGTTAGCCACACTGTTTACACTAGATGGAAAATACGAGAATTAGTCATGCAGAAGTTTTCAAGATCACTTCACTAGTATCAGCTCCTACAGGAATTATATGTGCATGCATGTGCTCAGAGAAGAAAGACTGGCATTCCTCACCTGAATTCAATCTTTTTCTGCAAGTATGTTACATAGCAATTTTCAGGTGGTGGGACCGTATTGCTCTATTATTTTAATGGGGAAAATTAATAGGTTCCCAATTCATCCACCCATCCAGTTTCCCCAAATATCAATAAAACACTTATAAACATCTATATAGCAATCCAAATCCACCCGGGATTTCTGAATGATATAAATTAAATAATCAAAACACCAATTACCTAATTCTTTAATACCTAATGAGCATATGGTGGGTATATCTGCACACAGATATACGTGGAGTCCTTCCTTACAGTACCAAATGGGAATATTTTCCTTTTACATGTGCAAGAAACATATACATAATATAAGTAAACAATGCCATAATATGTTAGAGATACTAAAGATCCTATGTAAACTCGGCCTAAATTGGAAGTTCTCCCAGATTCTGGCAGAAAGGAACTAAGATGCAGGAAGGGCTGAATGCTCAGGGCAAAGCATGAGGAAGATCATCAGGGACCATGTAAACACTTTCAAACAACCTGAGCACAGGCTGAAGCCTGCATCCCATTCACTCTACATCCTCTTGCCTGATTTCAATAGCAACAAACCTTTTTATTATACGCCTATGCATATTGATTATGGTGAGATGTTGATTCACCCAGTGACTTTTGGATAAAAATGCCTATAAATCCTTATGAAAAATATTTAAATAATGAGAGTTTATATACACCTGTATATTTTAAAAGAAAAACAGACCATAGGGAATTATTCTCACATTATCTTATTATATTAATATTAATATATTCCTACATTACATTAATTCTAAATTAAATTCAAATTTTAGTTTCTGTCTCTAAGGGATTAATGTTACAGAACTGACACAGAGTGAGAACCCAGCTGGAAGGTATATTGGAAACACAACTAACCCTATTTTTTTTTTTATTCATTTGAGACACAGAGATACAGACAGAGAGCATGAGCAGGGGGAGAGGCAGAGGGAGAGGGAGAAGCAGGCTTCCCGCTGAGCCAGGAGCCCGATGTGGGGCTCGATCCCAGGACCCTGGGATCATAACCTGAGCCAAAGGCAGACGCTTAATGATCTGAGCCACCCAGGCGCCCCCACAACTAACCCTATTATTATAACCTTAAGAGATTACATAAAATTAAAAGTGCCCTCAGATTAGCTGAATATCCTAATATATGAAACTGTGGTCTGCAGTATGTACTTGAGATTCTCAAATTCATTAAAAGTATGTACTTTAGATTCTCACATTCAACCATATTAAAAATAGCCTTTGTTACCAATGAATGGATAAAGAAAATGTCACACACACACACACACAAACACACACACAATGGAATATTAATCCACCATAAAAAAGAAAGGAAATCTTGCCATTTGCAACAACATGGACGAACTTGAGGGCTTTATGCTAAGTGCAATAAGTCAGACAGAGAGACAAAAACTGTATGATCTCACTTATACGTAGAATCGGAAAAGCCAAATTCATAGAAACAGAGAGTAGAATGGTGGTTGGCAGGGGCTGGAGGGTGGAGAATGGGGAGATGTTGGCCAAACGGTACAGACTTCCAAGTTGTAAGACAAATAAGTCCTGGGGATCTCAGGTACAGCATGGCAACTAGAGTTAACTATACTGTAGTATATACTTGGAAGTTCCTAAGAGAGCAGATGTTAAATCTTCTCAACACACACACACACACACACACAAGGTAATTATGTAAGGTGATGGATGTGTTAACTAACCTTTTGGCAATAATCATGTTGCAGTATATATGTGCATCAAATCATCCCGTTGTACACCTTAAACTTACACAATGTGTCAATTATATCTAAATAAAGCTAGGGGAAAATGGGCTCTGCTATGTTTTCATGTTATTTGATTTTGCAGCTCAAAGTCATTCACTACAAAGCAGAAGGGCAAAGGGGGAGGAAAGCTGGGAGGGAGGGAGGGAAAGAGAGGCTGCATTCAAACAGGTGTTTCCCCTATCAAAAATTCTGTCTAAATAGACACACTGCCACCAAAAGGAAAAGACCCAAGGACTGGAGTATACACTGGGGTACAGTCTGGGAAAGAAAAGTTCTTCTGGAAGATTTTTCTTGAAAGCTAAGATTTTAAATATTACCATAGGAAAAGGAAATGTCTGATTGGCTTTCCAAAATGTAGCTCTCTTCATCAGGGAGAAATAAAATACAAAGTAATCTCTCCAAAATCTGTCTAAATCTCCACACATCCTCCCAAAAACGTGAATACTTTGCTTTAACCTTTTCTTTTTTTTAATGCAACAGTCTTCCAGGTTTGTTTTTAGCAGACACTAAGCAAAATCAATTACCATTCCCAAGAAATAGTCGCACTGAAAAACTATTTTTGAAACCTATCACATCCTTTACACTATCTGGCCCATAAAGTTATAAATCCTCTCCCAATAGAAATCCATTCCATTGCAAGGAAGAAGCTAAAGTTCTATGCAGTCCAATCTTCTCTAGGGATCTGAAGACAATTTTACTCTTCTGTTTTTAAAGATCTTGAAAAATCCTTACATTTGCTGGAAAGGGCAAACTGATGTTTCCTACACACGTGTGCGCACACACACACACAGGAAATAACACAGTAAATTCAGAGAAGCCACAGGGACAGACCCTGTGGTAAATATTTCGATCAAGTCTATATTTGTAAACCTTTTTTGAAGTATCTGCCTTAAAATCATGTAATCTAAAAATCGACTTCAATAAGTCGTATCTTCCCTGATTCCACAGGACTGCCCCCAGGCCAGAGCAAAAAGGTAGCCGCCTAACCATTTTTTAAAATAACCACTGCAAATGTCCTTGATAATGTATTTCAATGTTTCAACCTATCAGCCTCAAAAAGTTCATCCCGATAGCTAACCTAATTTTCTTCAATTGCAAGATACTATCATTCTCAGGCAGGGAGGGAAGAAAAGAGCAAAGAATTCTGAGCAAGTCAGAGGACCTGGTTTCACATTCTGGTTGGCTACATTTGCTGTGTGATGTCATACTAGTTATGGGTCTCTGTTCCCTCATTGTTAAAATAAATTACTGCACTAGATTACTGATCTTTAAGGTATGGCAAGTGCTCAAACAGTATGTAACTAGCTGGTGAGCACAAGCAAAACAAAATAGTCATTCGTATATGTATGTACTATTGTATTGTATGGTGTACATATACATAACTATCCTGTATTTTATTTACATATTAGTTATATATAACACATTTCACATATACAATGAACTCATTATGTATATAATCGGTACATATGTATTTAGTATAAATAGAGATAAAATTAGTACTTTAGGTAGATTTCTTTTACTCAGACTGACCAGTCCTACTCTTTTTTGACATCTCCCAAACTCCACTCAGTTTGTTTGTTCTTGTAGAGAATAATGCTTTTGACATATCAACTGATTGAACATATTAACTCATTTTTCCCTCTGTATTTCCTATTCGACCAGAAAACTCCCTCACTCCCTGGTCACTGCAATCTAGGAGACAGGTAGGCATTTGGGAGTTTTGAGCCCAGAGAAGAACCAAAGAGGCAAATTCTTGACTTTCGCAACTAAAAGGCCAAGGATGGAGCATGGGCAAGAGACTTATCTGGAAGAAGAATATGCTATTTCCCCAAGTTACCAAGAGGCTGCTGCAGTTTGCATGGGTGTAGACACCCTCAACAAGCCCAGGAGTACCAGATGGGAAGAAAGCAGCTCTGTGGGAGATCCTATAGACCTTATCCTCAGAACAAGGAAGGTCTGCAGCAAGCTGTGGAGACCAACACATAAGGGACCAGAGAGAGCATCTGTGTGGACCTTCATGCCTTGGCATCTGCAAGGTCCCTCCAAATTAGTTGGAACCTGTGAGAAAGTGGAAGCCAAGAGCTGACTAAGGAAATTCGGAACTGACAGAATTTCCAGATCAGGAAATTCTGAACAATTGAGCTACCCTGAATTGGTGAAAGACTCAAAATGGAAAAATAATTGAGTTACATCTAGTGCAGACCCTGAGGTTGTGGTCTTAATACCATACCTCTTGCACTCTTCTCTGACTCAATTCTCAGAATCCTGTGTAAGTGGCAAAGTCCAAACTAGACATGATGACTGAGGGGCCAACACTAGGGAGTCCAAGAATAACCTCATTGTTTGTGACATCACCTGTTGATTCCAAATCAGCCCTGGAAGCCTGATTTCCATCATCTGAGATGATTTAGCAACAGCACACAAAACTAGTGCCACTGTAGCTGATCACACTCATCTAAGTGGGTTATGAAGTAAAATTTCAGTATTGCTGGAAGAGATTACAATTAATATTCAACACATGCTGTGACTTCCTAACATAGACAGTGAGTAATATTTAAAGTTAACAGGAATTAGCAGCAACAACAATTTTATTTTCAAACACAGTTACACCAACCTTAAAAAGAAAATGCAATATATCCGGATCCCCCTTGAGGGAGCACTGACAACAGCTCATTGTCTCTGCACAAAATAGATGATATTTGGCAGACTTCCGTTATGAGCCACCCATAGACTTAAGTCACTAGCAGAATGCACCTCAATAATTAGCACCAGAGGCTTCAAATTTCAATTCAGTGTCTTCTGGTGAGAGTTTAAAACTAGCTTACATAATCCTCTTCCCATCTGTAAGTTACCTAGAACCAGAGGAAGAATACAGTTGGTTTTTTCCTCCTTTGATTAATACCAAAATAGATGGAATGTATAACAACTCAATTTGCTTTGTATGGTGATAGGATTAAGCATTTCTGATTCATCACAATGACATCGCCTATTCCCATAAAGCTTTTAGGAAATCAACTGCATCAGTTAGAAGTAAATTAGCGCACCTTCTTGATTGCTTTAACATAGTGGTCATAATTACAGAGAAAAAAAAAATCTCCTTTCATGCAAAAGACCTCCATTCTGCAACTGATACAAGGATTTCTATTACAAAACTGATTTTGATATGATAAATTTATTTTAGCGTAAAGTCATTAGAACAACAAAATCACTCTGTCAACCCTCCTCCCTACCCAGGACACCCTAGAGGTTTTCTAATGCCACAGAGTGGCCGTTCCAGAATTTGCACTATCAAATTCATATCATTGCAGGGGCGCCTGGGTGGCTCAGTCGGTTAAGCGTCTGCCTTCGGCTCAGGTCATGATCCCAGGGTCCTGGGATCGAGCCCCGCATCGGGCTCCCTGCTCCGCGGGAAGCCTGCTTCTCCCTCTCCCACTCCCCCTACTTGTGTTCCCTCTCTCGCTGTGTCTCTCTCGTCAAATAAATAAATAAAATCTTTAAAAAAAAAAAATTCATATCATTGCATTCACAATGGTGGAAACTAGAAAAAAAATCCTGCAACTCTGAATAATTACTGCGTTTTCATTGACCCTGCACTAAAGGTGATGTCATTCCCCCCAAAGGAATGGTTAAAATACTGTGCTAAAGTTCAGACCAGCTTTTTAAAACAGCTTTATTATCTTCCTACGTTCATTTTAATTTGAACAAATTAAGATTCTCAAGGGCCGTTTTTCCACTTTGTTTATCCTGAAGGCCACCACTTTCAACATAAAGGCTTATCAGAAAGAGATAATGACATTTTCAGAATCTCCGCAAACCCCCTCCTCTCCGCCCCCCTAAAAAAAGCGAAAAGTTTCTAAGAGACCGGTTGGAATGGCTAAGGCAATTTACTTTCAACCTAGGTTTTCAGATAAGTCAAATATAAGTATGATAATATTAACCAACTCTACGAGCACCCCAGGGAAATTTTAAACTCATAATTTCTTTTAAAGAGCATCTAATGCCGGGCGCCTGGGTGGCTCAGTTGGTTAAGCGACTGCCTTCGGCTCAGGTCATGATCCTGGAGTCCCGCGATCGAGTCCCGCATCGGGCTCCCTGCTCGGCAGGGAGTCTGCTTCTCCCTCTGACCCTCCTCCCTCCATGCTCTCTGTCTCTCATTCTGTCTCAAATAAATAAATAAAATCTTTAAAAAAAAAAAAAAGAGCATCTAATGCCTTCCAAACAACTATTAATTTGTGCGTAAAGATATTTGTACTTAAAATAAAAGCTGTTGTGACTGGATATAGCTGAAAAGACACCACAGTCCCACTGTCAGGATGCTCACAAAGTTAAATGATGGTCTAATGATACAAGCAGCAGCTATTAGCAGACTTGTCAATTATTTAAAACTCTGACCGCTCTGTTGTCCCAAAAAGAGCTACCCTATTCCCAAAGGGCCAGTCAACAGACTGGTATCATCAAGGTGGTTTAACAAAAACTTTCATTAGTCAAAATAATTCAACAAAGGTAGTAGATCATTTTATCTTACCATGACTGAACAGTGAGTCAGCCATCGTATATTCATATTCATCTTCAGCCAAAGTATTGAGCATATTCACCTTATAAATATCAAAGAAGTTTCAAATATAATCCTTGCTCTTAAGGATTTTAAGGTCTGCTAAAACAAAACAAAAAACAAAAACACACAAACCAAACCAAACCAAAACCTGAAATAATCAGCAAATCAAAATGGAATTTTTAGTACTAGTATCTAGTATTTGTCATGTAAATTTTCACTGTCCGACATGGTAGCCACTAGCTACATATGGCAATTAGCCCTTGAAATGTGACCAGTCCGAACTGAAATGTGCTATAAATGTCAAATACACACTTGACTTTGAACACTTACATAAAATATATAGAATATCTCATTAATAATTTTGTACTGATCACACATTAAAGTGATAATATCTTGGATATAAAATAAAATACATTAAAATGAATTTCAACTGTTTCTTTTTAGTTTTGTATATGTACCTAGGTGAAAAATAAGAATTACATGTGTAATGCACATTCAGGATTATTCTTTTCCTTCTGCTGATAGAGATGGCCAGTACAAGTGAAGTTGGGAATATTCAGGGAGGGGCTGGCCTTTAATAGACCCAGAGCACTTGGACAGGTGGAATTGGGAAGTAGGCATGTTCCAGGCGAGAACTGGAATGTAAAATTCTAGGGGCAGAGAGGACATTGGCCAGGAAGTGCATTTGAGGGTCTGGATATTTAGGTTGAGACCAAGTTTTGGGGTCACACAGAAGGGCACACATATACCCTTTTTCTAACTTCTCCTCTCACTTCTGACACACTTTATAAGCATACTCACTGTAAGAGATACCATAGAGAAGTACAAGGTAAGTTTATAAAACCTTCAGTGAAAAAAGTGAGAAGCTGAGATTCTATCTGCCAAAGGTAACCTTGTATAAATGACTTAGCATTTCTGCCTCTGATTATCTTCCACAGTCCCCTAATATTATGAATTTCTAGTATTTTTCATAATGCCAAGTTATCTATTGACTTCAAGAATTTTCGGCCAAGGGGTGCTTGGAGGGCTCAGTCAGTTAAGTGTCTGCCTTTGGCTCAAGTCATGATCCCGGGGTCCTGGGATCGAGCCCCACATAGGGCTCCCTGCTCAGCGGGAATCTGCTTCTCCCTCTCCCTCTGCCCCTCCCCCCTGCTCATACTCTCTGTCTCTCACTCACTCTGTCTCTCTCAAACAAATAAATAAAATCTTTACAAAAATAAAAAGAATTTTCTGCCAAGAAGTGCTTGAAGAACATCACATACCAAACAGATTGGTATCCCTCTAGGGTCATGGTCAGCCAACCTTGAGATCAGCTTCTTAGCCATCAGCTGAAGTTCCCGCTCTCCACAACAGTCAGTCCAAACACTATGCTCTCTTTGGCCATCCTCCCCCAACCTTCCTTATCTCACTGATGGTCTAATCTCCAGTCCCACAGAGACAACCTACAAACTCACATCCAGCAAGACCTTTCTTGCTTCCCTTCCTTGTAAACGGGTGAAGGGAGAAGGATCCTTGAATAATGACATTATGCTTCTAGGGACTGAACCTATGCCCTTTTCTTGCTTCAGCCTACGTCCCTCCCTAGACGGGTGGTCCTCAAACTTATATTCCCATAGGCTCACTAAAATGATTTTGAAACACCCCTCTAACACTTTCAAGTTGACATCCAAAAATTACCATATAACTTCATATAGGTATCATTGGTAAAGGATATAATTCCCTCCATTTTGTAAATTCTGTAACAACGTTTCAAAATATAAGCATTACTTCATTCTTTTAAACATGTCCAATGTTTAAAACGTATGAAATCACTAGGGATTTCATTCCCACCTTCATCTAGTTAAAAAAAAAAAAAATACACGAATAAGCTCTTCTTTAACATTAGAAAATATTACATAATTCCTTTTTCTCTTGGAACTCATAAATCTGTTCTACTTCTCCAACAAAATTTCAACCTAATGTAATATATTTTATGCTTGGAAGTCTTTTATTGATCACCTTATCCTACATCTCTGAAAAAAAAAATGTTGATAAATTTGATTTTTTTTAATCACCTGGGACCATACGTTTCTAAGTGATAACATTTTTCTTCTGGATTGAGTTCTCATTAAATTACCATTATATCCAATTGATAAACACAACGTAACATATTTTACATTTGACAGATATTTATTAGTTATATAAAACAGAATTTAGATGGAACTATTAATTAATTAAGGTGGTTTTTACTTTTTCGATTAATTTGTGGGTCCATGGATAATATAACATATTGCCAGAATGGAACAATGTTCTGCATCAGGTTTACTCCTGTTTTTAATTTTTTGTGCCTAAAACATTTCCTACATACTAGGTAGACAGAAATGGAAAGAGTTTTATTATAGGAACATCACTCAATTATTTAACTCCTTCTGATTATATGATAAAAATCAAATAGTAATCTAGAATCACATAGTATTTTTCATGATCTATTAGCTGACAGTTCTATTAAGCATTCTTTTCATTTCATAGAATAAGAAAGAAAGAAAAGGAAGGAAGGAAGGAAGGGAGAAAAAGAAGAAAGAAAAAAAGAAAGAAAAGAAAAAGAAAGAAAGAAAGAAAGAAAGAAAGAAAGAAAGAAAGAAAGAAAGAAAGAAAGAAAGAAAGAAAAGAAAAGAAAGAAAGAAAGAAAAGGAAGGTACCCGAGTTACAAAAGGATATATTACCCATTTGGGTCATGCATTTTCTCTGTATAAATGTTATTGCTTTTGCGTGGGGTGCACAGAGGCACCATGTCAAGTAGGACTAAATTGCAGGTCTGCCCTTCTTTTGCCAATGGGAAAAGAACTCTGAAAGGAGAGGTGGGGCAGAAGAATCTACTTGACCACAGAAGGATCCTCAGGAATACTGATCTTAGAAAGACAACATACGAAAGCTGAGAGCCTAGCAGTTGGATTTCTTTAAAATTATTTGTGTGCCCACATAAACCTTGGAGTCTTTATGTATCCCCAGAAGTATAGGTACATCAATTTGAAGACCACGGCTATAGGACTTTCACTGATTCCCATGACATCAATTACCAAATGTCTAAGTGCTGATAAGTAATATATATCAGGTCAGTCCACTCTCCTGAGATTCAAAACCACCTATCTACCAACCTAGTGGGCATCCTAACTCATAAACATTTCCTGAATCCATCTATTTTTCTCGACCCCCTGCCCTGGACCATACTTTTTTTCCTGCAATGCCATTTTAACATCCTCATTCACTCATCTCCCTGTACCCCAGTCTTATTTCCTTCCCACCCATTCTCCACAGTACAGAGAGTGGTTAAAAGGATAAAATAAAATTGGATCATGTTCTGAATCTCCTTAAAATCTTTAGTGGTGTCCCAGCATTTAGAATAAAGTAGAAACTCTGTATTATGACGCACAAGGCAATCCAAATCTGGTCTCAGCCCTTTTCCTGGACACATCTCTGCCACTTTTCTTAACACGCTAAGCTCCAGCCAATCTGGGCTTCCTTCCATTTTTCAGAGGCTCCTACATACATATATACTTTTTCCTCTGCCCTCTTTGCCTAATTTCTTCTTAAATGAGAGGATAAGTTTAACTGTTCTTACCTCTAGGAAGCCTTCCCCGATCCCCAAATTAGGTTAGGACCTCACAGATAAATGCTCCTGTGGTACTCTTAATTTCTCTATCACAGGACATTTCCTGTGTCACTGGAGCAACCTGTTTAATGTTTCATTTGACCTTGAGACTATCAACTTTGTACTGCCAGGACCATATATATCTTATATACATAGTACTGAACTTGAAATATTATAAATGATACATAAACGAATAGTTGCTGTTTAAGAAAACATTCTTATTAATACATAATCAAAATTTTATTATCAGTATATTTATCATTCTCTAACACAAAATTTGTTTGAAATATATCATTCTCCATTATCACTTGAAAGCAAGTTCAGAGTTCCTTCCTGATGACTCATAAAAGCATCAAATACTCCAAAGCAACTAAATATAGAGACCTAAGCACCAAGAGTTTGCTTGTCTATTGTGTTAAAGGTGCTCTTAAGGAAAAAGCCAGCTCTTGTGAAAGGACGCTGTAGCTTTTACCAGCATTCCAATTAGATAGAATCATGTCAGTCATCAAGAGGAACCCAGGTAGGAGTTATGTTAATTTAAAGGGTCTCATTCCCCGAAGGTTCTGAAGGGGCTTAAAATAGAAGTTATTAATTTCTGACAAATTTCTGCATACCATATTTGTGTTTGCCTTGCTTCTTCTATATAAACTCTTTGTGTGATAACATTCGTTATTTTTATCTGCATGCTCACAGTAATTGACTATTAAGTATTTCAAATTTCTTTTGTACAGTAAAAATTAGCAAAAACAAATGTATAACTGGCTTTAGTAAAACAAATGAGTGCATTGCAAAAAGTACTGTACTTGCTATGAACACAGTTAAATTGTATTCTCTAACAGTGTTTGCCTTATTAAACCGCCCATTACAATTGCCTTTATAGATAGCATCTTTCATACAAAGTAGTGCAATATGATAAGCCAACTGCTGTTAAATTATTGATTTCATCTGTGTAGCCGGATGAAGAGACGTCTTTCATATCAACACTCTAAAGCATAAGACAATCACCAAGGGAATTCTTCAATAATCAATAAGCATCAGTCATGAAAATAATTAAACTTCCTATTAACCATTTCCATGGTCTGCATTCATGTACTCACTAGTACGAATATAAATACTGAGGACCCATTATCTGCACACTTTCTCAACTTTAATATCTTTGGGGTTTCTACTCTGTATTCTATCCTGAGTACTTTCATAAATTCTACTTTTGAGGCAGGTTGCCTGAAGAGATTTTTTTAAGTATAAGATCTCCCACAAAATGTAGAGAATCCTGAGCTCCTAGCATTCTTTCCTCAGATCTTTCCACTGTCCTATTTCCTCATTCCCACAAAGATATAATCATTTCATCATTTTTCTTTTTTTTTTAAAGATTTTATTTATTTATTTGACAGAGAGAGACACAGCGAGAGAGGGAACACAAGCAGGGGGAGTGGGAGAGGGAGAAGCAGGCTCCCCGCGGAGCAGGGAGCCCGATGCGGGGCTCGATCCCAGGACCCCGGGATCATGACCTGAGCCGAAGGCAGACGCTCAACGACTGAGCCACCCAGGCGCCCCCATTTCGTCATTTTTCAAGTTCTAAACCTTGCTTTTGGATTTCCCATTTCCCTATACTGTGCTGCCAATCCTTCCCACTTGTCCTGTGTCACCAAGGCACCACGATAATCATCTTTCAACCCAGGTCATTTTTATACTTTCTCTTCACATCAGCACCAAACAAAATCAACACTTGGCAAATATTCATCTGTTCATTCATTTCACAAATATCTATTGAAAACACGCTCTCTACGATGCATAAGCACTGTGCGAGGTACTGGGATAAAACAGTGATCAGAGACTTGAACTTTGACTTCAGGGGCCTCCAACCTAGCTGAGGAAATGCAATAAACATATAAATATACATAATTCGAGATCATAAATGTTGTAAAGAAAACTAAAATGGTTGTGTGCTAGAGATTAGTGATGGAGAAGATCTCCTCTTATCAGAAGGTTGAGGAAACCTCTTGGAATTAACTACATTTAATCGGGAAACCTAAAGAATGACATCTCAGTAGCAAAGGGGATAGAGGCACAAATGCAGTGATAGACAAAAGAGCCTTGTAGGCAACTCTTCACCATAGAGAACTGGTGGTTGCCAGAGGGGAGGTGAGTGGGAGATGGGTGAAATAGGCGATGGGGATTAAAAGTACCCTTATCATGATGAGCACTGAGTAATATATAGAATTGTTGAACCACTATATTGTACACCTGAAACTAATGTAACACAGTATGTTAATTATACTGGAACTAAATTTTTAAACAATAAAAATAAAAAACAAATTCCAAAAAAGAGCCTTGTGGATTGTTGTAAGGAGCCCATAGTGCATCTAAGTGGCAAAATCAGATTTAACTTAAAAAAAGAAGGCACTTTTGGCTGACGAATGGATGAAAGGTGGCAAGACTGGAGCAGGGAAACTGAGGAGGCTATAGCAGTTGTCCAAGTAAGGGGCCATGTGGTGTTGCTTAGGATGTTGATGATAAAAATGGACAGTAATAGAAGGTTTTGAGATCTAATGATTTTGGTGGTAAACTGGATGTGAGAGATGAAAGGGATGAATTAAAGCTAACTCCCAGTGTTCTTTTTCAAACAACTGGGAAGATGGTGGCAGTCTTCACTGAGATGGGGAAGAATAAAACAGGAAGAGATGTGGAGGATGGAATCCAAGGTTCAATTTTTGGAAATAAGCTTGATAAGCCTATAAGACGATCAACTGGAGGTATCAACATGGCAGTTGGAGACCATATGAGATTCATGGGTAGAGGGTAAGACCTATTTAGAGAGACAGTGTGAGGTTGGGGGAAGGTTCAGATTTAGCTGACAGGAATGCCAAGATTCTGAGGCAGAGAAATGAAAAACTATTAAGTGAGGTAAGAATAAATCAGGAGAGTCTGAGGTTGAAGAAGTCAAAATGAGATGTTTCAAGAAAGAGTGATCAGGGTGCCTGGGTGGCTCAGTTGGTTAAGCATCTGAATCTTGATTTCAGCTCAGGTCATGATCTCAGGGTCCTGGGATCAAGCCCTGCCTTGATCAGCGGGGAGTCTGCTTGGATTCTGTCTCTCCCTCTGCCCCCCCCAAATAAATAAATAAAAATAAATAAATAAATATTTTTGGAAAAAAGGAGTGGCCAAGCGAGTCTAGTGCTGAGTGAAGTCTGAAAACAAAAAGAGCAAAGATGTGACCAGTGAATTAGACCAAGTGAAGGTCATTTGTGACCTTAATAAGAGCAGTTACAACTGAATGTTGGGGTGAAAAACAGCATCAGAAGGAAAGCATTAGCATTGCCTTCTGATTTTAAGGAGGGGTATTACTAAAACAGGAAAGGAGCAAATGTTAGAAATATGGGCCAGAGATGGTAAGTTTGTTTTTACACACTGATTTGGTAGTGAGTAAGAGATCAGTGATCCAGGGAGAAGGGTTAAGTGAGAGAAGGAAGTCCTGCAGAAGGCAGAAAAGTAGGATGGAATCCGAGAACGGGCTTGGTTGGAGGAGGAAGATATTTCCTCTGTTGTACTAAGAGGGAAGAATAATAATGCAAGTGGGTTTACAGATTTGGTAATGAGAAGACAAATAAACATCTTCCTGATGGTTTCCATCCTCTCAGTGACATAAGAAACAAGGTCACCAGCTGCTAGAGAGGTGGGAAGAAGAGGTCTGAGCGATTTGAGGAGAGCGGATGATAGGAAATAGTCAATACAGGAGGTGGGAAAGTGAGTCTACTGGAGAAATATGGTAGGATCGCAATTTTTAGGTTTGTGATCATGCATTTAAAATTAAACCAGGCAGCCTTCTTGTGTGTGTTGTTTTTTTTTCTAGGAATATTCAGCTGCTTGGGTGCTGGCAAAGAGATAGTAAAGGACAAATTCAGTGTCAGAGTTTTTCTAGAAATAAGTAACAGAGGAAGAAAGGTAAGAGAGTTGAATATTTTAATGGAGCTACTATACTAGACAACCATGAACTCTCAGCTGAGAAAAATGAAAATGAGAAAAATGAAGAGAGGGTGCTGGAGGTGATGAATGAACAGTGGGAATGGTTTGGGAGGAGGGGAAAGTAGAAAAGATGATTGTTTGAGAAGGTGGAAGAATGAAGCTGGAAGAGTGGGTGGGTGTTATCGTCCCTGAGAGGAGACTAATGACAGGGTTCAGGGAGGGGACTAACACTATGCAGTAGGAGCTAAAATCTTCAATGAATGAAGAAAGATGACCAGAAGATCAGCAGATGACCATAGGGATTTGAGGGTGAAGGTGCTATATCTATTTGATGTAACACTCAAAGGGTTTTTGATGTAGGGAAGAATTGGTCTGAAAAGAGTAAGAGAGAACAAGGGGAAAAACAACCGTGCCTCTCCATGGTTTTTAAAATTTATTTTCTACATTTTTTTTTTGGCCTTTTGGATAGAAACAATTTATCTGCCATGAAGGATGATCCCATCTGACGGAACCAGTACGTGGCCTTCTCTTTCCTGACTCTGTGTTTGGCCCCAAAGCAGCCTCAAGCTGTAAGTGGAAAAAAATTCTGCTTGATGGGACTAGAAAGAAGCCTACCTTCAACAAACACCAGTTGACTGCCTACTCTACCTAGTACAAATCCCTGTTATCTTGCAGCTCGATCACAGGACCTCTTATAAGCCAGATTTCCAGATAGTCCTCTAATATACATTTTTCTATAAGTAACCATAAGTAATGAGAGACTATCCAGTATCTACCTATACATTCAGACATATACATTTTTCCCATATTGTACAAACTACCTGTGAAACTGCTTCTTTTCCACTTAGCAATGTATCATAAAGATTTTCCAACATTAGATACTCTTCTACAACATCATCTTAATAAATACATCGTATGACATCAATAAATCAACTGAGACTTACTTAAGGTGCTATTGTTCTAGGTCTAGGTGGTTTCCAAATTTGGGATATTATAAAAAATGCTAGAGTGAACATCCATAGGCATAAATCTTTGAAGACATCTCTAATTATTATTACCTATAATAAGTGCCTTGAAGTGCTATTATTTAGTCATAGGAAGTGGATCATGTTAAGGTTTTTGAGATATATCATCCAATTATCTTCCAAAAAATGTTTGTATAAGTAGCATTGAAGATTTCCCTTGGACTTTGCCAAGGTTGGGTATAGTCTGTTTCCTTTCTTTCTGTCCTTTTAATAGATGATAAAATGAGGACCCAAAAGAAAAGGTCTTGTTCAGACCTTTCCAGAACCTGGATGTGCTGATGTGCCAAGGTGCGCCTGTTCCAACATGCAACAGGAAACATTCACTGCACACACTTTCCCTAAGATGCCTTTCTTTCTGCTCCTGTATTCTGAATGCTGATTATCTTCCCTGCTCTCATTTGACCATGTCAGTCCTTTACACAGAATTTCCCCCAAAGCTCCCTAGATTAAATTCCTTCACAATTTTTACTTCCTATTTACAGACTTGCTCAGACCCCATCCGGATGCTAACCTCCTAGAACCAAGTCATTATCAGCTTGCTTCCCAGCCTCTCCTCTAAGCCTGCATTCCTATCAAATTTAATTTCTGGATTAAAGCTTCCAGGCAAATACAAATTGCTATCATTTCATATTTTTCTACTGTGTTTCATTATCTCTTATTATTTTCCCAATTTCCTACTGTGTTTTCCCTTTTCCTCCTAACTGGTTTCATTTTGATTTATTAGGTATCTTTTCCAGTCCTCATCACCGTATCTCTTTCCATTTCAGATTTATTTTGCTGGAGCTCTTCAAATTATAGTTTCTTTCTTAGGTATTTCAAACCCTCTATAATAAAATGAATGCTCTGTATTTGTCGAGTTCAAAATTACATTTCCCACTGGCTATTGCTTTCAATAGGACAGTAATAGTTACTACACAAAACTAAAGGAATAAAAGAACAAAAAACCAATCTTGCAATATTGTAATATCCTATCCATTCTGATAGACATGACAAGTCTTTTTGCATGTGCTATGTTATATAGCTTCAAAAGGAAAAGGGCCTTTTTCTGGATGGAAATTCTAGTCTTGGTAGCCTGATAGTGGTCCCACTTAGGGAAGGAAGTTAGAACTCCTTTCTACTGTAATTTTCTGTTTTCTAATTTGTAGGAAACAAATATTTCCACACAATTAGAGGAAAATACATTATCTAAAATAAAGTCCAATGTTTCAATAAGGGAAAACAGATATATAAATCAAGCAATTGTTCTGCACTGTCATTCAAAAAGAATGCATAACATGCTTATCAAAATTATGGAATGAATCCCTTAACATCTTATTTGGTATGCATAAAATAAGCAGACCTTTTTTTGGCTGACAAGACCACACACAGTATGAAAGATACTGAGCCTAAATCCCCAACACATCCTCCCCAGGAACAGGTTTGCCCATAGCCTTGTAAAAACCTCTTTTACCCAAGCCTCAGCCAGAACCCAAGACCGGTCAACAGCATCTCTACCCTTCTCCTTGTTCTCATCTTTCAGCACTGCCCAAGAGGGATCGCCTTAGATACCAACCATTTTCTCCCATTGTTCTTCCTTCCTCCCAGCCCCTTCTACAGCCAATCTGCTCCAATTCTGTTCTTTGAGCTCGCTGGAAACAGCCCTGCCAGTCCCCATTCTCCCCCTAACTCTACCCCTGTATTCTCAAGCTCTTCTCAGAATGCTCAGATTCAGGGGCGCCTGCGTGGCTCAGTCAGTTAAGCAGCCAACTCTTGATTTCGGCTCAGGTCATGATCTCTGGGTCCTGGGATCAAGCCCCACAATGGGCTCTGTGCTCAGCAGGGAGTCTGTTTGAGATTCTCTCTCTCCCTCTCCCTCGGCCCCTCCCCACCCCCTGTTCGCACACACTCTCTCTCAAATAAATAAATAAATAAATAAATCTTTTTAAAAAATGCAAAAATTCTCAGATTCTTCCCTACCCTATCTAGATCCTGATTTTCTAAGGATTCATTTTCCACTTGTAGCCCTCTCTCGAGGAAACTGCTCACCCTCACACACTCCATACACAAGCATTCTTGCATAGCATTTTGTCTGCATTTCTAAACCATTACTTTTCCACTCTTTATCACATTTCTCAGAGGCTCATGGCATCAGCCTATCACATCCTCAACATCTTCCTTACCTGGAGATTATGATCCTATAATCACTCTAACAATGGAGGCCGGCTTTGGCATCTGTCTTTCTCCCGTCCTCAAGTCTACATTCATCTGAACACTCTTCGCAACCAGCTCCAACAGCCACTGTCATCTCCTGCTCTACCTGACCTCTGTCATCAGACTATGAACTCACTCTCTCAGAACACAACCTCCTGACATTCTGTTTTCTCACCCTTACACCTTAAACCTCCCTCCCCAGACCATGAGCTCTACCTTTTTCCAAATCAGTATTAGATCAACATGACATATTTCTTTAAGACTCCTACCACACCCCTTTGGTCCAACTATCCATGTTCACCCCACTTACACCCAAGGAAACAAACACTGCTGGAAACAGCACACAATCATTCATGCTGGTATCATCAATATTTTGATTTCCAACTTTAGGGGAGAAAACAGCTTTTATTTGTCCTTTATAATGGGCCAAGGGGCTAAGGCTAGCTTCAGAAGTCCTTAACCCCCCTTTCTGTATCAGCACTCTTCATCAAAGTCTTTCCCCCACGTAAACACACAATTTAAGTTAAAAACAGTGAGTATATGCAACAGCTTCTAGAAAATGCCCTAGTGTCTTGCTACTCAAAGTTTGGTGATATGACATGTAATATCAGCATCACCTGGGATTTACCAGCTTGTAAGAAATTCAGGATATGAAGCCCCACCCCAGACCTAATGAATCAAAATCTCCATATTAACAAGAACCAAAATGATGGACAAGTACATTAAAGGTTGAGAAGCACAGCCCAGGCCCCACCTGCCCTTTTGTCCAATTCCCCCGCAACAACGCACACACAGTATATAAGTTATAGGAGCTTCGCTGGACAGTACCCTATCCACTCTCCTAATTGGCTACTTTCACCTTTTTCTTTACACCTCTTTTTCCACCTCACCTGAAGTAGGTAGCCTTATTACTTCCTTTATAGACAAGAGGTAGGTCATGAGGTGGGAGCTCCCTCAGCTTCTTCATCTTCAGCCCCTAAGTCTGTCAGTCTCCACAAGTATCTTCATCTCTTGCTGTTCATGTTGGATTCCCCTCCTATCCGAGGCAAGCCCTCCTCTCCCCCCTAATCCCTTCAGCATCTTGCTCCAGGAATTTTCTCCTTTCTCTGCATTGTCAGGAACCTATCGGTCTTCACTCTGATGGGCTCCACTGTCTCAGCCTATAAACATGCTCAGATACTGCCTACCTTTTACAAAGCTTCTCATGACAACCTCTACCTTGTCATTCTCTTTAATTTTGTTTCTTAGAAGACATCTATATTCATGCCTCCACTTCCTCTGTCCCTGCCCCATCTTCCCTTGGCCTCCTTGTAGCTCCTCTGCTCTTCCCTGGATGTCGGCCTCCAGCAAAGTTCTCTCCTTGGACCTCATCTTCTACATGACTCACCCTCCCTGGACACTTTCTCAGGTCTAAATGCTTCAACTATAACTTCATGTTGATTGATTCCCAAAGTGTGCATCTCCGGACTCATATTTCACCCAGAGGGCTGGACAATTACACTTGAAACCCCACATGAAATGTCTCCAAAAACTGAATTTTTCTTTCCCACCAAATCAATTCACTGATCCAGATCTGATGGGGTATTGATGAGCACATCATCTATCCAGTTTCCAAACCAGTACTTTAAGAGTTTTCTAAGACTCCTCCATACCCTCCTGCTCATTCCCACAGTCTATTTAACTTTGTATCACTTCATATGGGTTAAGACAATGGATTCTTAACTGGTCTCCCTGCCTTAGCCTGATACCCACTCCAGTCCATCTTCTACACTGTGCCCAAATAGATGACCAACCTGGTCATATCCCTACTCCACTCAGAATCTTTCAACAACTCACTATTACTCACAGGGTAAAGCTCAAACTCCTTAACATAACCTGAAAGACCTTTCAAAATCCTAAGCTTTCTGATACCTTCTTAGACTCTTTTCTTGCCAACCCAACATGTTCTTCTCATGCTCTAGCCATGTTGAGTGACTTGTATTTCCAGAATATACCTTATGATTTCCCAACTCTGCCCCTGCTGCTGAGACTGTTCTCTCCCACTTTGTTCATTTGTACTCATCCTTTGAGATCAGCCCAAATGTTGCCCCCTCTATGAATCATTTCCATTCCAAAACCCCCAGGCAGAAGTAAGCACCTTTCCTGTGTGTTCCCCCTTGCAAATTTTATGTCCCTTTATTTTAGTATTTATCATTCCAATGTACTAAGAGCCTAAAATGGGGTCTCCCCTTGAGATGATGATCCCTTAGAAGGCTGTGATTATGTTCTATTCTACTATTTATATTTCCAGTACCCAGCTGTTATGCACTGAAATGTGCCCCCCCCCCCCCAGCAAATTCATATGTTGAAGCCCTAGCCCCCAGTGTGATGGTATTTGTAGATGGGGTCTTTGGGAGGTAATTAGATGTAGATAAGGTCATAGGGTGGGGCCCTCATGATGGGATTAATGATCTTATTAGAAGGGACACCAGATATCTCTCTCTCTCTCTCTCTCTCCCTCTCTCTTTGCCATGTGAGGACACTAAGAAGATGACTGTCTGCAAGTCAAGAAAAGGCCTCTCACCAGAAACTGAATCTGCCAGCACTTTGATCTTGGTCTCCAGAGCTATGAGAAATAAGTTCATCCCTCCCTCTCCCCGGTCCCTCTTCCTTCTCTCTGAGCTAGCTAGAGAACTAGTATGGTTTGGGTTTTAGCATTTAATTACATTCTGGTTTCTAATATTGATGTCTTTATGCAGTTGACTTTTTCTCCATCTGAATGAAAAACTCCTGAAGGCAGAGACAACACTTAATATTTTCTGTGTGTCTACTCTAACACTAAACACAGCACTAATTATATAGCACAGAATTTCATGAAATGCATTAGATAGGGATTAGCAAACTGTGGCCCACTGGCTAAAACCAGCCCACTGCTTATTCTTCTATGGCCCTGGAGCTAAGGATATTTTTTACATTTCTAATTGGTTGCAAAAGAAAAAAAGAGAAAAGAAGAAGAATATTCATGGTATGGGGAAATTATGTTAAATTCAAATATCAGCCTCTATAGAGTTACGTGGAAACACAGCCACATTTATTCTTGTGTGCATTGTCTGTGGCTGCTTCCACATCCCAACTGCAATGCAGTAGTTGCATTGGAGACCATATGGCCCACAGAGCTGGAAATACTTACTATTCAATCCTTTACGGAAAGTTTGCTGATAAGTTGAAGCAACTGAATGAAGTTCACAGAGACTATTGAAATATTCACCTAAAATACCTCCCCTCCAAGAAGAGAAAAAAAAAAACAACACTTAAAAATGAGTAGGTAGAAAAAAATGAAGAAGAAAATCACAAGTCTTCTATTGGAGAACCCAATTACAGAGCCATCCATGGCATAATCTGATAATAAGAGATCACAAAGCATCGCTAATCCAGGAGAGAAGGTCATGTCCCTGTATCCTTTTGCACTGACAGTCTCTCTAGACACAAAGCAATACGCAGTGCAGGCATCCTGCACACTCTTTACCTAGACAATCTCCACTGAAATTAATGTAAGAAGACATAAAAGAGCCTCGTTTCCAGCAGTTTAAACCCATGTTGTGCAGAAGGAATATGAATCATGGATTGGAAACAATGAGGCTTCTTGTCTAATTAATCATTTTAATGCACTTGTCTCTCACTACGGGATAGGGATCAGTAAAAAACGACCTAAAAGAGCTGAGACTTCCACAGCTGCCTCGCCTCCTGCAACACTGTAAGCAGATGAAAGCTGAAGCCAATGGTGTCACAACACAGAGCTATTTTGAGGAAATGATGAGAGATGCAAAACTTGGGAGACTTGACTAAGTGAACAAAGCACCGCCTTTACCTCACTGTAACATCTGTACTTGCACAGCCCTTGCCCTACAGGTGCCAATGCATTAACTCCATTGGCTTCCTACCTGAGATCTCAGCTTAATTAGGACCATTTATCAAAATGACACCTGTTTTAGAGGCCAGATCAAATTGATTACTGTTGTTCTGCTGGATCTCCACAAACGCTGTTAAGTGCCTATTTTTAGAGCAAAAGATGGGTAAATAGTTATCCCCAAGATTGTAGTAAATATAGTAGGTTGATGAGAAGGAACATGTCTCCTATGTTAAGAACAACCACACCGAAAAAGTCAGACCATATTTTGACTTTTGCATGGGACATACAAAAGATGGAATCCTGCAAAATCAACGTTTTAGGGCTTACTCTTTCAAAGAGGTTGGCTAAAAGTAGTTCCAGCTCGTCAAGATAGAGTGACTACTCCCAACAACCATGGATTTAACTGGGCACAATTTTCAATACCATAAAAATATTTATGCAGAACACTAACTTGATAAAAGTCACCAAGGAGCATCATGAAGCTCCTGATGGTCTAAGGATCAGCAGATTGATGTGGATGATGTCAGATGAGCTGGCCCCTATCAATAACATCCACCACTAAAATGCTTTGCCTCTAATGTAACTGACAAAAATATCCTCTCATATCTTGGTTTAACATTTCATTTTACCGTATGTAAGTGCCATTTATGTGCATTCACACCAAGGCCTCTAACCTAGATTAAGGCCTCCAAGGAAATAACCATGCCATTATATTTTGTTAAACAGAAAAATATTACACTATACATGACAAAGCTTATAACTACAGAGTGTGTTGTCCCATTTAAACGGTTTGTGTTTAAAAGAGAGTTCACATTTTTTGACAAAAATATAAACAACAACAGCAAAGACAAGACAAAAGACCACATCAGGTCTTAATTTCCCCATCTAAATCCTGAAACTGTTCAAGGTATTTCTCCTTTGAAATATATATAAATCCTGCTATTGTTATTTTATTTATTTATTTATTTATTTATTTATTTATTTATTTATTTATTTATTTATTTATTTATTTGTTAGTCATCATACAGTACGCCATTAGTTTTTGGTGTGGTGCTCCATGATTCATTGTTTGCATATAACACCCAGTGCTCCTCACAACACGTGCCCTCCTTAATACTCATCACCTTGTTACCCCCTCCCCCCACCCTCCTCCCCTCTGAAACCCTCAGATTGTTTCCCAGGGTCCATAGTCTCTCATGGTTCATCTCCATCTCTGATTTCTCCCCCTTCAGTTTTCCCTTCCTTCCCCTAATGTCCTCCATGCTATTCCTTATATTCCACATGAGTGAAACCGTATGATAGTTATTTTTAAATGCTCTAAAATCTTTAAGTTAGCCTATCAAACCATTTTTAAGAGCACTATGCCCTCTCCAAAGCTCGTCATTCTACACTAAAGGGACACTTCTGGCCATATCTTCGCTTAGTTATGCCCCCTACCACTTAGGGAAGCACAGAGGCCCAGAGACGCAACAAAAAGCACTTATTTACCAAAGATTAGCTAGGTCATGGCAAGACCATAAACCAAATTTCCTACCATATTGCCCAGGACTCACCATAATAAATGATTCCATGCTTATAATCCACTTTTCTACAAAGTCTCCTTGCTCTTCTAGGCTTCTCTTTTATTTTTCCCCTGGTTGAAGTACATTTTTCTCTTCTTTCTTAAACCTTAAGACTTAGTAATCATCAATTTTAGTTGATAGCAAAGAGAAAATACATACATGAAAACCGAAAAATCTGGGTAGACAGCAGTGCCAGAGAAAGAGACCACAGGAAAGAAAAGTAGCAAACAGGTTGTAAACTGATCACTTATTAAAAACAGGGAAGTAGGAAAATTATATATAATAAAAAATAATAAAAACAGGAAATTATAGTTATTAAAATGAAATGTTATACCAGGTACATCTTGATGCAGGTAGGGATGGGTATACAAGAACTTTAAGATATACTGCTTTGCCTTTTCCAGTATTGTCCCTTCCATTAAAAAAATAAAAGAGGGGGGCGCCTGGGTGGTTCAGTTGGTTAAGCAACTGCCTTCGGCTCAGGTCATGATCCTGGAATCCCTGGATCGAGTCCCGCATCGGGCAACCTGCTCGGCAGGGAGTCTGCTTCTCCCTCTGACCCTCCCCCCTCTCACGTGCTCTCTTTCTCGTTCTCTCTCTCTCAAATAAATAATCTTTAAAAATAAATAAATAAATAAATAAATAAATAAATAAATAAATAAATAAATAAAAGAGGGACACATTCAATGTAATTATCTAAAATAATCCTATCTATGCAGTGAAAAAAAATATTTTAAAGTAGGATGTTTATTTCCAGTAAAAATGTTCCACTTTGGGAAGAAACATGACTCAGAATATTGAAGTCTGCTGTTTCTTAATTTATGGATTTTGGAAATTATTTGACAATTCATGAAGAGGTTTCCAAAAGGAATATTCCCAGAATAACTCATTGTTTGCACCTCCTAGTGTAGGCGATCTGTAATAACAGCATCAGCATTTCTACACACTTATGTCCCCTAGATAACTTAATTAGGCCAAACTCAGTTTGATACACATTTACTTCTCAAATGGCCAGGCATATGGGTATACCTGTCAGGTACGACCAGTTAAGTCTGTTGTCTACAAAGGATGTCTGTGATTAAAATTTACATTTTAAGCTACCAAAATACTATGATGCTTGGAGGAAATGTTTTATTCTTAGTGACTCCCTCAATTGCCAACTTACAAGCTAATATACTGCTGTGCATAAACCAAGCATTCAACTTCAGAATAATTCAATTACCCTTTGGAAAAATTAAACACGCTCTCAGTAACAGTGCAAACATGCTGCACTTAAACAAACATAAAAGTGTGCCCAAATTATTTAAGAACAGCCTACAAGAAATCTAAGTAATGGATGATGGAGAGGACATTCATTTTAAGAGATTGTAAGATTCTTACCAAAAGAAACTCATAAAAAGATCTCTGGTCGAGGGAATCAGGAAACAATTAGCTGGCCTGTAACCTTGGGCCAAGCACTGACTTTCTCTAACCCTATACTCACTTATCCTAAAACAAAGATAATTTATATTCTGTCTAGAACACAGGACTATGAACATATATAAAAATGCAAGGCTGTTTTGTTAATTTCTAATAGGTGCCAAACTCCTAATCTCAAATTCATTCTCATGTTAGGATTTGGTGCAAGCTTGAAGATTTTATCTTCCCTGTCCAAACCAGCAGTGCTCACAGTGATAGGGCTCTGGAGTCCCATTTGCAATCATTAGCCTTAAGAACCACAGAATAACTGAAAGCGCCGTAGAGGCTAATATTCTAACATAGAAATTAGAACATCTTACAAACCCATAGGTAACATGCAAAAGGAGTTATGTGTGTCACTAGGATGGACAACTTGCTGCTACAGGGCTGAGTCATGCCCATATATATTCAGTTAATTTGCGCTCTGCTAAGGGAAAAGAGGAGAGGGGGGAGGAGAGGAGAAGGGAAAGGAAGAGATGGGGGAAGGGGAAGGGGCAGGATGCAGAAGAGAGAGGCGGCAAGGGAAGAATGGAAGTAATTGGAATATTCTGTTTGAGCTTCCGTCTGAAAGCAATTGCCATAGTTTAGAGAGAGAAATTGGAGTTTCTCAACTAGGTATCCAAGGATAGCTTTTTTGACCTTTAATGGTAGCAACTATTAGGGTCAGTTTTGTAGTTATTGCCAAAAATTGTAGTGTATATGTTATTGCAACATCTAAGCAATTTTCTTCCTTCTCTTACCCTCCCCAAGTTAGACACAAATCAAGGAATAACCTAAAAAATGAAAAACAGAAAGGTTTTTTTCCCCTGCATCTATTCCAGAAAGAACTTCCAAGGGGTTATTTTGTGTCACCACAAAGTATAGGTATTCTGTTCCCAACGCAATTGCCCTGGTCGCATCCATGAATGGCAATGCTAGAACTGGTTCTTGGGTTCAGGCCCAGACTGGGACATCAGAAAGATACTCTGTGTACCTCAACGCTGCCAACACCAATGTGGAAATTAGCTGGATGCCATCAATGGCGGGTTTGAGCAACTGTGGGGGCAACCATACCGCAAAGGGCATCGGAACAGGTTGTCTTGCTTTAGCGCTGGAGGCTGTGCTGTCAGTGTGACAAGAACGCCTACGTGTTATCACCTCAGCAACGGGCCATTTGCTAAATAGCCACTATCACATTTCCTACTGCAAAATAAGGGTGACTCATTATCCTATCCATCTCTACGTCCCTCCTCCAACTTTGCTCCCGACTGATCCATTCTTGTCCTGATCGGATTACACAACTGACATACTAATACTGAAAATTCAAACCAGAAAATAAAATACTACCTTTTCTGCTTTGATGAAATAAAATATTCTAAAACAAGCATGGCTACTTAGCCCACAAATGCATCTTACAAATCATCAACAAATACTAGGACATAGTACATGGCTATACTCCATTTCTTTTTTTTTTTTTTTTTAAGATTTTTATTTATTTATTTGACAGAGAGAGACACAGTGAGAGGGGGAACACAAGCAGGGGGAGCGGGAGAGGGAGAAGCAGGCTTCCCGCTGAGCAGGGAGCCCGATGCGGGGCTCTATCCCAGGACCCTGGGACCAGGACCTGAGCTGAAAGCAGACGCTTAACAACTGAGCCACCCAGGCGCCCCGGCTATACTCCATTTCTAAACCAAAACACATAACATCTTCAATTTTGCAGTTTCCAGATATAACAGTGCAACGAAGCTCCTGGTTTGACATCTTTTACCAAGTTGATATCCATAAATGCCACTGAAATACACATACACAAGCTACAAGAAGAGTCATCCCCTCCATAAAAAAAAAAAAAGGAAAAGAAGTTTATCCTTAAAATTTGTGAGCTAAAGCATGCTTTCAGATAAATGAAAAATTAGTTTATGAGAAAAAAGGAATGGAAATCTAAGAAATTAATGGCTTAGTGATCCCAAGTGTTAACTCCCTATTTATTCCTCTAAAATAGTGATCACTAACACACGCACAATAATTCTCTGTAAATAAGTTTATTTTTGATTATTCCATTACTGATTCAGCTATTGGAGCAATTACTAGTTGTTAGGCCTGAATAATATGCTCCCGTTTAAAGGGTAGTGCTCAAGAAGCAAAATCCTCCAAGAACCAGGTAGAGCAACTAAGCCCATTTACCTGGTATGAGTTCAGTGGGCAATTTTCATTAAAGAAAGTTAGGGACTCATGTTAGCTTTCACTGATCTTGTTAGCTCCTTGCTTGGATATTGACCTTACAATTTTGCCTCTGGTTTTCTCTGAGCTTTACTACATTCTTGAATTTCCTGTGTGATTAATCTTCAGCCTAGGGAAAATGAAGGCGATGTGGACCCATAAGAAATGTTTCTCATCACCTTTCCACACAGACATCTGTAGCATCTTCTCAGGCCTGGAAATTATTAAAGTCCATTTCAAGGCCTTAACTTTTTTTGGCTTATGTGATTTGTACCTTGTTAGAAAGGAAATCAATGTATTCCCTGTTACATCATAAAGTGGCTAGGAGGAAAATCATATTTACTCCAGCATCTCTAGATTGTCTTATGAAGTTAAAAAAAATAATAAAGAATTGAGATTGGTATTTTATGGTTACCCACGGAAAAATAACCTTGATTTTATCCAATTGTATTGTCAATTTCACCATCTGTATTTCAGAACATGAGCAAATTTCAAGTCAACACACTACAGTTTATTGTTCAATCATTTAGAATCAATTATAAAATTTAAAATAGCACTTAATTTATCATCCAAAAAGAAAATTTCATATTATAACTGAAGTTGATTGATTTTTTTCCATTTTGAAGGGGAGAATATAATCATTTCTTTCAGTCATCCATGCTAAAGAGACAACCCAATGTCAGGGACTACATCTTATTCATTTTTGTATCTTAGCACCTCAGTCCACATAATCTGCCAGGTAGCTTACATCTTACAACATGCTAATAGACATTCCAACTGTCTAGAGTTCCAGGACGCCAAGTGTCAATGGCCTTTTTCCTCCTGATCTATGAGCTTTTGGGAACCACTTTAGTGACTCTGGAGGCCACCAGTTTACCCATGCCACTCCTTGCCCTCTGTACCATGTTTTCCTTCTCCTGTTTGCTGTCTGCTGAATGGACTTTATTTAGGGCATTAACTTGAGTTCATTCCCCCCAAATCCTGCCTGCCCACTCTCTATTCCATTACAGTTCAACAGAATTTGGATAACAAAAATCACTCAACAAGTATTTATTGGAAGCTACCATGGGCATTGTTCTTCGTGCCTGGAACACTGTAGTATTTAAGACAATCACAATCATTAGCTTGAATTCTATAGATGGGAATAAGCCATAAGCAATGAAGCAAATAAATAAGTGACAATTTGAGGGAGTGGTGATAACCTCACAGTGATTTGAGTAATATTATTTGCCCCACACAGATAGAGGTCATTTGATTATTTTTTCCCAAAAAGACTTCCCCTAACCCTAACTGCTTTCTAACCAATCAAAAGGTAAGGGTGTCACAAACCTATTCCCCATCAACAAAGCATCACCTGTTTTCCCCATTAAAAAAATGTTTTAAGGGGTGCATGGATGGCTCAGTTGGTTAAGCATCCAACTTTTGATTTCAGCTCAGGTCTTGATCTCACAGTCATGAGTCTAAGCCTCATGCTGGGCTCCATGCCTAAATAACTAAATAAATATAAAATAAAAATGGTTTTGTTTTGTTGTTTTGTTTTATGGTGGGGGGAGGGCAGGAGGAGTATTAGAGACATACATGTGTGCACACACACACACATATACACACACCAAGAAGAGGCCGCATGAGTCTACAATAAGAAGGCTGCCAAGTACAACTCAGGAAAAGAGCCTTCATCAGACACCCACCCCTGCTGGACTCAGATCCTGAACTTTCCCACCTTCTGAACTGTGAGAAAACAAATCTGTTGTTTACATCACCTGGTCTACTTTATTTTGTTATAGCAGCCTAAGCCAACTAATACAAAATGAAACAAAGCAGGTGGAGAAGGATGGGAAGTGGATCTCAGGAGGCAAGGAGACAATACTCAGCATGCTCAGATATCTTTCATAAATTGAAAGTTATCAATAGTAGGGCTCAAAGTGTGAACTGGTTGATATTTAAATTATTAATTCAGTCAGAAAATGTGCTACTGCTAAATATGTTGTGTACCGAGTTTCTGTTAGCCACCTAAGGATAGAAGGCCTCCTCAGCATGTTCTGCATGGAGCACTGGGTGTTATGCACAAACAATGAATCATGGAACACTACATCAAAAACTAATGATGTAATGTATGGTGATTAACATAACAATAAAAAATTAAAAAAAAAAAAAAAGAAGGCCTCCTCAAATTTTTTTTGCCAGCTTCCAAACACCATTAACAGGCAAGTAAAATATTTTAAAGGAGTTGGCAAAACAAATGTTCATCTGTGCTCCAGTAGTATTATGGCTTTAAGAATATTTTTTGATATTTACTTTCTGAATGAGATTAGTATTTTGTAGTAGACTGTCATGGTTTCAGTATCCAATCATTTACCCCAAACAGGATGCTTCAGTCCTGAGGCAAAAAAAATGAGAAAATCATGACATTGGCAAACCACATTAATTTCAACAATTACATAATTAAATTCACGAAGCCAATGGAACAGACTTAAAATTTTATATCATATGGCTTAGCTATCTAATATGTGAATTTATAGAAGCCCTGGGCCAGATAAAATGTCACAGATTTATTAGGGGATATAAAACCATTATCAGGAAAAGAAGTTAAAGCGTTTTTGTTTTGTTTTGTTTTTAAGATGGAGCGCCTGGGTGACTCAGTCAATGAAGCATCTGACTCTTAACTTTGGCTCGGGTCATGATTTCAGGGTCATGAGATCAAGCCCTCTGTTGGGTTCCACGCTCAGCAGGGAGTCTGCTTGAGATTCTCTCTCTCCCTCTTTCTCTGCGCCTACCCCTGCTCATGCTCTGAATGAATGAATAAAATCTATTAAAAAAATATTTTGAAAAGTTTTTAAGGTAAAGTGTCCATATGAAACAGATCATCACAAAGAACCTAACCAGCTCAAATAAGCTGATAGCTTCGAGAAAAGGAAAATCATCATGATTTCTAATTAAAGGTCTTTAAGTGGCAGGAAAAAAGGAAGCTGACTTAAGATGACTGTGAGATATGACTGCTCTACCTTACACCCTTAAAAAAAAGGTGTCTTTTCTTACAACTTAAAAGCCAAGGAAACAAATCAGAAAATTTAAAGCTTTAATGATGCTTTAAATTTGTCTATTTAAAAGGCCTTTCAAAAATATTTTTCCTCCAGATGATCTTTCACAAAATTCTTAAAAATGTATCTAGTATCATGTTTATTATCTGCAGGGAAAGAATGACAAATACGGTTTAATAAACAACTACTATGTACCAAATTCTCTGCTGGTCACTTTACATACCCCATCTTATCTCATCCTAAGCACCACCCTCCAGGAGACACTATTTTCACCATCTCATAAAGGCAGCTGCAGTCAGCTTTGTCTATCTCCATTTTGCCAGAGCTTTAAAAAGTACCTGATATTCATATCAGGATGCACTCAATAAATGTTCTTGGAATGAATCAACAAATGAATGAATGATGCTACTAGAGTTTCAGTGCCTACAGTCATGTGAGCTCAGGTCCATCTACCTCCACCATTCAAATTCTTTTATCAACATGCCATGCTGAAAGTATGAGGCTCAAAACAGTCACAGGACAAAATCACCACATAATATTGTTCTCATGAAATGCAACCTCTACGACTTAGAGCAATTGATTCATACTATGTAGAGGATGTTGCACATTTAAAATACCTTCACAAGGCTGATAAAACTATATTGGAAGGGAAAATGGACAAAAGAGAAGGAAAGAAAAATGCCAAGAATTTAACAGGGCAGTTGTCTAAGATGGGAACTTCGGGCAGGGGTGAATGAGAATAAGATGATCTGGGAGCCAGGTAAGCTCCTTGAGTGAGTGAAGTTCTAGAAGCATATACCTATAGTAAAGGTCTTATTTATCCAAGAGGAAGATGTACAGGAACTTTCCAGGTGTCACAGTTGTCCCATGTGAAAAGATGCAGCTCTAGAAGGGGGTGTTGAGGGAGCCATTGGTGCCTTTGCGGGGGAAAAAAAATGGCGCACCAGACCCAACTGTGAGCAACAGCTCTCAGTTCTTGACTGAAAATGTCCACCAACAAGTCATGTGAGCTAGGGACTGGAGGGAAAAACAAAAGCGGTAATAAAGACTGTCCCTGCCAAGAGCAGGCAAAGCCATCATGAAGAAAGAATGGTGCACATCCAGGCTTGGTTCAGCACCAGGAAAGCCCATCTGTCTAGTGACAGACAGCAGCAAATAATATCGGATAGCACAAGACAAAAATACTCCTTAAACCCCAGTCTTTTAACAGATGCCTTCTTAATGAAGTGGGGCCAGGCCACATTCCTTCCTTGCAGTCTCCATCTCTGGCCAGTTCCTGATGTAAGCTTTAAACATATCCCTCATGCTTGCCTTCTCCCCACATGGCTCTACGTGACTTCGATATTTGACATTTGGTAACTGGCATGTTCCCACAGGAAATGTGAAGTTATGGAAAGAGCCAGATTCATAGAAAGAGGAAGACATCATAGACAGTCATTCTCCGGCAGATCTCATCCCTTGGCCCTTCCAGGTCTTCTCTCCACCCCTGTCCTCCCTGTTGACTGCCCTGAGGCTCAACTGTATAGACTAGAGTGAGGGGCCCCCTGCTCCTTGGCTTCTGCTTGGGTTTAGCAGATGGGTGGGGAGCCCTGGCAGGAGACAAGAGTTGGTGGGGGAGGAGAGTGGGGCCTGGGTATTTATTCTTCTGGCTTCCTCCTCACAGGGTTCCCTCCAGCTGCTGTGTCCCTCACCTGATAGTCTTCTCAAGGTGGTCTGCTCTACACAACTCTCTCCCCTGCTTCTGGGAACTTCTGTTACTCTGCCCCCCACCCCAGTCCCTTCTCTCTGTGGACACAGAAATGTAAAGACTGTGGCTGCTTCCAGTCCCGAAACTGGATTAACTGCGTGTCTTCTATCCTGTATCTCTAGAGTGAATCATTTTATCAATAAATTCATCTTGAATTATTTTAATTTTAGAGCACCATCTCCTTCATATCTTTTACACTGGGACCTTGACTTGTATAAATTTATTCATTCATTCAGCTACTATTTATTAAACACCTACTGTGTGCTTGGCATTATTCTATGTGCTGGAAATACAGCAGAAATATGATAGGCAAAGAAATACACACATACACATATATAATCACACACACAAACACACACACATACTGCTACTCTGCAGTGTTTGTAACATAGTTACTAACAGTACAGAATGCACAGGGCATCTGGGTGGCTCAGTCAGTTAAAGGTCTGCCTTCGGCTCAGGTCATGATCTCAGGGTCCTGGGTTCAAGCCCCACAGTTGGGCTCCCTCCTCAGCTCAGCCTGCTTCTCCCTCTGCCCCTCCCCCTGCTCGTGCTCGCTCGCTCTCAAATAAATAAATAAAATCGTAAAAAAAATAAAGCAGACTCAGTTATATCATAAATGGGCAATTTATTATCAAATAAATAAATAAAATCTTAAAAAAATAAAGCAGACTCAGTTATATCATAAATGGGCAATGATGATCTTAAGCACAGCACTTTAATTATGCAAGATTCAGTTTTCTCATCTATTAATGTGAGAAAAATAAACCCTATCTTGCAGTTAGAGGAAGATGTAAATTAGATTATATATGTAAAACACCTTGTACAAGGAATCATTCAATAAAGGCTCATCGTCTTCTATCCCTTTCTTTGTGATTTCAGATTCCTTGCTCTTAAGACTAGGTATGATGTTCAAAATCAGCTTCACCTATACTGACCCTAGGAACACTGCTGGCTTCCCTTTTGCTCCCTGACTTCCCACAATGGCCCCAAGGCAGGAGAGGATAGGCACTCAGAGAATGTGACAAACAGGTTCGAGAAATGCATCCTGGAGTTGCAGGCAGGGTCCGGAGGTAGAGAGAAACCAGGGTGGAGACAGACGACTCTGTGGGCTATGGGGACCAGGGGAGTCAGGGCCCAGGGGGCAGGAGTGCGGAGGGTAGGGAAAGCAAGACCAGTGCTGGCAGAAAATTAGACTGCTATGCTTCCTGTGTGTTCCTTCCCTTTTTGTTTTCCCTTTATTTTTAGTCAAAGTCCCTCTGAAATGACGACCTGTCTTAGTGTGCTCAGAGAAAACCAGAAGCCGCAGACGACCCACGCTTAGGCCAGGATAATGTACAGTAAGAGGTCACCTCTGTGGTAGGAGGGAGGGGTGTGGGATGGAGACAGCCTTCAGTGCTTCTAAGAGGAGCTGTTTGCCAGATTACATCCCCCCCACCACTTCTTACCTCTGCCCACCCCATGATGACATCATTTCTCAGCAAAGAGTAAATCAAAAGTAAATACGGTAACACATTAGTTTGTATGAATGTGGTTGTGGTGTCTCGTAGTACCTTCCATACTTCTTTGTATGTGTGAAGTGCTGTAAAAATTAAGATGAATCTCTGCTTGGGGGAAAGAATCAGAATTTTCAACAAATGGTATGCACAATGATATTTCTCTATTATTTATCGGGGGGGGAAGGAAAGAAACTTTAAGAGGCCAATATTGAGGCTCAGGGAATCACAGTGCCCATTCCATGGAATATTATGTAGTCATTAAAAGGACTGCTTACAGGTGTGACAAAGCAGAACAGAAAATGTATATGCAACACAAAATATGCTAGAAGTCAGCACTGACTGCTCAGAACTTGCACAATGGTAACAATTAACATTTACTTATTATGTACACAGTAGGTTTTATTTTATGTTGTTTATGTGAATTTATGTAGTTCTCAGAAAAAACCTATGACTAAAAACTATTATTATCCCCATTTTATGGATGAGAAAATAGAGGAACTGAGAAATTAAGGAATTTGTCAAAGGATATACTGCTAGGAAGTGGCAGGAATGGGATCTGAGCCTAAGGCAGTCTACTCTAGAAGATGCTCTTAACCACTGTGCTATACTACCTCCCAGAAAGAGGCCAATAATCACAATAGGTACCAACTGTTAAGGCCAGCAATCATCTCAGTTAACCCTCACAACAACCCTGTGGGTATAGATTATTAACCCCATTAAAAAGATGAAAAACTCATCAGAGAGAGGTCTACATAATACACCCAAAAACACAAAGCCAGAGACTGAGAAATCCTAGCCCATGTCCTAATCATGACGGTACACATTAATTCTTTGCTTTCCTAAACCTACTACAATAAGCATATATTACTTTAATTAAAATTTTTTTAATTTTCTATATATTTTAATTTATTTGTCAGAGAGAGCGAGCGCACAAGCAGGGGGAGTGGCAGAGGAGAGGGAGAAGCAGGCTCCCCGCTGAGCAGGGAGCCCGACGTGGGACTTGATCCCAGGACTCTGGGATCATGACCTGGGCCAAAGGCAGACGCTGAACTGACTGAGCCACCCAGGTGTCCCTAATTTAAATTAAAAAAAAAAAAACAGACAAAAGTCCAAAAGAAAAGGTACTTTTCACAATGAAAAATGTAAAGTAATAGAACATTTTAAATAAAAAACAAATTTTAAACTCCCATCTTACAGCATTCCACTAAGTCTTCTTTCATATTCCTTTCTCACATTACTCTAAGAGACTACATGCAACTTCCTATCACCAAGAAGTGATTCTGTCTGGCAACACTCAGGAAGGGTAACATTTCTCCATATGATTGTTTGGCTACACCCACTGCCATTGGCGGTTCTCATCTAGAATTCAATTTAATAGGATGACCAATGATTTTCTCTCCAAGCTATCCGAGCTGTGTCTCATTACCCATTAGCAACCAGGAATTACTAATCACTGGGTGCGCGGAAAGCCACAGATAGGCACGTGACACATCACAAAAACAGCCTCCTGCCTTTTGGGGGAATATTGCTTATATGCCACAACGCAAATTGGACAAAGCAGGTCCATGATAGTTTGAAGGTGTTGTTGTGATGCAGGCATTTGGACTGAGATACGAAGGGTGTGAGAAGCAAGCTGCTTTTACCACCAACCTCGCCCCACCCGGAAACCTTCCTACATCTCTGAACACCTGCTCCCCACCCGGGGACAAAGGGTCTGGAGGAGGAGTCAAGGTGAGGGAAGGGGTGGGGATTAGAAACGGTTCACTGGGGGCGCCTGGGTGGCTCAGTCGTTAAGCGTCTGCCTTCGGCAAGGGTCATGATCCCGGGGTCCTGGGATCCAGCCCCGCATTGGGCTCCCTGCTCCACGGGAAACCTGCTTCTCCCTCTCCCACTCCCCCTGCTTGTGTTCCCTCTCTCGCTGTGTCTCTCTCTGTCAAATAAATAAATAAAAAAAAAAAAAAAAAAGAAACGGTTCACTGGACTAACTACACGTAGGCTGGCACCTTCTCAGCTGCTGCTCAGCTCCCACGCTAAACAGCATGTTTCTCTTTTTCTCAGAATTCGGTTGTATTTCAATGGTCTCAGCCTCAAATCCCTAATTTTGCTCTTGAAGTTATAATGGTCATCTTCATTTACTTTCAAATAATACAACTCCTTGCTTGATTTCCTTTTTAAAATTTTAGAGATAGATATTTCTATGATCTGTAGATCTCCTAATTATGCTAACTGAAGAGATATTCAGGTCACGAGGTTAGCTACCCATACTCACGGCTCCAGCCCCAGGTAAATTTCTACCAGTTTTGGGCCCTTGATGATGTACATTCATGGTATTTAATAAACTCCATTAAAATAATCATTCTGGGGGGATAGGCAGCCCACCCTTAGAGGCTTTCCAGTTAATCCAGACTTTATAAGTAATAAAGGCTTTTAAAAAATCATTGTAATGAGATGAGAAATTTTATTTACCAGAACTCCAGGTGTCTGGAGGAAATAGAACACCATGGAAGGGCTACTCCCCAAGAAAGAAATAGTCAGAGATGAGGTAAGATAATACTTCCTGGGGGCTTGGTGGGATACGTGAGCAACTGTACCTCCATGTAATTCCTCCTCACTCACCTGGATCCCACTCACCCAAAGGAAATCCTGCAAAACTGACTAGCTCACAAAAATGCTGAGTATGAGCGGAGGTCATATAGAAATGGTCTACAGGAGGAATTCTGGATCCTGGTCTGACTGGTGCAGACTTATCCACTAGTGACATGTTTATGAGATTATAAAAGTAGAATGTAGCCACGAAAATACAAACCACAAAAATGAAACGGCAGACAGTAAAACTCTAGGAGAGTTTCTTAATGACCTGAAGTTAGGGAATGATATCTTAAACAAGAAACTAAAAGGAAAAAAATTGGTGAAATAGATCAATGAAATGTAAAAATTACAGTTCAACCAAAGACACAATTTTTAAAAAATGAATAGAGAAGTCACAGATTAGGAAAAAGATCTTTGCCATACATGTAACAAAGGATTAGAACCCAGAATATATAAAGAATTCTTACAAAACAATAAGAAATATCACCACTGTTATGGACAAAAGCCTTCCCACCTAATTCATACACTGAAATCCTCATGCCCAGTGTGACACTATTAGGAGGTGGAGCCTTTAGACGGTAATTAGGTCACCAGGGTGGAATCCTTATAAATGGAATTATGAAGGTCCTTAAAAAGGGACCTCAGAGCAGGGGCACCTGGGTGGTTCAGTCGGTTAAGCATCTAGACTCTTGATTTTGGCTCAGGTCATAATCTCAGGGTCATTAGATGGAGCCCCAGGTTGAGCTCCTTGCTGGGCGTGGAGCCTTACTAAGATTTTCTCTCTCTCCCTCTCCTTCTACCCCTCCCTCCACTCCCTCTTGGAAAAAATAAAATAATAAAAGAAACAAAAGAAGGGACCTCAGAGAGCTCCCTCCCTCTCTCTCCATCAAGTAAGGATACCAGAAGTTGGCAATCTGCAACCTGGAAGAGGGCCCTCACCAGAACCCAAGCATGTGGCACCCTGATCTCAGACTTCCAGGCTCCAGAACTCTGAGAAATAAATTTCCAGGGTTTATAAGTCA
This sequence comes from Leptonychotes weddellii, assembly GCF_054177405.1. Lineage (NCBI taxonomy): Eukaryota > Metazoa > Chordata > Mammalia > Carnivora > Phocidae > Leptonychotes > Leptonychotes weddellii. The sequence goes on along the minus strand of NC_138371.1, from coordinate 163,043,038 downwards.
TTCAGTCTATGGTATATTTGTTACAGCAACCTGAACTAAGACAGCCACCAAAAAAAAAGCGAAGGTTTACAAAATAACTCACTGAAGAAAAAACTTAAACGACCGATAATGATATGAAAAGATGATTAACCTTATTAGTTATCAGGGAAAAGTGAATAAAAAATACAAGATACCGAGACACCTAAGTGGCTCATTTGGTTAAGCGTCCAACACTTGATTTCAGCTCAGGTCACGATCTCAGCATTGTGAGATCAAGCCCTGCGTCAGGCTCCATGCTGGGTGTGGAGCCTGCTTGGGATTCTCTCTCTCCCTCTCCCCCTTCCACTCCCACTGCTCACGTGTGTGCTCTCTCTCTAAATTAAAAAAGTAAATAAAAATATAAAAAAATACGAGATCCTGTTTTGTATGCACCAGACTGACAACTAAAATTTTACATCTGACTCTACCACTGCTAGCAAGGATATAGAGCAACTAGAAATCTTATACACCACTGATGCAAGCATAAATTGGAGAGCAATCTGGCAATATCTAGTAAAGTTAAAGATATGGATGCCCTACAACCCAGGAATTCCACTCCCAGGTAGATGCCCTAGAGAAAAATCTCAGATGTGTGCGCGTGGAAAGGTAGACTTCACCAACGGCCTATATTGGGAAAATCAAAATGCCCATCAACAAGAGGAAGGATAAATAAAATTGGATTAGATAAATTCATACAATGCAAAAGTATAGTGCAACAAGAATAAACCACATCTATACATATTAATGTACTCAATCTCCAAAAACAATGTTAAGCTAAAAAGCAGATTGTGGAAGCATAGCAGGTGTCATCGTGGCTTTTACATAGTTTTTTAAATACGCAAAACTCGTGCCTTTTACATAGTTTTTTAAATACGCAAAATTGTCATCTCATTTTTTGTTTAGATATGCAGGCACCCATAGTAAAAGTATACAAACATGCAGAAAAAGATCACACTACCCTTATTTTAGGTTTGCATCTAGGAGAAAGGTTAACGATCTGGCAGGATCCACAGGGATCTTCAACTGTACTTGTTAGGGTTTTTTTTCCTTACACCAGGGATTTAAGGATATTTTTACATTATTCTCTAACCTTTTATATAGGTAAAAAAATATTTCATAATAAAAAAATAGAGAATAAAAGAACCCCACTAATGGAAGTAAGTGTCATCAGTGAAATAAGGACACGAGGTCCATGACACACATGCTCTATAATATTATTCCATTACCAAAATATCCAAACTTAGCATTTGGGATCCACTTGCAAAAATTAGTGTATTTTGCTTATCTCTGAAAATGACTAAATGTATGTAACCTAAACACATAGGTATAGGTCCACATACAAAAGTGACTCCTGGGATCTTCCTAAGTTTGCCTTCTTTCGTAGAGGGGCACTGTTTGTGAGTGAGACAGATGCACTGAGATTCACCATTCGTGGACATCAAAACATCCTACCCTGAGGCGGGAGTCAGTTATAAACCACAGAGTAGGGAACATTCATTCACTTACCTTGGTCTTCACTTCAACTACCATGTCACAGACCGAAAAAAAGGAGACCCTGCAGAAGCATAATGCAGAATCTTTAGGTATGGACAGAACAAACAGTGAAGAATTTATCCCCAGCAAATTCAGACAGCAAAGGAACACAGGGACCACAAAAAAGAGTAATATGTGTGGACACAGCCAGGCTATCTTCCCCTCCTGAATGGTGCCCTTTTTATGGCTACGTGATGGGAAACAGATGACAAGTCCTTGCCCAAGGAGGCCAAATTTTAAGGGAAATCTGTGGCTGTCTTATGAAAACCCCAATGGGTTAAATTAATTTTTTTTCCCTTGAAAAGTCAATATTTGGATTTGTAAAGTCCAAGATAAGCCAGTACAAAATAGCATAAAAATCCCTTGACCTAACTCACAGTTTATACATTAATTCAAACCAAAAATAAGTTATCAGTTGCTCTGTCAGTATAGAAAAATCAATATTTTCCTATCATACCATCTGCTTTAGCAGTGCAAGTTAATAAATTTAGCTGGTGAAATTTTCTTCTCTCTTTGGATTCTGGAGAAAGAAGATATATTTTCAATAGTTAATCTAGTCACTTACTATATAGAGCAATGAAAAATGAAATACTATTATTTGAACATGTAAGTTGGCCATGTTCGGGAATAGAATTCTTCACCACTGAAATAGCAAACCTGTATCACATCTATTTTGCAGTACACTCTCCCCCGGTCCTCCTGCTTCCAAACTTCTTGCCCTGCTTGCCCTGCAAAAGGGCAAGATTATTTTATTCAAGGGAATAAAATATTTTATGATATTTATATTATATTATAAAATATTCCCTTGAATAAAATAATCTGAACTCCAGAAAGTAATTAGCATTTGAGACCCAAATTCAACCCTGAATATATTTTGTTTTTCTTTGAAAATATAACATTGACTACATTTATATAACTCAAATACATGTGGACTAGCTCTACAAACAGACTCAGAGAATTTTCTAATTTTCTCAAATTTTGTAGGAAGACATTATTATTGAAAGAGATGTGCATTGAGATTCATCATACACTGTTAATACACATCTTTTGAACAAACTAAGTGAAATGTGACTTCAACTTTTAAATTACAGGCAAATAATCCACAATGGAAATAGGCTTTCATAGAAACTTTCAAAGCAATGACATATATATTGAGTACCTACAATGTGCCTAGCATATGTAATGATAAAGAAATCATGCTTTCTTATATGCACTGCTATAATACCCAGGCATTAAAACTGATGCCAGTATTTCAAATCAATTCCTCTTTTTATAATATATTTAAAATTCTACAAAATGCTTTCTTTTAATTTTTACCCTAGAGGTATTTTCCTATTAATGCGCCTGACAGCAAGTGCCCAGTTGGATAAAAGTTCCTTTTGATGTAAGCTTTCCAGTTAGAGGAATATATACAAATTGGGAGACTCATCCTAATCAGAAAATACCCTAGTTTGAGAAATTGTGAAATTAACAGACCTTTCTTGTTTCTGGTGTCCTCTATGATGTCCAGAAAATCGTCTATCCATCCTGTAACTTTCTTTCCAGCTGCCATTTATCTTGTCCTCTGGGGTTGTTGAGAGTTAATATTTATAAAAGGTTTTGTGTTTTCTTGACAAAGAGAGGGTAAGTGGAAGAAAAGCAGCAGTATATCACCGCACTGTGTAGACATTTAGGTGACTTCCATACAACCCGAATGTAAAATTTTAAGTTTCCTACAAACACAATATAAAGACAGCCACTTATGGTGCCATACTTCCCCAGGAAAACAGCATCCTTTCTATTATCTTTCTTTTTCTGAGAAGAGAAGAAAATAAAGATTTTTGGAGTAATAAAGTATCTAATAAAATAACAGAAAACAATATATTTAAAGAGTTTCGACATTCTCACAATATAAAAGACATTTAGACAGTACGTAACTCTGTTCTCTAAAAATTGGAGCATCTAATTCAGTCCTGCAAAGGACTGAACTGGGACTCCACACGCCTGTTATACATCTGTTTATGTAAAAAGGAGAGAGCAGGCTGAGAATTGTGGCCGTGGTGCAGTCACTTGGGGTGATCAATGCTGACCCGACTCCAGGGGTGCGGTGGACCGTGGTTTGGGGTGGAGTGAGTGGGGGAGACAGGACTGGCTGGGAACTGATGATGGTAAGGTCTGCATAAGCCCAAGGACAGAAGTTTGTCTTGCCAGCCAAACAATAACCATAATAATTAAAATAGAAGTAATAACAACAATAATAATGATGATGACATAAACGGGTGAGGAAGTTGGTGTCATAGAAAGAAAAAATATAGAAAGACAACATTTGTTCTCCTTAACTTCTGCTCAGGCTATGGGTATGTGAGCAGGGGACTGCTGCATACTCTGGGGACCCAAGGTGACACCTCAGGACATGCCGAAAATGACAGAACCGACCCCGACCTAACAGTGGCTAGCAGAGAAGTGGGTCCCTCAAGAAGATTATAAGGAAAAAACCCTTCTCTTCCTAGTAACCACAGGTTAGGTGAAGGACATTCAACATTAGAAAGTTCACCAACAGGGGAACACTCTGAAATAGAAATATTTTGGCTTGCATTTATCACTTCCTTAATTCCTCGTGTAAATTATTTTCTGCTTTTGAAAACTGGTTTTGAGATCGGTTCCTAAAATTTTAAGACGTGAAAAGTCCTTGAGGGTTCCTGGGACCGTAGACATGATGGAAAGAGAGTCGCCCACCTTCTTGGGGAATCCTGGGAGGGGAGTGGCTGCTCCGGTTCAATGTCCTAGGGTTGTACAGGGGATCCTGACACACAGCATGTCACAAGGTGGTCAGCAAGGTGGGATGGGATGAAGGATATAACCTGCATTATCACTTTGTGAGGGGACAGCAGTGTGAATGGCCGTAGAGGATTAGGGTAGGAAGTAAAGACTAAGGCATTTGATGAAATCACTGCAGTTACATGAAGAGGAAGTGGACTGCAGAGGGGTAGCTAGAAAGCATTAAAACCTTTGATCAGGAATTTCAAACGGATGTGAGAAGTACCCGAATAAGAAAAATACATTTCCTCTTCACTCTCTCTAATTGTTTCATGACGTAACAAGGCATTAAAATGCAGTTCTCCGGTGTGATTCATTATAAGTTTCATTGGTGTCAGATCAATTCATTTTTTAAAAGACATTAAAAACAGGATTCAGGGGACGAAATCTTTATAGCCACTGCAATGTGTGTGTGTGTGTGTACACATATACATACAAGTATTTTTGTGCATTTACACAGAACAAGTTCAAACATATAGATGGAAATCTATTTTATAATGAAACTATGCTGCTCTTATTACCTAGTAAGTATTAAATATCCACCCTCATCAATTTCATGCAATGCATTCATGTGGTTTCCATATGGTGCTTGCTGAGGGCTATAAAAGCAAGTGATATAGAGAGTCATCAGGTCATTTTTTGGTATCTTTCCAGTCACATCTGAGACTTACACTCTAAGAATAGTGTTAACACCAACATATTATATGGTTCATAGAGCTGTGTACCTTGAGCACTGGAAGAGAAATTATGCAGTAGGAATTAAAAAATTAATGTAACATCATTTGTGCAATGGGACCAAAACACAACTCTCCATAAAAATGATGGATTTTCAGTTTCTATATCAATTTCTAAAATTTCCTATTTTGTTAAATTTCCTGTGGATTTCACAAGTAAAGACCAATATTAGTCACAGGAACCTGGGGTGTAAGATATCATTACTCCAACCAACCTCATCTAGGATGGTTTCCACCATGCGAGGGATTTACAAATTTGAAATGGAAACTAATTGGAAAGCAGATATGCTCTCATCTGAATTTCTGATGATCCATTTTGCAGGCCAAGCTTCCTTTTAGGCAAGGAATTTTGCCCCTTCCATCAGGCCCCAAATAGCTCCATCTATTTAGCCACTATCATCAGAAATTCTGAGACATGCCAGAGCTCAGAGTGAAACAGGTGCATCTGCATACAGCCATCCGAGGGATGCACACCCAGCCCCACACACAGCTGGGATGTGGTAATAAATGCTTGGCAGGCTGGCATTTATCAACTGTGTCTCTAACCTCAGAGATAACCAGGCAGAATACCATGGCCACCTGCCATGAACTCACAGCCATAAGTTTTCTGACCTGGGCTTTGTCCTGATAGGCCTATGGGTAACACTAGAACACACACAAAAAGGGGAAGGTGGGATCAGGGTAGGAATGAATGAAAGTTACAGTCCTACAGACAGCACAGAACTAAACATGGTCTATAGTTATTATCTGGAGACTTGAGACACATAGATGTCATTCATTATCAGTGTCAGAAATTTTTTTTTCCCACTCCTTCTAAAATTAAAAATGAAATTGTATACACAGAAGTGATGCAGAAATCAGAACCCCCCAAAAATCAATAGATGTTTAATGGTTCTCATTTCTTTATAGCTAATACTCAATTATTAAAATGAATTAATGCTGACTAGGTACCTGGCACATAATCACCCACTCATTCCTATCCGATGACCTTATAATTAATTTTATAAATAATATAATTGAGATATGTAACTATCAAGAGATCCTCTATGGTCATTCTTTTTTTAAGTAAAGCAATCTATACCCTATATACAAAACCTCGCCTTCACCATAATTGTTCAGCTGTATACACGGAGAATACAATTTCATGTTGCTAAAGTCCCATTTTAACTCAATAAAGCAAATTAATTTATACATTGTTAGCATTTAACTGTACTTTAGCCCTACAAGCCAAAGAAAATTCCTATCATCTACTTATTCAATATATGTAGATCACTGCCAATGAACCAGTCCTCCATGAATCATATAGATCCACCCGGAGGTCATAGGGAGAAAGAGGAATAGAGCCAGCAACGTGAGCCTCAGGATGGTGCAGACACACTGGTCAGAAAGTTGCATTTCAGAGCAAGGAAGGCATTTCGTAACCCTGAGAAACAAAGGTTGTGAGAAGATTGACAGCTGACCATTGAGAGGACTATGGGAGAAGTCGCGGCCTTGGGGACCAGCCAGGTTTCAATTCAAGTCAAGAAGATGGGAAAATATTTGGAGATGTAAAAAGAACAGGAAGAGAGTGGATGTGATGCGTGACCAGAGGGCCTTGGGTCTGTAGTATTGACCAAAATAAAACAGGCATACGGAGCATGAATAAATTTAGCCCCATACTGTTTGGGAGCAATGAACAATAAGTCTGGAAAGGACTCCACTGTGGCCCATGCCAGAGGCCCAGCAGCTATGGCGGGAAAGCTGGGGTTTGATTTTTCCCAGGGTCCACGGCAGTGGTGGTTGGTAGCAATGAGCAAATATAAGCCACATGGTCCTTTGCCCAAAAGGGGGGTTGTTTGCACATGTGGTCGGCACTTCCCAATGCTGGGTCCACTGCTGTCACTCTCAATGGCCTCATGATTGAAGGGGGTCAGGCAATGAATGGGTGAGCCACTAGCCCAGAGTTGATTCCTAGATCTTGGACCCAGTGGTGGCTGATACAGAAAGCCAGCGCACCTATCCCCATGATACCTTGGATTCTAGAATGCCAAGAGCTCCTCTGTCCTTTCCTCAGGACGACTGTGTCCTTGGGCAGATTCTCTGCTGTTTGTTTGGCCCTTCATGCCTGTTTACACTGCCCCCTGTGCCTTTTCTCTCCCATCTTATATTTTTATAGTTTTCTTCTAAATGCTGATTTCCTTAACTGTAGACATAACACAGACTTAACTGTGTTTCTTGTACACACTTGGTGATGAAAAAGACAGAAGTTTTTTTATTTCTTACATAACATAGTCCCAAGAGGCAGTTCCGGTCTGGTGTGACAGCTTCGTGGTGTCATCAGGGAAACAATTTGCTAGCACATGGCTTCCACCCTCAAGGTTGTCCTGTCTGAGTCATAGGCCAGGAGAAGGGAAGTCAGAACAGAAAAAGGCATCCTACTGAGGATGCACGATTCTCAAAAGCCTCACCAACACTTATGGTGGGTAATTTATGACCCACCAACCAGAATTGTTACATGGCCACACCCAGTGGCAAGGAATGCTGGAAAAGCTGTCTGTATGCACGGCAAAAGGGGTAGCTAAGTATCAGGATCCTGAAACAAAGACAGAAGGAGAAATGATTACGGGGTGGAAACCAGCCGCATCTGCCTCATCTGTGGAGCCTTGTCTCACTCATGATCCTCTTGCAAAGATCCCTCTGAGATCCCTGACGCCTGCCTATGAGAGCTTTGCCCCCATGGCACTACCATGCCATAGGGTGAGCAGGGACACTACTGTCTTCCTAATTCCCTGCACAGTTACCAAAGTCACCAACTGTCGTCAACCATGGTCCTCAAGACCCCGAAAATCATGAATTAGTCCTATGGCCTTGGGAAGTTATTTATTCTCTCTCTGCTGTTTAGAGCATCAACTGCACAAGAGGATAATAAATGCCTACAGTATTAGGGCTCTTGTGAGGATTTTAGTCAACACAGCACCTTCCCCCTTCCTGTCTGATTTACCTTCCAGATAGTAGAGAGCTGAGGGGACATCCTGAGGGGAGGCATTTAAAGAGATGCCCAACAGAAACCCAACAGGCAACAGACAGGGGTCACAATCCAAAGAGGGGAGACTGAGAGGGACAGAGCAGCTGAGAAACCACCAAAGTGACAAGGACAAGGACGGCAGAGACCCGCTAAGAGGAGAGATCTGAATAGGAGGCTGGAAGGCAGGCACTTCTATGGGAGACTGGCTCCAGCCATCCTGTGCGGCTGCCCCAGCCTCTTACAGGCACTGCAGAGAGGAAGCAGTTAACAGGCTGACCCAGCGTGACACTTCACACTAAATCGCTCTTCACGTTCACTCACATCTGTGCTCTCAGGAACATAGCAGAAGAGTACAAAATTATGCCTTATACTTCAGGAAAAAGCACACAAGTAAAAGCAGATCTAAAATAGAAAGAAATCATGTGATTCCTGAGATTGATGAACTCAGGCCTATTCTGAAGAACCAAGACAAAAATTGCCTTAAACTCCCATTTACCAAGAGCATATTTCTTCACAACGTGCCATGCGGTGCTGGAGATGTTCTGGGTGCTCTATTTCATTTCATCACATAACAAATTTATGGTGGGGACATGATAATACCCCCCTTTGGCAAAGGAGGAAATTGAGGCAGAGACAGGTGAAATGACTTTAAGCTGACTCTGAACACCTGGAGTGATGGGGGGTGTGGATGACCGTTTCCAGAAAGCAATGCTTTTCTTGGGCATGGGCTCTGCAACATATCCTCAGTGATGGCGGCCACCAGGGCGAGGAGCTCCCATCCAACCTCATAACCCTCATGAACAACGTAGAGAGTGATCATCCAGGGCTATGTTTTACATCAGGCAATAGAGCCCCACGCTCGGCGCTGCCTGCAGTTAGTCACAACGAGGTCGTAGTTCCTTTCTGACAGAATTTATGCACATACTTGAAGATATGTAGGGCTGTGAAGATGGATTAAGCATGCCACTGGGAGCGCACTTATGCACGGAGACAAGAAGATGCTCTGGAAAGGATAAACTATTTCTGCAAAGGGTTGGGGTTTTTTTGTTGTTTTTTTTTTGTTGTTGTTGTTTTTTAAAAAAACCTTCAAAGCTCTACAGCATTTCTTTTTATCAAGCAAAAGCTCAAAGATGGCATTAAAGATTGTCTTTGTTATTCACTGCTATTTTCAGGAAGCAGGGAAGTCTGCAAAAAAACATGTTCCATCTTCCAATTTGACATCCTCAAATAATATAATTTCCTACGTGGGTCTGTTAATGTTATTTTTGTTTCCCTTTTTAGTTTTGACATTTCAAAAAGAAAATCCTTGAAACTAGCAGACAAATCTTGAACTAGTAACAGTGAAGGCATCATTTCCCCCTTCCCCACAACATACTGCTCTCTTGAAGGATGTAATGGCTTTGTATCTGAAATCAATAAAATTGCCTTTTAAAAAAACCATTACACATAATATTCTCATTAATTCCATGAATAGCACATGACCTCTAAGCTTAATCAATAACAAAATGCTAATTAAAGTTTGGAAATGGGATCAATTTACCTAATAGGAATGATAGATAACCACTGCACAAGAGGCTAAAGGGCATAAAAAGAAGTTAAGAGGAACATAATAAGATGAATTTTTTAAATAAAAAGCAAAGCCTAGAGAACAGAGACCTCCATATTTCCTTGGGGTGAAAACTGACAACATGCATCAAAGGAAATATTTTGAAAATTCAGAGACCAGGCCTAAATATTGTCAAGTGTGTTGCATGTCTTTCACATCGACTTTTGGGTTGGTTTCATGGCAATTGGGTTTAGGCGACACAATACATTTCCTGTGAGCAGATTTGTGGGTCCTCTTCATTCTACAATATTATATAGATAATGAGATGAGGACGCCAGGGACACAGTTGCAATGTGAAACGGCAGCCAATAAGGGGACCAAAGGCTTTGAGAATGGGCTGGGGACAATCATCCCCCCAGGATGGCTGTGCGGATTCACAGAGAATTAGATAAAACTCTGAACACAGTGCCTCACACATTAGAAATGTCCAACAGCTCCCATCTATTGTTATTATTACTGAAAAGCAACACAATTATTCCTAGAATGCACATTTTGAAGCTTCACGGGATCCTCAAGGAGTTCCACTTAATGAAGTCGCAGATTACCAAGTGTATTAATTAGCTCTGGTGTCCTGAAAGAGTTTATTCAATTTCCAAAATAATATGGTTAGAGAGGGGCTTAATGAAATCCCAGAAGAAACTTCACTACCCCTTTTGCTAAATGCCCTGTGCATTTACACAATGCACACTCAAATACTACCCAAGCACCCGCCAGCTCGAAACCAGAGGCTAGGTCATTATCGTTTTCAGCCTCCCTTACCTCTCTCTCCCCCACTCCCTCCCTCTCTGTCTCTCTCCTCTGACTTCTCTTTACAGTCTGAACTATCTCCAGTTTGGAAGAGCATACCCATAATCAGTATCATCCTAAATGTTTATGACATATCCACAACACAGCCTCCAACCTCCTCGAATCAATTGCCTTTCCGAGAGTCCAGAACTTTTGTTTATTCTCCGATTCCCCATCACCAGAGTCACACCTCTCTGACAAAACTGACACCAAAGCTCCCTTCATGTTTCTTATCCTCTGTCTTTACTCAACCACTTACTCCCCATATTTTATTTACACTCCCTTAATGATATCGGCAAGACTTAGAATGAAGTCCCCTACAGGGGCGTGAAAATGCTGGCTGAATGGAATTGAACTGTCAGGCCAAGTTCCTTCTGATTTCCTTGAGCTTTGAGTGGATGAGTCTACTCATAGATGCATGAGCAGTTTGGTCAGGAACAGGGTAAAGGTCAGAAAACTCTTTGGGTTCATCTGATTTCTCCCAAAACCTAAGAGAGATCTATGGACCGTTGCAACCTTGATTTCTGTCCTGTGGCTCTAAACAGAAGCCTGCAGCCAAAGGTATGAGAGCACCAGAGGAAAGGCTAGAGATAGGGCTGGCATGGAAAAGGTAATGGACTTAGCATTTCTGTGATCTGCTGGAGAGAGGAGAGAAGCAGCCCCAGAGGACACAGAAGGATGCTCAGAGACTTCTCGAAAGACTCTTGAGCACCACAATACTTCTGAGAGAATGCAAAAACTCTTTCCTTCAACCTTGCCACACATTGTCCTATTTTTCACTTCTTCCTACCGTTATACTCATTATAAGTGAATATATTTTTATACTAACTTACTATCAATGCTGCTTTTTAAAAATCATCATACTTGGTCAACATTATAACTCTTAGTGAAAATATTCCTATCTCTATTTTAGTACTGATGATAACAGTAGTAATATTTATCAGGCACTTCTGTAAGCACCTCCTTATCTCATTTAATCCTGAAAGCAATGATGACTGAAATAAGCCAGAGAAAGATAATCCTGCACGGTATCATTTTTTTTTTAAGATGGATTTTTTTTTAATGAGAGAGAGAGAAAGAGAGAGAGCAGAAGTGGGGGCAGAGGGAAAGAGAGAGAGAATCTCATGCAGGCTCCCCGCTGAGCATGGAGCCCGACGCAGGGCTCGATCTCACAGCCCTGAGATCACGTCCTGAGCTGAAATCAAGAATGGGTCGCCTCACCGACTGAGCCACCCAGGCTCCCCTGCAGGGTATCATTTCTATGTGGAAGCTGGGGGGAAAGTCAGATTCGTAGGACAGAGAGTAGAAAAGAAGCTGCCAGGGGCTGGGGTAGGGGAAATAGGGAGAGGCAGGTAAAAGGGTATATATTTTCAACTCTAAGATGAGTAAGGTCTGACCTAATGCAAAACATGGTCACTATATTGTGTAACTGAAAATTTGCTGAGAGTAGGATTTCAATATTTCCACCCCCAAAAAGTTAAAGAGATAAATAAACATGTGAGGTGATGAATGCGTTCATTAACTAGATGAGGAGACTCTTTATACAATGTACACATATATATCAGATCACCATGATGTATACTTTAAATTAATCTTACCATTTTATTTGTCAATTATGCCTCAAGTAAGCTGGATTTAAAAAAAAAAAAAAATCCTCACATCAGTTCTACAAGGTGGATACCAATGGCTTCCCCATTCTCCAGAGGATATGTAATTTGCCCAAGGTCACAATTAGAAAGTGCCAGAGCCAGATTTGAACCCAGTTCTCTGGCTCCTGAGAATGTGCTGGGTAAGTTACTCGACCAAAGTTACACAGTGAATCATATTAAAGATTCAACTCTAGTATTCTGACCCCAGGCTCAATCATCTCTCTGCCGCACTGAGCTACCTTTGCTCACTATCTTGAAGGGATGCTCCCTTTTTCTTTCCATTCACCTACTCCTATTTCTGTTACAAGAAATGACTCATGTCCCCCAGCTTTATTTAACTCAGTTAGCTTTTTGTAGAGCATCTTCTATTTACAAATAGAAGGTGCTCTACGAAATAGTCACATTTTTGGCTGCTTGAATTATACATATATATTCATTTGTTCAATCAACAATTTTTTTTTAACATCTACTAGTTCTGGGCATGTGCTAAGCCCTTCAGGAACAAAAGGGAGTAAGACAGACCTCACACTCTCTCTGACGGGCAGACAGACGAGTACCCTGTGGAATGATGTGACGATGGGAAGAAAACATACAGGGGACAGTGAGGGCACAGAAGAGAGGGGATGAACCCAGGCAGAGCTGTCAGGAAAACTTACGCTAGGACCTGGAAGGTGACCTGAAGTCATTCAACTGTGGGAACGGGAACAGAAGGAAGAGAATGCACAGGGACTAACTGTGCCTTGTCATGGAGGGAAACTGGTCCTTCAGAGGATGACAGGTCTGCAGTGCAGCAGGGCTGAAAGATAAGCTTGTGTGTGTGTGTGTGTGTGTGTGTGTGCGCGCGCACGCGCGCGCACGACAGGAAGGGCGTCGGAGCATAGGGCGATTGGAAGCACCAAATGTCTTTATGCTGAGACTGACTTGAACGAAGTTGCATTTTGGGAAGATCACTCTGGCAGTAAGATGGAGACCAGGCTGGAAGTGGGCAAGTCTAGAAGCAGGAAGACCAGCCAGAAGCCACCCTGAACGATGATGGCACCGACTGGGGAGGAAGGGCAGTAGGAGATATAGGAGGTAGTGAGGTGGACAGACCTGAGAAGTTTGAGGGAGAGAGACAGTCATAGACATTAGATTGGATCCAGGAATGAAGAAGAGGAATCAAGAATGAGGCTTAGGCTTCTGGCTTGATGGCAAGGCCACTCCAATGGCTTCTCATCACCCTTGCACCACATCTACTGCAGCCTTCAAAGCCCATCGAGTCTGGGTTGGCCACCCAGCCCAGTGTCACTCACCAGACTGCCCTGCTGAACTCCCCTGCATACCTCAAGTTTGTCCCCACCTTTACCTCTTGTCACCAACTGCTCCCTGTACCCGAAGTAGACATTCTCCAGATTCACATTGCTGGTTCCTTCTTGTCCATCAGGTCCCTCCGGAAATGCCACCTCCTCAAGAGACCTTCCTTGACAACACAGTCGGCGTTTTTTAATTTTTATTTTATAGTACTTCTCATTATCTGCACTTAGTTTCTTTGTTATTTACCACCTGTTAACTGCTATCTCCCCACTTCTAACTGTATGCTCTTATGAAAGCGAGAAGCTTGCTTTGTTCACTGCTGAATCTCCAACAGCTTAAGCAGCACTTAGCATATGGTAAGTACTCAGTAAATATGTGCTGAATGAATAAATTAATGAATAAATAAGTGAGTGCATAAATGGGTGGTGAAGGACAGGAAGCTTGGGACCCACAAAGAGTTCAATTTTTGACATGAGGTACAAGATGGGCATTACCAATAAAAGCATAGTTACCATCTAGAAGGTACTTAATATGCAGCTCAGAACAGAGTCTGTGTCTGAGAACAGATTCAGTCATCCATCTACAGATGGGAATTGAAGCCCTGGGATTGAAGGAAAATGACCAGGCAGAGAGTAAAGCAAAGAAGGCAAGGGAGCCAGCACCTAGAACAGTACCTGGCACACAGTAAATACTTAATAAGTATTTATTGCACAAATCAACAAATGGACGGATGGATACAGTTACTTGCACACACATCTGATCCTATAAAACGCTGTATAAGTTTCATTTGGACATCAAGTTTGGACCATTTATGTTTTTAACACTTACAGTCTACTGCATGGCTCAATAAATGCCAACTGAGGGAATTCACAATATGTTATAAATTTTTATCACCTAATTTATCTCTTAACATCTAGGGTCCAGAAGATCTGTGTCAATGTGGGATGGACTACATCACTGCTCACAAGTATCCACTTTCCCCTCTTGCCCCTGACCTACCCCTGCCCTGTGAGATTAGCCATGTGATTTGCTTCAGCCAATGGCCTGTGAGCAGATACGAGGTATGTCACATCAGGTCATGGCTTTAAATCCAATTATGTACTCAATTCAGCTTCCTGGGTTCATTCTCCCTGCCAGGAGCTGTCCCAGATAGGAGCTGCTCCTTTTGGTCTGTGTTCCAGAATGATAACACAAGTGGAACAGACCCACAATAATTCAGCAGCCTGGACATCCAGATGGTATGATATACAGACCCACAGGCAATCCACCACAGCCACAAGTAACAGGAGCAAGAAACACATCTTTGCTAGTGTAAGCCACCAAGATGTGAGGGTTATCACTGCTGCAGAAGTTGACGGATTCTTGGATCCCCAGAGGACACTGAATGCCTCTGGGATGAAAGTAAGGGAGTGCAGACCTCAAAGACAAGGTCTTCCTAGACAAATTCCACACCAAACAACTCTCGAGAGACAACCCCACAACCCTTCCTAGAAGGGAGTTCGAGCCACAAGGACGTGATTTACACCTTACATAATGGCATATGTCTAACTGAAAACTAAAGGATGAATAATCCAGGAATTTATATTCATTATCAAGTGAGATTTGATTGAATTTGCTATTACAGACTCTATCATGACCTGTGTGGTCTACTTTGCCATCTTGTATTCAGCCCCCCACTCACTACCTCTGTCTTGAATGTTTTCAGTTTTAAGCCTATAGTTCTTAAGCTCCTCTGAAAGAAAACTCAATAAAACTATAAACATAAAGGAGCATTAAAATTAAAGTAATGATAATAAAAATAATCAATTTTCATTTCCTTTACAGTCCTATAATTCCTATGGATTTAATCAAGTCATGGAATTTTATTTATAGAAAATTATAGGTGAAGAAAAATGAACTGAAATACATTTTTTCCATTCTTGCTTGATCAAAATGAGTCCCTCAAGTAAGACAATATAAATACCTGTATTAAGAAGTTTATCCTTGCTGGCTATAGCTACATATTTTTTTTATGATATGACAATATGGATGTTAATATTTGTATCAAAAATTAAAATATAAACTAGTTATATTGGGAGAAAGCTTTTAAATTAACATACAAAGTAACCTAGACTCTCACATCCATATTCTTTAATGACAATTAAAGGACAATAAGTCTCCTAAATGCAGTCATCTGATACAATAGCAATTACATATTGATAACTATAATGATAAAGCAACATACAAAGAAAATGGGCTAAGGATTACTTTGCAGGATTCACAGTTTACAGAGGAAGAGAAATGCCATTTAGAGCAATAATATGCCAGACACCATACAAGGCACTTTATATATATTTCCTTGCATTGACAATGTCTAAATAAGAAGCATGTGTGTTATCTCTGTTTTACTGACAAGGAAAATGACTCAGAAAAGATTTAAAAATTTGGCCAAGGTTTTACTTAATTTTCTAGAAATTTTACTTTGATTTTGAAACAGAAACAATGTTATATGTAAATTATAGTGAAGACTAATATTCAACTTTATCTAAAAGTTACTATGAGCATCACACTTACTCAAACCATAGCCCTATATACAACAGTATGTCAGGTTCTCTAAAGTTTGTTAAATGAAATAGAATATATGGTAAGTATCACTTGTGACAGGATTTCAGTGACCAACCCAGAGATCTGAGCAGATGCCATTCCCATGAGCCAGTGCTGATACAAAAAAGGGGGCACACCAGAAAACAGGAATATACCTGTTTTTAATACCGCATACCTAAGTAATTCCATGTATCACCAGCAGCACTTTACAAATGAAATTATTACAACTTGAATGCCTAAAAGTTGGTTGTTGCCCAAGGCGGATCAGCAGAGATACCACTCCTTGCTTAGGATAATGGAAACTCAGCTTACAGGTGTCCATTATCAACAAAGAGAGACTGTCGCTAAATTCTGCTACCTGGGGAGCAAGCTCTTAGACAGCAGCCTGACAGATAAAGAAGTTGCCAGCCACAATCAGAAAAGTCAACATGTCCTTCGTCAGGCTGGAGGACAGTAAGGAAAACCAACATGGCATTGATCTGCCGATCAAAGGTGTCAAATCCACAGTGCATCGAGGTGGTAGAGATCTACCATAACTAGAGTCCTGAACACTGGTCATAAGAATCACGGAGTCATACTTCATTAAGGAGAGTCAGAGAGCCAAAATCAAGTGCTAGAGCCTGTGATACAGCCCAAGGTGGAGCACTATGGTCACATCACAGAACACTTGGGCTTTGGAATCAGAGAGACATTGGTCCTGCACTGACTCTCCCACTTACTAACTGGGAATCTTGAGCAAACCGACACACTGAATCTCGATTTCCTCATCTGAAAAATGGGGATCATGTCTTACATTTCTGGTGAAGAATAATGAGATAGCATCAGTGAGATGGCTAGCACTTAGCAGGTGCTCAGTAAATGACAGCTATTTATGTTATAAATCATTTGATCAGCTTGGAAATGGTGTTCTCGGCAGTATATTTACTCGACCAGATCGGGTCTAGAAATGTGATATCACAAAGGTTGCCTCAAGGTGAACAAATTCAGGTAAGTACAAAAGACAGCAGAAAGGCACTTTAAAGGCACGCTGAAGCATGAGCTCAAAGAGTGTGCTTTTCCCAGCAAAATGCCGATAAGCAGCCGCTGCCACTCCATGTAGCTAGAGAACGTGTTGAGATGCCTCCCTGGTAGCGACGGTGGTAGACAGATTGTGGGAATGAAAGTAAATCAGATCTATCATAGCTCAGAGAGCCCTGTGCCACAAACCAAGAAACAGTTTTCATAGCAAATTACATCACCGAATCTGTTCATCAAAGTGGCCTCTTCGATTACATCCACCTATCCACCCTCACGGCATCATCTCTGCCCCTGAAGGACAATAAAATAAAAGATGCTCCCCTGATCCGCTGTGAGTAAAGGTGAAGAGCAGATGCTGAGAGTTATGAGTATCCACACATAGAACTAAAACAAGGAAAAGAGGCTTATATATCATAGAGTCTGATTAGAAATAGATACTTGAAGGAACATTCAGGGTGGGAAAAAATGCACAGCTTCCCTCAGAGAAGTGTTTTACACATTTGCCCACAGAGTCAAAAATAATAAAAAAGTAGTGACCCTGATGTACACACTTTACTTAGATTTTCAAATATCTTTAGATAAGGCTTTAAGTCCTGGGGTGTTTTATACCCACACACAAAGGTCTCCTTAGTGAGAAGACACCCAGACATTAGTTAGAATCACATCAAACTTTCAAGACCCATCCACATAACACCCAGCAGGTGCATAATAATGTCAAGTCAAAGTTTAGACTTGTGTACGTGGGCTGTAAGGCTCAGCAGGAGAAAGGTCACTAGAGACAGGCTAAAGAACCATTCAGTCATTGCCCACAATCACATACGCTGTCTCCTTCAGGATTCCTGTGGTTGAGGAGACCGAGTAGGGCACATTCTAATGAAATCCCCAGAACTTCACCTTCCCTATAGCGTGAAACATAAACGATGGGGCAGGTATTCTTAGCGCTCTGAGCCAATTTCCTTTTCTTCTTTCTTTTTGCACAAAGGGAACACACTTTGAAGAGCCTCGTCTGTTTACAGTGCATATATGAAAGGTGATGCCTCGAGAAAAAATAGCCAGACTGTTTGCTCATTGTCAAAAGGAAAAAAATTACATATACACATAGATATGTACACGTGTGCATGCATGCATATATGTGTATTTGTGTGTATGCACATTATATACGTACACACATGTGCCATTTATACACATAAAAGACACACACACACACATAGATATAGACACACATATAAGTACACACACACACACATACATACTGTGTATGACTCCATTTAGACCGACTCCACTTTTTTTAGCATCGCTGCCCAATTTGGGAAGAGCAGATGGACTCTATATGTGTGAACAAGTGCTTCCAAAAGCAAACATCACATGGCAAACACCCTCATATGACCAAAAGCATGATCAGCAAAAGCAAACAGAGATACAGAGTCAAATTCAGAAAGCTAAATAATTTCAAGTGCCTTTATTTTCACCACCTCTAAATTCAAGCAAAATAAAACATTTGGGGAGTGAACAAGTGCTACTGAAAAATTTATGTGCGGCATAGATTTATGTGTTTTTGTATACGGCCCAGGTGCTTAATCAATTAATATGTAAGAAAATGCAGCAAACTGATATAGGTGAAACTCAGCAAGGTTAAAAGTTGTAACAGTAAGAATAGATGTTTTCCGTAGCACCGTAGAATGTTCAGAATGGTCTCTGTCCCTCAGCTGCGGTACAGTGAGCAGGCAGCTGCCGCGGCAAAGACAGGACAACAAATACACAACCAATGGCCTCAGTCTGATTGCACCTTTGCCACTCACTAACTAGCTCCAGAATATCAGAAATCAAGATCCTCTTCTATAAAAGACAAATAAGCATACCTGCGTCACCGGGTTGCTTGGAGGCACAAATAAGAAAACACTTTGTAAATGTTAAAGCACTCTACAAATAAGAAATTAAAAACAAAAAAACAATCTTTCTAACTACTCTAAATGGATGGGACAGGTATTATTGTTTTTTAAAGATTTTATTTATTTATTTGAGAAAGAGAGAGTGAGAGAGAGTGCGCGTGCAAGCAGGGGGGAGGAGCAGAGAGGGACGAGCAGACTCTGCACTGAGCACGGAGCCGCACGCGGGGCTCAATCCCATGACCCCAAGATCATGACCTGAGCTGAAACCAAGAGTTGGATGCTCAACCAGGTGAGCCACCCAGGCGCCCCCAATAGTTATTGTTATCCCAATTTCACACTAAGAAACTCAGTGTGTTCATATGATAGACAGCATTCTGCAATATCCAAATTGGTGACCAGCTGATCCTAGCTCACTTGTCTTAAAGTACAATTCCTCATTTGTACTATTAGCTATTAAGATCACAGATATTTTTTATTTTTTGATTTTTTTTTAGGTTTTTAAAAATTAAGTTTTTAAAAATTAATTTTTTAAAAGTTAACATGT
The DNA here is from genome assembly GCF_054177405.1 of Leptonychotes weddellii. NCBI lineage: Eukaryota > Metazoa > Chordata > Mammalia > Carnivora > Phocidae > Leptonychotes > Leptonychotes weddellii. The sequence goes on along the minus strand of NC_138371.1, from coordinate 163,023,586 downwards.
GCATAAAAAGAAACTGAAAAACACAATAAGCAAAGAACAAAGTCATCCATAATCACAAGCAGTTTACAGTTTCACTTCTAGGTGCCATGTGTGTATCTACATAAGTAAGCATTTTAATGTAATTAAGATCGTACAGTTATGTATCATGCTTTTTTATCACCATGAATATTTACCATTTCAAAGTCCCCAAACTTTTGAGTATTTTGATAACCAAGAATACACTACACCAACTCCATCTGAAAGAAAAAAAATGTAATCCTGCCTTTCTTGGCTACAAAAATTTCATAAAAGATAAAAACGGCAACAGGCCTCTAGATAAAGATAGTGGCAGAGTTACAATTAAAATACTGCGTTCCCTTAATGTTCAATTAAAAGTGAGACAAAGTAAGAGTACACAACGTACAATGCTTCTAAAAAGAATTCATTATCCAATCTATACTATTCAAATATTAGCAAGGAGGTACGTTTCCATTGAATCAATTTATTCCTATAGAACAGCCAAAGAGACGCACACACATTAACAGTTATCATTACAATGTAAATATGAACACATCCGCATACATCTCTCCCTCTATACTTCCTTCTGCCCCTCTGCCGCCAACCTAGTAAAGTCCTGACATTTCTCAGAGACAGCTTAACGATTCCACATCCAAGATGCTTCTTTTCTACCAGTGATAACAAAAAGAAACTTATAAATTGGTTAATTCATTAGCTGTACATTTTATCATACACTGTCACCTCAGGACATCCAAAAGCTTAGATGTTACAAAATAATGAAACTTGTCCCCAACAAACACAGGTACTTAATAAAAACGCCCATACAGACCTATGGTTATAACCTACAACGGTCTTCTAGATGTGGAGATACTAGCAAAAAGCCCTTCCCTTCACCCCTCCTTTGCTCCCTCCACCATTTTAATGACTAAGTATAGGATTACATCTAGCTCTAAGAGGTGGATTAACAGACACTCCCAGAACAGTCCTTCCTAAAAACTAACAAAAGGGCATTCATAAAGGGATTATTTTACTACCTCTACTTTTAATATACTTTGGGCATTAGGACTTGTTTATCCTTTGACACACAGCAATATTAACTAAAATGCACATACAGAATTTTAAAGACTCACGGGCCCAGAACTCTTCTCTCCTCACTTCCTTCCCTGGCCCCGTCCCCGTCCCCCAGTGAACCCAGTGAACACTCAGCATACTCTCCAAGACATCAAGTTTAACAATTCCATTCCCCAAATACAGACATTCCTGTAAATTAACAATACTTAAAGGGTGTTGTTACTCTAATTCTCTACTTCTAACATGTTGTTCACTTTCAAACATCCAGAACACTAGATGTTTCAAGTAAGGAGTTATTTAAAATTTGCCCACTACATATATAGCAGCACTGAAAGAACATTCTGGCCTAGAACCCTTCCTCTTCTCATCTCTTATCAACCTAGTGGAAAGTATAAGCATCTGTAATGCTTAGAGGGGATTTTAACAATTTCACTTCCTCTAGTTGCTTTCAGAATAGTCTTTCCTGTGAATTTAAACACAAAGTGTACACAATGTATTAGTTTACTACTCTATTTTTGTCATACACTGGCAGCCTCTTTAACATCTAGAAAGACTAGATGTTGTATATTAGGACTCATTTGTCCTTTATATACACTACATACACAGCTAAGTAAAACAAAATGCAGACATACAGGACAATGGTTAATCCTGCCTAACTATAAACATACTGGTATAAAGCCCTTTGCGCTTTCTTCTCCTTCCTCCCTGAACCAGCACAAATATCATATAATGTGTACTGCTCTGAGAGGTGGTTTGATCACTTTGATCATTCCATTTTCAAAAGACAATATTTCATATGAATTTTAACAAAAGGATTATCTACAAAATGTGTTATTTTACTACCTCTTCTTTTAACATACTTTGTGCACTTCTAAACATCTAGAAAGGCTAAATGTTTCAAATAAGGACTTAAGTTTGTCCACTATATACACAGTAGTGTTTAATAAACTACACACATGTAACAATGGGTTATATCTGAAAGTGTCTTCTGCATGGGAACATTCTAGCCTAGAACCCTTCATTTCTCACAACTCCTCTCTACCACCAACCCAGTGGATGAGTGCAGACAGGCACGTGTTACTTAGATGTGACTACAATGTCATCTCTAAAGGTCCTTTTCAGAAGACAGCCTTTCGATGAATTTTAGTGTACCAAATGTGTTAGGTTACTAACTCTACTTTTGTCATACATTGGCAACCTCTTCCATATCTAGAGACTAGATATTATAAAATTAGGGCCTATTTGTCCAGTTTATATACAATATATACAGGCAAGTTAAATGCACATAACATATAGGGCAATGGATAAGCTGAAATTTCCTAACATACACTAGCAAAGCATCTTTTGCAATTTCTTCCCTCCCACCTCCCTCAAACCACTGAACAAGTATATTGTTCAGAGACGTGGTTTAGCAATTCCATTTCCAAAGACAGTATTTCCCATCAGTTTGTTTGTTTTTTAAGATTTTATTTATTTATTTGACAGAGAGACACAGCGAGAGAGGGAACACAAGCAGGGTGAGTGGGAGAGGGAGAAGTAGGCCTCCCGCTGAGCGGGGAGCCCGATGCCGGGCTCGATCCCAGGACCCTGGGATCATGACCTGAGCCGAAGGCAGACGCTTAACGACTGAGCCACCCAGGCGCCCCTCCATCAGTTTTTAAAAGCTATTTACAAGAAGCGTGACTCTACTTCTACTTTAAGATACATCAAGCATTTCTAAATATCTAGAAAGACGAGATATTTCATATAAGTACTTGTCCACTATGTACACAGCAGCACTGCTAAATAGAATTGCACACACCTAACAGTGGGTATAATCTGAGGTATCTTCTAAATATGACCACCATTTTGGCCTAAACTATTTCCTCACTTCCTTCTCTCCACCACCAATCCAGTAGACAAGTATCAGCATGTGTAATGCTTAAAGGTGGTTGAACAAATTTATATCCAAAAGTCATTTACAGAAGAAAAGCTTTCCTTTGAATTTCAACACAATGTGTACAGAATGTGCTAATTTTACTACTTTGTCATACACAGGCAACCTCTTTAGCATCTAAAGACTAGATGTTGCAAAATTAGTAGGATTCATTTGTCCATTATATACACTATATACACAGCAAAACAAAATGCACAGAACATACAAAAAAAAATGGTTTTGTCTGAAAATGTGCAAACAGGAACACACTAGCCTATTACCTTTTGCAATTCTTTCCCTTCCACCTCCTCCAAACCACTGAACAAAGATACATGACAGTATACCGCTCAGAGGTGGTTTAACAATTCCATCCCCAAGACAGTTACTTCCTACGAATTTTAGAAAAAAAGATATTTACAAAGCGATATTTTACTACCTCTACATTTAACATACGTTGGGCACTTCTAAACATCTAGACAGACTAGATGTTTTAAATAAGGACTTAATTTGTCCACTATATACACAGCAGTCTTGAATAAACTGCACACATGTAACAGTTATAATCTGAAAGTGTCTTCAAAATATGAACATTCTAGGGGCGCCTGGGTGGCTCAGTCGGTTAAGCGACTGCCTTCGGCTCAGGTCGTGATCCTGGAGTCCCAGGATCGAGTCCCACGTCG
>NC_138371.1:162975027-163019823 GCF_054177405.1 Leptonychotes weddellii | reverse complement strand
AAAAAAATATGAACATTCTAGCCTAAGATGAACCCTTCTCTCCTCTTCTTCCTCCACCAACCCCGTGGGCTATAATGCTCAAATTTTCAGAAGACAATCTTTCTAGGAATTTTAACACAAAATGTACACAATGTATTAGTTTACTAATTCTATTTTTGTCATACACTGGCAACCTCTTTAACATCTAGAAAGACTAGATGTTGAAAATAAGGACTCATTTGTCCAGTACATACGCTATATACATACACAGCTAAGTAAAACCAAATGCAGGAACATAAAGGACAATGGTTTATCTTCCCTCACTATAAACACACTGGCAGAGCTCTCTGCACTTCCTTCTCCTCCCTCCTCCTTTGAACCAGTGCACAAACACAATGTGTACTATTCAAAGAGGTGGTTTGGCCATTCCCCCCAAATTAAACAGCATTTCATATGAATGTTAAAAGATATTTACAAGAATGTCGTTTTACTACCTCTATTTTTAACATGTATCAGGCACTTCAGAACATCTAGAAAGACTAGATATTTCAAAAAAGTACTTAGCGTTGTCAACTATATATACAGTAGTTGAGGAATAAAATGCACACACAAAACAATGGTTATAATATGAAAATGTCTTCTAAATATGACCAGTCTGGCACAGAACTTTCTTTTCTTCCTCCTCAAGGTCGTCTACTTCATGTCCTCTTACCCACTGAACAAACGTGGACGTGTGTCGCTCCTGATGTCGCTTCTAGAAGTGGTCTAACAATTCCATTTCCAAAGTCATTTCCAAAAGACATTACTTTTCTATGATTTTTTTAAAAAACAAATAGGCATTTACAAGACGTGTGATTTTTCTAACTCTACTTTATCATATGTCGGCAACCTCTTTACATCTGCAAGGCCCAGATGTGGCAAAAGTTTTCTTTTAAAAGGTTGGGGGGAAAGTTGAGAGCAGCTTTTCCATATTATATACACAGGCTTTCTAAAAATGGCCAGTATGTCTTCCCAAAGGGTGGTCTTCCTATTGGCCAAACGCGGTACGTAATTCTCCCATTTTGATCTTCCAACATCAACGTCTGGTAGAACGAAGACCAGCAGCCTATGGCCCGTTAATCGTTCCACCCGTCGTCGACCGGGTCTTCGCTCGCCTTCCGGGCCCGTTAGGGCCTCTGTCCACTGTTCTCCGGAGAAGGTGGGGTTTTGTCCAATGGGGACGGAGAGGTCATCCCGGGGCCCAGATCTGTGGGGCTCCAAGGCCCAATGGTGGTCGAGCTTGCATCCACGCAGACCCGCCTTCTCAGGCCCTCGGAGGCCCCAACGGCGGTCCGCGGCGTTCGGGTGGCCGCCATTCTTCTCCCCCCGCCACACCCGACTTCCAAAGGCGCCGCGTGCCCGCTGGCTGGGCGGAGGCTGCGCGCAGGGCCCGCAGAGTTGGGCCAGGGGAGCGGGCAGCCGGCGAGGTCTGGGCTCCGAGGGGCCGCCGCCATTGGCGCCAAGGTGGGGGTGGGGGTGGGGAGAGCCTCGCGGCTGCTTCACAGTCTGGGCCCGGCCAGTGGACGGCTGCGGCAAGGGCGCTGGGTCTCTGCGGGTCAGAGCCCGCGACCTGTCCCCGGGCCCCCCAGTGCACCCGCCGGCCTGAGGCCGGGGGCCCTGGAGGGCCCCGGGATAGACAGCCGCGCTGCGCTTCTCACCTCGCTCTCTGCCAGAACTCTATTTTTTTATTTTTTTATTTAAATTCCAGCGAGTTAACATACAGTGCTATATGAGTTTCAGGTGTACAATATAGTGGTTCAACAGTTCCATACATCACCCTGTGCTCATCATGACAAGTGCACTCCTTATCCTATATGTTAAATACCTTCAAAACAAACTATAAATACACAATTTCTTCAAATCCGTCTTTTTACAGTATCATAGTGAACTATGTAATATATCTAAAACTTTGTTATTTTTAAACTGTGAAAGTGAGAAATGTTGTACAACTATATATTTTTGTTCATTCACTCAATAAATTCACTGAATATCTACCATGTTCTCTGGGCTCTGTGGGTTTAGCACAGGAGATGAGATCCCTAACCTCATGAAGGTTGTATTCTCCTCGAAAAGATGGTCAATAATCAACCAAGTAAACAAGAAAAGGCCATGATGGTAAGTGTCCTGAAGAAAATAAGTAGGGAGCAGAGAGAATCCCTGAGGCCAGCATGGAAGGGGAGGGAAGAAGGACCTGTTAGAACAGAGGATGAGAAGCGCTCTGCATGATGGGACCTTCCCAGGAAGATCTGAAAGAAGAGAAGGCCAGCCTAGTGAAATAATGGAGGAAGAACATTTCATGTAGAAGGAACAGCAAAAAAAGGCTGGAAAGACATAGTTGGAGACCAGTGAGGAGGGTGCCAGAGGAGTCCAGGGGAGAGAGGATGGTAGTCTAGCCTAAACTCATTGTGGTAGAGACCAAAATCAGCATACAGAATGGAGATATACTTTGAGAGTAAAATCACTTGGATTCAGGAATGGACTGGTTGTGTGGGATGAGGGAAAGGGAGGATACAAATCCTACATCTGAGTACCGGGTGAATGTTTTATAGGTAACAATTAGAAAAGGTGAGATTATCTAGTTGAGGCAAGAAAATCTAGACATAATAAATGGCATGATAGAAGATTTTTGAAATTATTTCTCATAAAATACACATAACACATTTTACCATCTTGACAATTTTTAAGTGTCACAGTTCAGTGGCATTAAATGCTTTTGCAATGTCATGCAACCATCACTACCACCCATCTCTAGAACTCTCTTCACCTTGCAAAATTGAAACTCTGTCCCCATTAAGTGGTAACTCCCCATCCCCCACCTCTTCCCAGCCCCTGGAGACCACCCTTCTACTCTCTGTCCCTGTGAATTTGATTGTTCTAGGAAACTCACAGAAATGGAATCACACAGTATTCTTTTGTGTCTGGCTCATTTCACTGAGCATAATATCCTCAAGATTCATCCATGTTGCAGCAGGTGTCCGAATTCCCTTGAGAAGAGGATATTTTTACGAGGGGGCCAAGGAAGGACTAATGGAACCTGAAACTAGGTCTATCTGGGCCTCACACTGAAATAGGCAGAGATGACCTGTGCTTGGCAAAGCTCTCTCATGGGGCAATAACTGAAAGAGGATGGGGTCAGTTTGTAACTGTTAGGACCAGGGAGGAAAATTGATAAACACCCCCAGGTACCCACAGCAATCTCCCCTAAGACATAGTGAGTAAAGTGAAGATCATCCAAAGACTTTCCCACCCTGAAACATCCAAGTTTCTTGGGTTACTGGCACTGGGGCGTGACCCTGTGGAAACCCACATGATTTGCTTTAGCCTCCCCCTCATGGAACATGAAGCTGGACCAAGACAATAGCAAAGGTGAAGAAAAATCAACTTCTATACAAGTTTTCCCCACAAAGCTTTCACATAGCACTCTGTAATTTCCAAGCTTATATTTTCAATTCAATCATTTTCTAAGAAAATGGAGGTTATCAAAATGATTGTTATTATCCACAACATTTGGTAACAGAAAAACAACAGGGCCATGTCTCATGTGAGTCTCTGCTACTATCTGGCATCAGCTCTCAAACAATTTCTATCACTTCTATCACTTCTTGAATTCACCCAGGAGGAGCCTATTGACAGCAGCTACCCCCCACAAAATGGAAATTCTTAATCTCCAAATACTGGATAAAGAAAGAAATTGCAGAAGACTTTGAAAAGGAAGCCAATAATTTAGGGTGGCATGATGGGTTGGCTATTTTTCTGCTATTCTATGTATTTGATTCCTAATCTTACAGAGGTCCATAGTTCAGACGAGAACCTTCCAGTATAAGAAGGTAAAGACAATGACATTATTTTGCAACTAAAAATACGAGGAATTTTGTTAAGGATTTTATCTGCTTACTCAAAATGGGTATATTACATTTAATGTTATGTCTGCTACAGATTCTAAAGAGTTCTATGCCTTAAAGCACAACAGGTCCTGAACAAGAAGAGAAGGCAAAGTAATAATATCAAGTTCTTTACAATCTGTAGCAGACATAACAGCAAATGTAGTATAATTAAGCTAAAATAAAATCAGTACTCCCCTCATTAACATTCTACTTCACAAACTTAAGAATATTACCCATGAATATCTAATTGCAGTTTGCCCTCATGAAGTTCTATTTTGAAACCTTTGTCAAACTGAAATTAAGCTCCCTGATCACATTAGTGAACAGAATTATTTCAGGAATAAAGGATTCTTGTCTTAAATCATTAAGACATTGCCTTTATGTCCTGGCATACTTTTAGCAGCTTCTGCAATTGCTGTGCCCTGGAAGCCATAATGAATTGTGGGGTTCAACATCATTTTAGGAAAAGCCAAGGGTCAGCAATACAACAAAGTGTCAGAAACTCAAATTAATTGAACTGACCAATTTATGAAGCGTGCTATTTTGAAAATGTGCTACATGAGCAGCATGGTCTAGTTTCAAGAGGTGGGGACCAATAGTCACAAATTCAAAGCTGATATTTTGATCCCTTTGCCAACTAGCCTTGTCATTCTATGAGTCCCCAAACTTCTTCCCAGCTGCAGTTTCTCTTCTAATAATAGTTCTTTTCCTAAGTCCTAGGCTTATGGAGCAGACAAAACAAAAGAGGGTAGGTGTGGAGTGCTTTTAAAACCAGAAATTACTAAACCTATAAGGTATTATTAAGTAAAAAAATAACTACTGGGTAAAGAATCATCAAGTAGAAGTCCACAGAGATACAGATATAAATCCAGAGGCTCTGTTTCAGTCTAGAGACAATTTTCAACGGGTAGAGTTCGGAGATATGAATTCTGTTCTAGGAAAGTCTTGGTGACTACAAGAGTCCTGACATGGAAGTGAGGATCTCCATGTAGATCAGCCTTCCAGAGCGTATCACACCTCCCGTGTAGCTTCACGAGAGGGATTTCCAGCAAGAGGTTCTGAAAAAGCAGACCGTATGCAACTCTGATGGAGAAGGTCTGTAAGAGGCCAGAGGACAACGAGATAACCTGGAAGCTTCTGGCTACTGAGCTCAAATAAGGCAGAAGAAATCTCTTCTTTCCCGAGGAAAATATTTGGAGGGAAGTTTTTCCAGTCATTACGGACTATAATAATTGCATTTGACATTTTAGAAGCACGACTCAATAAGTGAAACATGTAAATGTAAATGACTTGCAGTAAGAAATATAAATGGGCATACATTCAAAGACCAATTGCTCCTCTTCTGAGAAAATGTGCCTCCAAAGTTTCTCACAGTTGCAAGTTAAAAAAAAAAAGTTCTGTAATATACCACAAATTTAGAGTTGGGGAATTTTTTTTAAATATAGTGCCATGAATTACAGAAAATAAAATCTCCAAATTCAATTGCATTGAGTAATTTATGTAATAAGACAACAACGTATTTCTCTACTACACACAGAGTAAAATTCAACAACTGAAGTTCAATTGGTGACCACTGTTTACTAATAATAAAAGCATGTGATACTAGGACATTAATATTAGTATCTGAAGCAGAGTATTATTTTTTAGAAGATTTATTTATTTATTTGAGAGGAGGGGGAGAGGCGAGGGGCAGAGGGAGAGGGAGAGAGAGAATCTCAAGCAGACTCCCTGGTGAGCATGGACCAATGCGGGGCTCGATCCCATGACCCTGAGAGCATGACCTGAACTGAAATCAAGAGTTGGATGCTCAACTGACTGGGCCACCCAGGTGCCCTGAAGCAGAATATTGTTTTTTAAAAATTAAGTATGTCATGGTAAATGAACTGTCCATAACACCACACCAAATGTGGTCATACATTCTGGTTCCATATACCTGTTGATAAGCTATCCACAAAAGAAAGAAAGAGAAAGAGAGAGAAAGAGGGAGAGAAAGGGAGAGGGAGGGAGGGAGGGAAAAGCAAGCAAGGAAGCTTTCTATTTGATACTTCCACACAATTATGATTAGTCCAAATCTCAGATTTACCACTTGATAGTTATGAACAAATTATTTAATGTCTTCAAGCCTCAGGGTCTTAATCTGCAGTAGAATAGAGATAGGAAAGATACCTACCTCGTACAATTGTGAGGACTAAATAAGTTATTCTGTATAAAAGACTTGGCTTGGTGCCAGGTACCTAGAAGTACTCAATCATTCTTATTGTTTCTACATCAGATGCTTGCTCTACAGCAATTAATCTCCCAGTTTCGAGATTCTATTGATATCACTAAGAATAGTTGAAAAGTTTTTATAAATATTTATTAACCACTCATTATTTCTATTTCTCCAGGAGGAACCCCTGAAGTTTTATGAATAGAAGCTATTTTTTTTCTTTTCGAAAGCACCCCCAAAAATTGTAATTGAGGTGGAAGAGTTCTAACAATAACAATATCAGAGAAGGGAGGCAGATGTAATTTTCACTCTCCTCCTGGTAGGAAGCTGACAAATATGGAGGAAGGCATCAAGCTGCCTCTGAGAGAGGCATGGTGCTGTGTAAGGCATCTGGTCATCTGCTTTAAAGTCCCTCTCCACTGCACACAAAGGGGTTTTGTAAGTTGGCTGATGTGTGTGTGTGTGTGTGTTTGTCATTCAGAAATCACATAATTGCATCTTGAAACCAGAAAACATAAAACATATATAAGGGTTTAGAAGATGGGAAAGAAAAATACATAAGAAATGAATTCTGTTCCTAACCTAATGGAAGTGATAGACACATAACTATAATCTAAGACAGACTGTGGTGAGGATGATTTTAGAGATGCCAAGGAAAAGGTGATAATGGTGAGAGAAACTGGATTGACCCTGTACATTAGCCCTAGGGAGAGGAGGGGGGCCGGGAGTGATCTCTGCTAGACTCTTAACCCCATGAATGCCAGGACCACCACCATCATCTCATTCACCGCAGTATCCCCAGCACCTAGGACAGAGCCTGGTGGATGTAGGCACTGATAAATGTGTGTTGAATGAATGCCTGGATAAATAATGCCTTCGAGATTATGAGCACAAGGAGTGCAAAGACAGCATTACCAGGAACTTCAATAGAAAAAAAAAAAAACAGATGCTAAATAAAGATGATGCTAGTTTGCAGCAGGGAGAAGGAAAAAGATAAAGAGTTTGGTCACTGATGCATGAGTTCGCCCATGTTTTTGCAGAACACAGAGTTAACAATGGCCTTCCACAGTGCAGTCCCCGTACTGTGGTTAAAGAACCCAGTTTAAATGGGATTCAGACTATTACAGATAAAGTCTGTATCTCTTATTTTAAAGATTCTTTGCCCAGGGCTCACTCACACTCAACTCTCCCTTTTCTGTCCACTAATATTTTACTACTTAATCGAGTTTGTCATTTCCCAATCTGGAAATTTCACTGCTCAAGCCTGTCTCTTGACTTAATTAAGTAAAAAATCTGACAGTCTCTGCACTATTTTATTTTATTAATCCATTAACTTCATCCACTGAAAGACTCATTCATTTCCTTAGTGTGAGCCAGTCTCTCCATTTCATAGTATTTGGCCTAAAGCCAATATATGTCAGCTTTTAACATAGTCCTCTATACAAAACCTGGTCAATAACTATTAGAAATCTACACGAAAGATCAGGCTCTAGTTTTAACCTCGTCAGACATGTACTTCATGAGGCAACAACATCTTTTCCCAGAAGAGAATTCCAACCTTCCATCTTCTCTACTCCTACCTGTAAAGAAGTATTCCTGGTCTGCAAAAGAGCAAAGACAAAGCCGTCTCCCAGGTGTCTGATGGAAATAATGCTTGGAAACAGATAGATTTACTCCAAAGAGACCTCAGATTAAATGTGTCCTCAGTGGGCTACATAATGGTAATCAGGCTAACTTCCTCAAACACATATTTTTGGAACACTCCCCACCCTCGTAGAGACTGATAGCCAGGACATTTACTCTGAAATGAAACCTAAGATTGGCTCTGCAAAGAATTTACCAAGACAGATATAATTCTGGAGCAGGGGTGGCTACTCCCAAAGAGAAGCCCTCTTTCTTTTTGCACTTGAACAAGCAGAGCATATCTTGCACACCCTCAAGTGAAGTCTGTCAGTTAGAACTCCCCCACCTAACTACATGGAGCTCAAAGTCAGCCCTCCTTACAGGAAAGAAGTCTTACAGCTAAAAAGTTCCACTGACCCACCAAAGAAATACATGCTGGCTACCTATTTTCAACCCAGACTGGTTTTTCATTCTTTATTCTTTTGTGCTTTTAATTATGGAAAATTCCAAACATATACAAAGATAGACATCCCTATGTGCCCAACACCCAGCTTCAAAAGTATTAATTCATGGCCAGTCTTGATCTTTACATACCCTAATTTACTTCCCCAATCCACAAAATTGTTTAGAAATTCCCAGACATTATATTACTCCATCGTTAAATTAGGTATGTTTCTGGGGCACCTGGGTGGCTCAGTCATTAAGCATCTGCCTTCGGCTCAGGTCATGATCCCAGGGTCCTGGGATCGAGCCCCGCATCGGGCTCTCTGCTCGGTGGGAAGCCTGCTTCTCCCTCTCCCACTCCCCCTGCTTGTGTTCCCTCTCTCGCTGTGTCTCTCTCTGTCAAATAAATAAATAAAATCTTTAAAAATATATATAAATAAATAAATAAGGTATGTTTCTCTAAAAGACAAATATTCCCCCTTTCAAACCATAACCATAATAACTAAGTCACAGCCCCCCAAAATCAACAATTCCTTGATATCATCATTCACTGTTCATATACTTGATTTATCCTATAAATGATCTTTTTAAAATTACCATTTGTTTATTTGAATCAGTACCAAAACAGGGAACATACATTATGACTGGTTGGTAAGTTTCTTGATTTCTTAGAGTCTATAGATTTTCTTTCTGCCTCTTTTTTCTTCCCTGCAATTTAATTTGTTGGAGAAATCACATTATTTGTTCAGTAGAGTGTCTCAAAGTCTAGATTTTACTGACTGCCTCTCCATAGCATCACTTAACATATTCCTCTACCATCCACATTTCTTGTACGTGGATAGTTTTATTGAAAGCTTGGTCTGATACTGGTTCAATTTGGGTTGCCGAGGGCAATACCACTTCAAATATAGTGTGTATACTTCCATCAGGAGGGACATAATATCTGGCTCTCTTTTTACAAAGTTGGTATCGATAATCACTGTCTAAATCAAGTAATTCATTAGGGTTGCATAAAGATGATACTCTCATTCAATCATTCCTTCTTCATTTATTATCTGGAATACTCCTATAAAGATAAGTTCCATCTCATCAAATATTTGATTATTCTCGGGCATATAAGAAAGGCAAGGTAAATACTAATTTTTCCCTTTATTCACCAATTTTTTTAAAAAATTGAGTTTTGTATCTTATAAAAGTGAGCCATGAGTTTTGGGATAGTTGGGGAGGGAGTTGTTGATTAGGAATCCATGGATTTAAACATATTCGATATGTTGAAATTCATTGCAGTTATTCTTTTTGATGTGTAAACTGTTCCAGCTTTATCCAGCAGGAGCCCATACGAGTTGGTTCCTGACTCCTTCTGACATGACCCTACCCATCTTTGACATCTTCCTTGCTCTCTAGAATATCAAAATACTGTCAGTTCATTCTGTGTACTTCTTACCTCTGACCAGGAATCAGCCATTTTTTTAAGAAGTCCTTTCATTTTAGATAAAGATGATATCTAGAAACAAGAACCTAGGTGCTAGGGGTGTTCATTGCTACTGAGTTGGTCACTGTTTCTGCAGTTTTTTTGGTGGAGAAAGGTAGTATTACACACAAACATACATATATATGTGCATGCATGTGGTAACATAAATATATGCATGTACATATACACGAAATACCTCATGAGTTCATAATGACACTTCCAATTCAGAACCAGGACCACAGAGCTTTAGCTTAATCTCATTGATCTTGTATCTCTTAACATCCATCCTCCATGGCAAAAATCCCAGTCCTCAATAGCACCAACATAATTACTAGTTTTCTTTATTGTATATCACACAAACAGTCTGATTTCAATGGTATAATCGCTAAAAACAGTTTAAGATTTTTTGCAATTATTTTCATCCTTGGGGGCACATCCTTCTAAGGATGTACAGATCACTGTGTTTTAAATCACTTGGGATGGCTCATTCCTGTGTGGTTACATTGCCAAATGAACATACAATCAGATTCATCTATTTCATTTTACTACTGATTTGAGAGGATTATGCTTTAAAATTCAACTTTGTATTGTAATTATGTAAAATATGTACATGGTTCCAAAGGCAAACTGACAAAATAGCATAATTCAATTCCCTCCCTCCCCAAAAGCTAACATTTTTAAAATTTCATGTTTATCCGTCTATGTACTAAAATATAAGTACATGTGTATATATTTATATCTCCCCTTTTTCAGTAAATGCTATCATACTATACACGCTTTTCTCCACTTTACCTTTTTTTCTACTTATATCCCATAGATCACACCTCAAACAGATAGGTAGGTAGGTAGGTAGGTAGATAGATAGATAGATAGATAGATAGATAGATAGATAGATAGGTCATCTTTCTAACATCTTTTTTACAGCATCACAAAGCTCCTTTCTGAAGATGTTCCACAGTTGATTCAAACAGTCCCCCAATTGATGGGCATGTGGGTTTTTTCCAATCCTTTACTACTACGAATAGTGGTATAAACAATAACCTTGGTCATATATGTTTCCATACTTTTGTCATTTCCTACAAGTGGGGAGCCCTTCATTTTAGAATGTAAACAGAGAAATAAATGTCACCAAAAATTTTGAAAATAAAAAACAAATGCAAGAAGTCTGAGAGGCATGAAGATTAGAAACTGACTCCAGAGAAAGTGAAAATAACTTAAAAACCTAATTGGTATCCTCAGAGGGAATCAAGAGGATACTGCAGTCATAAAATAAGAATAAACTGCTTAAAAATGTGAGAAAATGAGAGAACAAGAGTGAAATACCCCCTGGAGGAAGTGTGAAATAAACTGCTCTTTCGTGATTGGTGTCCAACAAATACATTGATTAATCAGGGGATAGATGAGTAACCTGTTATGTGTATGTATGTGTATCTATGTATCTACCTATCTCAAATTTTAATGTATAAACAGAAAATATGGAAGTGATTGCCTCTGGGGGTGGTACTGGTGTTGGGAAATCGTTTTCATGCATACCTAGAATTTTTTCATAATAATATTTTAATTAAACATAAAATAAGAGAATGAATAAAGAAATGTGAGCTGGTATTGACAGGCTTTCACTTGCAACATGTTTCAGAGCACTGAGGAACTGAAGACTATTCTTATCTGCTGAAAACCTACCGAAAGTAATGTTAACAGGTGATAATTTACTCTGATGTCCAAAACACAGTGTGACAAGCATGATTTACTTATAGCTAACACATTCCCCCTTGGAGCTTCCTCAGCCTCCTTCTTCTGTCCATCACTCTCTTGTTCTTTTTTCCATTTAACTGGTCATAATAATAATAATTAAAGTACATTACTATCCATTATATGTTGTCTTTATTCTATGATCCCTTTTCTGTTCATAAAATTCAGGTGAGAGGAATATTTTACTTTTCTTTCATAGAAAGTGAAATGAAGTTGTTTAATTTGAAATGCAATTCCCAATTGATTTTTCTCTTATTTACTAGCCAACAATTACCAAGAAAATGATCTCTCTTTCTTGAACTAGATAAATATTATTGTCCTCCAAATGCCATTTTTTTCCCAACCTGAAAATCTACCTCTTCTAAGAAACAAAGTCTTGTTTGTCCTCAAAGAAACCATTTGGTTCTATCACACTGGACAATGTTTGTGTATTTAATAATTCCACCCTTGTGATAATAGGTTTTATCTCCTTGATAAGTATATAAATGAGACTGATCTTTCTGTAGTTCTCAAGTTCTTTATAGATGGGAATTAACGTTAGAACATTTCAGCTACTCAGACACAATAATATTCAACTCACATACTTTGACAAATATGTTAATAACTTTATCCTTGAATTAATTCAAGACTCTTGGTTGCATTGCATTAATTCCTTGATTAGAGTGATATGAATCCCAGCTAAGGTCTTTATAACTGTGCTACGGTGGACGAGTCTCTTAACCTCTGTGAGACTCGGTTTCTTCCTCCACAAAATGGAGATAATACCACCCATTTCACAGAGTTACATCCTGACCACCCTATCTAAAATGACATCTCCATCATTCTCTTTCCCCTTTATCTGATCTACTTTTCTTAATCATGGCACTTCTTTCTGTCTGCTATCACTCTATTATACCTATTCTTTGTTTACTACCTGTCCCCCATACTAGACAGCAAGTTTTCTTTTTTAAAGATTTTATTTATTTTTAGAGAGGAGGGGAGAGGCAGAGGGAGAGAGAGAATCACAAGCTGACTCCACGCTAAGCGTAGGGTTCAATCTCACGACCCTGAGATCACAACCTGAACTGAAATCAAGAGTTGGACACAACCAACTGAGCCACCAGGTGACCCTAGACTGCAAGGTTTTTGAGGATAGAGCTCCACCTGGTTTTTCTTTTTCACATCTGTATCTGCAGCCCCTAAAACAATGCTTAGCACATAGCACCTGTTCAATAAATGTTTCTAGAATGAATGGTTGAATGTAGAACATTGCTCAAAGATTAAAGTGAGATAATGTATATAAAACATTTGGTGCTTGGGCAAAAAGTAAGCACCTGATGAAATCATCTGCATCTATTGAGTTGATACTTTCTATTTTTCACCTAATATTAAAAGACAAGAGGAGCAATATCTCTAGAGATGAGGACAAAGAATGTGTTCTTCTGCTTTCTCCTTTTCATCACTAACTGTATGAGACCTTCTCTTAACAATGAGAAGCAAGGGACACCTGGGCGGCTCAATTAAGCATCTGCCTTCAGCTCAGGTCATGATCCCAGGGTCCCGGGTTCGAGGCCCGCGTCAGGCTCTCTGCTCGGCGGGAAGCCTGCTTCTCCCTCTCCCACTCCCCCTGCTTTGTTCCCTCTTGCTGTCTCTCTCTCTGTCAATAAATAAATGAACAAACAAACAATGAGAAGCAAGATGATGTACCTGAGCCATCTGTGGACAGAATTCCACAGTGACTATTTCAAGGAAGTTTAAAAAACGCATATAATAGTGATTATACATAATAATAATTTATAAACACAGATAAAAATGTTACTATGTTCCTAGTAAAAAGCAGTCACAAATGTTTGTTATAAAATCAAAGTAGAGCATAATGTTGAGGGCAATTAAGCAAAAGGAAACTAATAAGTGAACTCTATGCTGAATGGATCAGTCAGTGAAACAAAAGGCCATGTGGTTATTCTCAAACTATGCACTCCAGGGCACTACAGTGAACTCACAGGGCACCAGGAGATATTTTTAATTTTTGAGGGAAACTAGCACCATCTGACAGACACTGCATGAGCTACTAGTCGAGACAGTTCACAGTTTCAACTTTCAATGTGAGACTGCATTATACACCTTCGATGATGTTGTCTCTTTACAAAGCTGGGTTTGGGGCAGTTGACATGAGAAAACACAAGTATCACATGAAGACCAGTGTGGAACAGAAAATGAGAGTGATGCTGTCCAGTCTGATATCAGGGTCCGTGAAGTGGCACAGTGCTCGACAGGTACACACATTCCATTTGGAAGAATTAAAATAGTTCTGCTTTCAACCTCCGTGTGTGAACTTTTTTTAACAGTTACAATAGTTTGGACATAAATATTCATTAAACTGTCTGAACCTAACCACTTAATAAGCAGAACCATTAAGTTTATTTGTTTGGTTTATGCCTTGGGGCCCCAGGGAAAAAAATCACTGAAAACTAAGGGCTGCATGAATCAATGAGATTTGGAAACCTCTGCTGGATAAGCTAGAGACAAACCACATGATCACATGATTGCAGAAAACAAAACTCGTATAATCGGCCAAGACATCCTGATATATTGGGATATGTCCTGGAGGCCCACTGAGAGAAGAACATTGTCAAAGAAGAGATATTCCAGCAACCAGAGGGGCTTGAGCAAGCTCCTCGGATGCGGAAGCCCAGTGTGAGATGCAGTTCTCGGAGGATGCTTGATCCCATGGGAACAACACCCACAGCTTGGGCCATGCTTCCCTGTGGCCAAAGAAAGGAAGGAAAGGCATTTTGAACACACCATGCCAACTCTGAACCGTGAAGCTCCCCCGTGCAGGACAGATGCAAGAGGCAGGACATGGGAAGGGGTCAATGGAGGAAGGCAGGGGAAGGAGGCTGGTAAGAAAGCTGGAAATCCAGCATTTCCTGTCATTGGTATTTTGCCCTCAACCACCTTCTCTAAGGTTTCATCTTAATAGATAGAATATTGGCTTTTTAATTAGATATCTGCGCATTTCCTGTCATAAGCTGATCCTAAAACTAGGTGATTTAGTGGTCTTAACCAAAAATCTAAGGTCTACGTTTCTTCATTAAAAGATACTCATCTAATCTATATGTAGATATACTGAACATCTCCCTTGCCACAGCCTGTCCTGACATTAAATCTTTTCCAATCTTTTTCTGTTTTTAATGATTTTAATAGAATCTCATTGGACCACGCGTAGGTGCACATGCCTGCATACTAAATAAGCCCCTTGCTTAATCTATCATTCCTATTTTCAGATTCAGCTCATTTCCCTCCGCCTAGTTTCTGTGCTATGCCGAGGCCTCACACGCTGTCTGTCAACTGCCTGCTTCATCATGTTGCATTCTTTTAGGCTTCCGAAATACAGAAGCATTTCTACCACTTCTGTGTTTATCAGTTACACAGTTAAGTGGGTTCACTGGCTCCTCATCCCCATTTCCCTCCTCCACAGCACTGAGTTTCCCCTGACAGCCCCAGTGAGGCCTTTATCAATCTGTATCTTCAGTTTCTCCTTACTCATCGGCTTTCCTCCAGTTGCTAGCCTTAAACACACACATACACGCACACACACATGCACACGCACACACACACATTCCCCCACCATTTTTAAACTTCAGGAGATCTGCAGACATAAGGAAATTCCTTGGCTGAGTCTTTGCTCCAGCAGGAGAAGCTCACTACCAAGATCACATGAAATGGCTTATTTTTAGGCAAGAGGAAGTAAGTGTAAGTAGGCTGAACTGTACCCATATCGAGATGCTCTTCCCCACTTAGTTTTCTCTTCTGTTGGAGGCAGCAGGCCAGATTCAAATCCTAGTATCCCCATTGATTAACTGTGTCCCCTTCAGAAGGGCACAGAACCTTCCTGACTCCCAGTGTCCTCATGTGTAAGATGTTGATGATGATATCGACAATAAGTGATGGACAGACAGAACATAGCACACAGGAAGCATCATCATTCCCTTCCTCTTTCTTGTGTTGCTTACTCTCAACATCAATTAACTGCTAATCAGTTAAACACTGGCGTTAGTTGGATCACGTGATGGTCCTGAAACACCACAAGCGGAAACTCTAAAATACAAATCAGGTAGCTTCATTTTCATCATAAGCTAGATCTCACTGTTCCCCTAGCCATGTTTCCATGCTTCAACACTACTATAGGCAAGCATTTTCACCAGGTAGGCTAACAGAAATAAGCTAAATGAGCAAAATGGGCTTATTTGGACAAACACCCTTGCTTCTGAGCCCTGCTCTCCTCACACTGTGTCCACACACATCTTGAGAGCTCATCGCTGGGACGAGATCTGCAGAAAGCATGTGTGGTATTAAAAACACTCCCATTGGAGCCTGGAGGTGGCATGATGATGACATATTTGCTCAAGGTTCCTTTCCACTCTGTGATTCCATAACTCTTCCAAGACAACTTCAAAAATTCCAACACTACCGAACAATTTTCCTACAGCAGTGTTATTTAAATATGGGACTTCGATTTACATGGAAAAGGTGGGATTGGGTTTGTCCTCAGTCTAAACCAGAAAGAAAGGAAGACACCACTCTGGAAATCAGGAACTCAGAATTGAAATCTGATCTGATCATCGGTCACCAGATCCAGAAAATGTGGGCTGAGCTCAGCAAACGTGTACATTTCATCTCAACAGTGACATTCTGATTCTAGGACAGGGTTGCAGCCTATCAGAGTGCTTGGTACAACAGCAGGTCATACCCAAACATGGGAGAGCCGCTCCCTCTTCAGAAGTGCCCTGGGACCCTTGCCACTTTCAGCACTGCTTACCTCTGAGAAAGGGGTGGGGTGGAGAACAATAACTAAAGAAAAAAATAACAGAGGTGGATTAGGATCAGCAGATTCTCCCTGCTCTCTATTCCAAAATAGTAACTTCACATAACTGATCAGGGATGTGCCTTTGTGCACCAGAAACATCCAGAAAAGGTCACAAAGGGGGCTTAAAGATAATGATCCTCCATATCAATGATGCTGTTTTCCTTGGGGGCTAAGAAATTATCCAAACTCCTGGCTGCCACAGCCATCTTTCCCCCTAGATAGCACATACATTTCCTCCTCACATGCCCCACGGATTGCTTAATTAGCACTATCGTGGGCCCAAAATAAATAGAGGAGACTAGTCCTCAACTGTCTAAAGGCCCAGATTATTTTAATATTCCAAGAGTAACCAAGGCAACCAGAGTTTAAGAAATAATATTACTGCCAATGAAATCTTCTGATTTGTTCAATTTTGTAAGACAGTTACTCTTTAAAACTGGAAAAAAAAATGGTGCTAAGTTTTAACAACACTTGGAAAAATTCTCGGTATTAACTTCCAGCTTTATAATCTAAGCCCACACCAATAAAATCTTAATCATCATCAAGCATTTCACACATACACACACACACACGCACACGCATGCACAT
Organism: Leptonychotes weddellii; assembly: GCF_054177405.1. Taxonomy (NCBI): domain Eukaryota; kingdom Metazoa; phylum Chordata; class Mammalia; order Carnivora; family Phocidae; genus Leptonychotes; species Leptonychotes weddellii. Next base: position 163,002,988 of record NC_138371.1, on the reverse strand, counting down.
TATATCTATATATCAGAGATACTACACATCGTAGGCATATATATATATGTATATGCCCAAGAGAATTTTCATAGAAATTTTAATAATTTCCATAAAAATCTTCACATACTCACATGCATGACACTTGCATAAAACATTTCAATTAATTACCTAATCCTGAAACACTTGGGTACTTGCATGATTTGGCAGAATTAATTAATGCAGCGTTAAGGTGAGGACATAGTAAAGATTGTCTAATAAACCCTTCCTCAAAATGCTTCATGTTTGCAAAGCACTGAGGCTCAGTAAATGACCCAGAAGCCTGGCAGAAATGCTCCAATCTGTTCTGCAAAACATCAGGCCTCTTCTGGCTCTGTTTGATTTAGGCCAGGCGAGTCGCATGGGAGATCCTCAGGCTATAAGGAAAGAGTGAGAGCACATGGCACTCTGCAGCCCCCAGAAGCCAATTCAAAAATAGACTGTGTCCTTCCTCCTGAACAAATACTGGAACTGTGAGAGGCTGTGGCAAAATCAGTCTGGCAGAGGGGAAAGTAGACGAGTCAAAGATGTCCCTTTTCCTAATAATAGCTACCATATTAATGCACCAGCTCTGTGTACTCTACAGACATTATCTGATACATTCTCCAAAACTCCCTGCAAAAGATGCATGAAAACACCATTAATCTGATGGGAACCTGGAGCTCAGAGAGATAGGGGCAGGGTCCTGAACTCTAGTTTTTGCAACTGCCCCCTTGCCTCTCCTTTGAAGGAGCTAAGTTAGGAAATCTATGCTATGTTAAGAGAGATTTTCATATTCCTAACTGATAGACATGAAGGGTTTCGAGCTTGCCTGTCCACACACCCCATCTTACCAATGGAGCTTAGAAGACAGGGAGTTTCCAACTATTAGCCACTCAGAGCCCTACAACGAGAGCTGGGCAGTTACAACAGGAACTGGGTAGTCAGAGCATTGAGGGCCATCAAAGGGTCTCAAAGAGGAGATGGGTAAGCAATTGCTACAACTTTCTCCACAACCACTCCATCCTTCAGTAGTGGACATTAGTGGTTGCATGCTACTTCTTTGTTTTGTCTTGTTTTGCTTTGTCTATCCAACCTTCTCTTTGGATGGGTGGGTAAGAGGTTAATTCTAGTTATGTTCAGTCTTGCTGGAACTCATGACCCCCACTTCCTATTACCAAAGCCAGAGTTGGAGCTCATCCACTCCCCGACCAGCCAGGGGCCAGGGCACGGGTGTGTAAGAGAGATAATGTCCTCCTCATGATCCAAGGTGTGTGGTCTTGGCTCTACCAGTCAGATATTCCAGCCCAGACTCTGACTGGAGCAAAATTGAAGGCATGGCCAGCCTTTATTCACTGCAGCTGCAGAAGTGTCTGGTGGCGGCCACATTTTTGTCTAGCAGTGACAAAGTTCTGACCGTACCGCCCCTGCCAAAAGATGAGGGACTGTCTGTCAGGACCTGTAGTGTATGTTTTTCAAATCTGCTCCTTCAGCTCCCATCCGTTTTGTGCCCTCCCCAACCCCAATAGTCCAATAGTCTTCAAAAAGGCATTTTTCCACGTAAGGCAGCCAGCATTGGTTTCTGTTGCTGGCATCAAGCAAATCACACACACATACCTCTACCCTGTGGCAGACTGCATTATTGTTCTTAAATATTGACCAAAATGTCCTTAAAGTTCCCCTCGGCTTGACCGAACTAACTCTACACAGGTTTCTTTCTGACTCTAGGCCCCTGACCTGCCATATCTGAGAAGCATTTACTTTAAAAAACTTATAGCTGTAAATTCTATCTCTGCCCCTTTGAGATGTGTAAACCTTTTTAAAATTCTCTTGCCAGTTTTGCAACCCAGGGATGGTTTCTCAAGGATCTGGGAGCCACCTCTTTGAAATGTCATCATCAAAGAAGAGAGGGCTCCTATTTCCATTCTCTGTGGGAGGGTAGAGAGTAGGAACCTAACTTAGGTGGGTGCCTTGCTCCAAATTTTAAAACTACCTCCTATCATGAAGATATGAGAAAATTTACTTTTCCTTTTGGGAAGGCCAAACAGCAAACACAGATGGCCAATGACCCCCACCCCCTACCCTCCACTCCAGCTCTTAAAACCTCCCCTGCCCTTTGTTTCAGTAGAGTTGAGAGTAGACTCTGTTCAGGTCTCTCTCTTCTATTGCAGTGTCCTTGAATCAAGTTTTCCTTGCCTCTTTAACTTTGTCCAGTGTAAATTTGGCTTTGACAATATTCACTGCCCCTCCCTAAGAGAGGACCACCATATTCCTCACATACACCCCTGATACCAGGTTTGGCCCAGGAACTTGCTCTGGCCAATGAAAAGTAAGCTGAAGAGATATGCCACTTCCAGGCCAAAGCTGCGGGATCTAGCATAGAGTTTGCCCAGTTCCCTCTTCCCCACACAGAAGCCGATCCATCTACCTGAACTCTCAAGTGAAGACAATAGGAACAGAATCATAGCTGACCCACTGTGTGCACATGCACCACGAACAAGAAATACATTTTGGCAGTTGTAAGCCACTGAAATATTGATATCAGTTTTTACCACAGCACAACTAGCAGGGTTAACTAATCCCATGCCTTCTATTGCATTTGGTACTACAGAAGGGAAGCTCTGAAATGAACCAAGTGTCTCCTGGAAACCTGCCCTCGGACACTGCCTTCTGGAAACTAGTAGTGAGCTTCAGAAGTCCTCCTGGTCAAGCCATCCCACAGGGCACACTGGGTAAACCATGGGGCTTTAAAAGCAGCATGTATACTGCACCTAAAGAGGTAAGCTTGTAGAAATAAGGGGCCAGCAGAGGCCTTTGGACGATCCCAGGTGATGTTTCAAGGAGGCCTTTTTTCAGTGTTACTCAAAATACTGTGTTCACACTCCTCCTAAAATATATATGCACTCCCTTTCCATATTTTTTACTTGTCAGCCCAAAGTTTTAAATTTTAAAAGTTAATTTTTTGTTAATAGAAGATATGAAATGTTAAATATTTTATGAGACAAAATAAGATGGAGATCAACTTTAACGGAAAGCAGTATTTCCTGACATGCTTTGGTAAAATAGATTTTAACTATCATATTGAAAACTACACTGAATCCAAAAGGAACCACATGAAATATGTATTTGCAGTCTTATCCAGTGTATCTTTAAAACTTTGTGAGTCCTGGAAAACATAGATGTTAGTTTTAAAAGAAATGGCACCACTAACTTCCGTTGCAAGGCTCAGCTTCATCCTTATCAGCGATAGACGTAAGATACAGAAAGGCAAGAAACTTACCAGGTTTAAGTTTCCTTGATTAATCATTAAAGGAACTCTCCTCCAAAACTCATGTTTCTCAGCATATCTTTTTTTGGTGCATGGGGTATTTCTAATTCCGGGGCAAATGTACCATATTAACACTTCAGATCAGTGAAGAGTAGGTCTTTATTTGTAAAGTGAGGGAAGAAATGTGCAAAGCAGACAATTTCTCAGGCAGTTTTAGAAAAGAACCAATGCAGAAGTAGAGAATCGTGAAAGCAGCATGTTACTGCAAATCCTTAAGCCTATCCATGCATGAAAGTGTGCAAGCCCTGTTTGAAGAAAATGTTTTATATACGGATAAAACACAGTTGGTGTGCGTGTGTGACAAAGAAGCAGATGAGCAGGCTATTTCTCATAGACGCCTCTGGACTCACAAAACAAGGCTGAGCAGAAAGCCTACTCCCATTTGCAGTGATTCTTCCCCAAGACCACGGGACAACTCCTCACTGCTATGGTATCTGCACAGCTCCAGTAAAGCACCAGGAACCATTCCTGGAGCACCACTGGCAGACTGAGAATTGCATTCCCCAGAACACAAATCATATATCTGCCAACACAACCATTAAATTTTTTCCCAGTTTTATACATATTTAAGAATTCGTGGGTAATATATCTAAACTCTTCTCCTAAAAAGAACCCTGCTAGCAACTACACTTTTGAATAAAGAACTGTCAACACTGGAAGATTCAGAACTTCTGCCGAGAAGAATTTACCACAACAGAATGATCTAAGTACATCATGTCATGCAGGAGTAGTTTAATAATGATATATTCCTAGCCTGGGGGGAGATAGAGGTTTTTTATTAAGCCATGGATACATTAAATATCATTACAAATTAATCCTCTACCATTATTTCGATGGCATTTTCTGAACAGAGCACTACAGTCCAACACCCCACCTGGACAGGCACCAAGGAAAACATTGCATACTGGGATGGTTTAAAAAAAAATTATCTCAGAAAGACTTACATACCAAAATGCATGGAAATGGCACAGAAAAAAATATCGTGCTTATATGCCCACTGCCCTATGAAAGCAATAAGCTACTCCAAATACAAAAGAACAACTCTATAAAATCAATACCTCTCCTCCTTTCTTAAGAATTGGTGACTGTGATGATTCTAGTCTTATTAGAAGTTTGAGATCAGATCCCAAAATAAGGTTTTATATATATTAACATCAGATCACTTGGGGGACCTCTTGGGTGAGCAATTTAGTAGCTATGATGATTTTATCATGCATTTCTTTTGGGAAGGGGGTGGGGTAGGACAAAAAAGTCTTATTACATTTTACATGGCAAAACATTAATAATAATCAGACATAATGGTTAATTAGCATATCAAACATAAACTAAACAACATAATCCCAACACGAAATTTGAAAAAGAACTGCCAGATAACAAAATGCAATGCCTTTCATCTTAACTGTGATAAATTTTTAATGGGTGAAAACTCTTTGTATCACAATCAACTTTGATTTGATAAAGCTAAGCCACATAGTACAACAATCATAAGTCAAACAGAATTCTTCATACCACATTTTATCTCATTTTCCATTATATTATGCATTTGAATTCCTTCAAATACTACCTCTGTGATCTATTCCCTACCTCTCCTCTGAGCTTCCAGACATAAAATTCTAGTACTGGGTAAAAAGGTCCATATAGCCATTTTTCTTGCATTTCCAAACCAAATGTCCAAAACCAACTGAAATTCTTTGCCCACAACTTTCTTTTTCTTCCTGTATTCAGTAGTACCATCCCTACCTATTTACCTTCTTAGGATCCTCTTCACTCATCTTCACACTCTATATCCAAACATTTGACAAGTGCCCTGAGGTTTGCACATGCTCAACCATTTGATTCAACAATTCAATTCCTTCTTTTATGTTCCCAATACTCCAGAAAAGACCCCCTTTTGTCTTTTTACCTTCTGTCATATCATTAAATGGATGTTGGAATTTATGAATCCATCCTCCACATCTCTAAAATTTTCTATCATTTCTTGCACATCTTTATCTCTGCTGCATTTCAGGAAAATTCCTTAGGTTGAGCTTCCAGATCACTAGTTTGCTACTCAGATGTTTCTAGGCTATTATTTAGCCTATTGGCTATGTTTTCATTTTAAGAATTTTATTATTTTCAAGGTTTCTTGTAACACTTACTTTGGTCTTATAAATGTGGAGATATTTATCACCCTGAAGATATTAAATATTCTCACTTTAAAGTCTTTTTCAGACTATTCTATTGTCTCTATTTCCTTGGGAGCAAATCCCTATGTGTGTTAAGAGATTTTGATCTCTTTAATGATGGTGCCCTTTGTAATTCCCTACTGACTTCCTCTTTCATGTGAGAAAATTTTCCCTTGTGCTCTTATGCTTAATCCCATCTACTTTTTCCTTCAACCAGAGATATGCATTTTTTGGTTTTATAATCTTCTCTTTTACATATTTGTCTGAGTTTTGTATGGGAAGCGGCGATTTCAATATATCTCCATCAGTCTTGAACTAAAGGTTTTTATCACCTGTTTGGGGGATTTTGACAATAACCTCCTAACCCATCTGTCCTCCCCAGCCTTTCAAGTCACATGGCAACCACTGCCATCTTTAACAGCTCTTCTAAGAATCCAATCTTTGTGTTCAGTGTTATTCTTCTACCTAAAGTCTACTTCAATTAAAAAAAAAAAAAAAGTGTAGTAAAATGTGCTTCTAGATCCTTCACTCTCAAGAGAAAAAAAGTACTCTAGAGTAGGAATCTTAGCAAAGACCATATAAGGTAAAACCCCTAATTTTAGCCCCATATCCTTTTCTAACTTACCTCCCCACTCCGTCTCTTCATAATCACCACCCTCTAACCATCCCAACTACTCAGAGAATCTATGCAATTTCACATTTCCCTGCCTTTGCTGTGGTTTCACTTCACTTCCACGTCCCATTCACTTGCCAAAATCCAGATAAAATCCTACTATCTCCTCTATGAAACCTTCCATATGTTATGGACGTTTCATGATCAGGACCTACCTAAGATATTACCCATATCCCTATCGGTGTACTTATCTTGTTCTGTATTAATAATGCATTAGAATCCCCAACTAGGGGGCGCCTAGGTGGCTCAGCCAGGTAAGCAGCCAGCTCTTGATTTCAGCTCAGGTCATGATCTCAGGGTCATGAGATCAAGCCCCACCTTGGGCTCCATGTTCAGTGGGGAGTCTTCTTCAGGAGTCTCTCTCTCCCTCTCCCTCTGCCCCTACCCCACTCTCTCTCTAAAATAAATAAATAAATCTTTTTAAAAAAAGGTTAAGTTAGCTTGGTTAAGTGTCCAACTCTTGATTTAAGCTCAGGTCATTGCAGGGTCATGGGATCTAGCCCTGTGTCAGTTCCATGCTGGACGTGGAGCTTGCTTAACATTCTCTCTCTCCCTCGCCCTCTGCCCCTCTCCTCCCCAGTCTCTCTCTCTGGAAAAAAAAATGATAATAATAATCCCCATTTGGCCATAACTTCGTGAGAATAAAAGTTTCTCAGTATTTCTTTCCTTATTTCAAGCAGCGCCTAGCACAATGGTCAGCATATAACAGGCACTCAAGAACCTTTTTAAAATGAAAGATGACCCTTATTCCAGTGACTAGAAATGCTATTTAGCAAATATATATTTATAAAACTAAATTCAAGGAATTAAGGAATTGAAGGAAGTGAAGACATTCAAACTAGGATTCAGTATCCTAGCTTTAGACTGTAGGAAAAATAAATTTCCTCTTCTTGACATTCTGAATGTGTACCAGCCCCAAGTACCACCTCCCTTTCTAAAAAAAGCCCACAGTCATAGCCCAGTCCTCTGGGCTCTCTTACATGCCTTCATGCCTCTTTCATTGTATTTACCACCCTAAAGTGCAACTGCCCGTGTATCTGTCTACACCACTAGATTATATCCCCTCTGAGAGCAGGAACCAGATAGAGTGTTTATCAGAGAATAAATAAAAGTGTGTTGGCTAAATAAATGCTTAAATACCACATCTTCCCTTATTTGTCCTCAGAACAGCCTCGAGCTGTAAGAAAAGCTGTTATTATTCTCATTTCCAATAGATAAACCAGAGTAAATGGAAGTTAAATGAACTCCTGGTCACAGGGGAAGGGAACCTGGTAGCAGAATTTAGGGCTTCTTGAAATAAATCGCCACCTTTCTTTTTACTCCTATATAATAGGAAGCATCCATGATCAGAAATATACGAATGGGACAACTTGGATCTCTTTACATAAAGGAAACCACCCTCACAGTAATGTAGTGAATAAAACCAACCTTTAAATAACCTACAGAGTTCTGTTTCATCCATTCACTGAATACTAAGAGCTTCTAGAACATAACTAATATTATAAACAAAGTAGCTTCCACACACTGGTCAGCACAGCATAACCATTTCTAGCTGCCCAGGGCAACCGTGTTAATTTAACCTGTTCAGAAGAACTTTAAAAAGCTATAAACATCACCAGATTTAGTGTATGTTAATTTCTACCAATTCAGCATTTTCATTACATGTAACACCCTCTCCTACAAACAAGATGCTTCTACTAAAACCTCACATAAATATATAGATTTTAAGTTATTATTTCTCTTATTATTCATTTCATTTGCTATTTATTGTTTACTACACGCCAGGCACGTTACTAAGAGCTATGTAAATTATCTCACTTACTCCTCATAAAAATACCATGAATTAGGTACTATCACTGCCGCATTTTAAAAATGAGAACTGGGGCTCAGAGATATGAAGTAATATGTCCAAGGTCATGCAGCTAAGAAGAGAGGGAGGTAGGAATAGCTCCTAGTCCTTTCTTGTGTCATAGTCCTGGCTCCTCCCCACTATGGACACTGACCCCCTTTAGTGTCCACTGGAAGAATATATTTGGTCAGATATTCTCATAAGTTTGGCATTATCATCATGTTGAACTGTATGAAATTGCTATTTTTGTAGACTACAAATGGTCCAGTGGTTCAACCTAACAGAATGAACTTAAGATCTTAATATCTGTAGTTTTGGCTTCCTTAAAAATGGATTATTTTCTTTTTCTTTTGTATAGTATATGCATTTAATGACTCCTGACATTCTGCCTTTACTCCCTCACCTCCCACCCACTTGTCCTCTCAAAGCAGCCTGGCTCCACTCACTCCTCTGAAATCATTCTCAGCAATGGCCCCGGTGACCCCCTAATTACTAGTCTCTCGGTTCTCATCCTACTTGATCTCTCCCTAGCTTCTGCTAATACTGCCTCCTCCACTCCGATGTTCTCTCTGGGATTCGTCCACACTAAACTTTCCCGGTTCTCTCCCTACCTCTATGACTGTTCCTCTGCAAGCCTTCCTTCTTTCTCTGTCCTACTCACAGGTCTCTTCCTTGGCCCCTCCTTCCAGGAGTTCAAGCTTCTCATTTTTCTTCTTGCTCTACTCTTCCCAGTATATTCCCAGGACGTGCCACATCAAAATACTCAAAGCCATGTTAGCTTTTTCTCCTCAGACCCTTTCCTTTCTTGCCCTAACTTAGATCCATTTCATCTCCCAAATGAAAATCACCCTGCCATTTTGAAATCCCTTCCTAAACTTATTCTGCAGCCCCACCTCCTCTGACTTCTCGAATGCAGCCAGGTCATCATGGTGGTGCACCAGAGTCCTCACCTGGATGACCCATGCCTTTCATGCCTTTATACATATTGTTTCCTTCACTTGATAGAGCCCTTAACCTTCAGATTTCCACTGTCTTTGTGAAGCTTTCTCTACTCTTCCTAAGAATATTCAGTTCCTCCTCAGTGCTCCCAAAGCACTTTGTACATACCGGTAATTTACAATATTTACCAGACTGATACCATGGTAACTTTGTATGGGCCTGTCCCTCCTCATTCCTGTGCTTGTCTTCATTTTTCCTTAAAGAAAGGGACTGGGTTATATTCCCCATTCTACCTCATGTAACACTGAACAAGTGCCAGGCTCATAGTAGGTCTTCAAAAATGTCTGTTTTATTTAACTGATCCATCTGTCTGGTCAGGTTTGTATACAATCTTGTTCAGAGGTAAGGGTTTATGCTAAGTGATTTTTTGGAATCCCTTTCAACACTGATAATTCATTATGTAAGACACACACACACACACACAAAGAGGTAATTAACATTTTAATTTTTTCCTCCTGATATAAACACATTATCACAATATACAACCCTTTCAGGTTCCTGTCGGGAGAAGGTTGCCTCCCCTGAACAAAGAAAACAGATTCTCTTTTTTTTTTTTTTTTTTTAATATTTTATTTATTTATTTATTTGACCTAGAGACAGCACAAATAGGCAGAGTGGTAGGCAGAGAGAGAGGGAGAAGCAGGCTCCCCGCTGAGCAGGGAGCCTGATGGGGGGCTCGATCCCAGGACCCTGGGATCATGACCTGAGCTGAAGGCAGCCGCTTAACCAACTGAGCCACCCAGGAGCCCCGAAAACAGATTCTCTTGAGAACACCTATCAGTTTCGCAAGTCAGCCAGCTGCTCACTTCTGCTTTCTTAAATCCTACTTTAAAAGTCCAAAATGACAAATTATCTCACAGGTCCCTGGCAAATACTTAACACTGCTTTTTGAAATGTCAATGCTGATGCCTACACCTCCTCAGTTTTGCCTCATTTTAAACCAACAGAAATATCTCTTCCTGCCAGCCTACATTTTGTTTTATAAAACATTTTTTCCCCTTTGTTATTTTTCAGGATACAATTTCTCTGATAAACTACCCCTAATTTCTAAACTTTGGGAGTTAAAATATCTATAATTTCATTATCCCGTGGAAGGCCAGGAAGAAGAAATTGAGTCCCAAGTAAGATGACCATAAAAGTGAAAACTGGAGGGGCATCTGGGTGGCTCAGTCAGTTGAGCAACCAACTCTTGATTTTGGCTCAGGTCATAATCTCGGGGTCGTGGGAATGAGCCCCATTTTTAGGCTCTATGCTGGGTGTGAAGACTGCTTGAGATTCTCTCTCTCCCTCTCCATCTGACCCTCCCCCTACTCACCTTCTCTCTCTCTCTCTCTCTAAAATAAAAAAATAATATATTTTTTAAAAAGTGAAAACTGGAAAAATCATAGCTAAAGATTTTTCCAGCAATAACACTTACTAAATGGCATCAACTACTAAAGAAATGAGAAAGTAGGTCGGCAATTAAAACCATTATTATCACATTTTAATCTTCATCAAAGTAAATGTCACTATCCTTGTTTAACAGATCAATAAACTAAGGTTCAGAGAGGGTTAATAATTGCCCAAGGTTACCCAGATAATAAATGGTAGTCCCCTGTCATATGGTAGAATGACCTGAAGTAATTTTCTCAGGAAAAACTGACCTGCCTAAAGGTTACTGCTTCTGCTCACTGACATATGGTTCCTGGTCAATCACCAATTGTTCCCATAAGGGAACAGCAATCCTATACTCTGCATGCATTTATGCTAACAGCCTTCATCCCTTGTTTCACTTAATCACTGAATGAGTTATATATGAGGTAGAGCAGAGTTATGGCCTTACAGATGAGGAAATGAAGCTCAGGACCTGAAGTTCAGAAACAAACTCAACATCTCCCAGTTAGAGGAACAGAGTAAATGTATTCTCAAAGCCAACTCTACTGTCTCAACATGGCCAATGCTGCCCTAAATCAGCAGGATCTTGCCTGAGACTATCACCAGGAACTTGGCTCTACTCTTCTGAAATTCAGTTATAAGTCATATTCAATCCTATTGGTCTTCAAGATGTTCTGAAACATACCCTTCTATCATGCCATTTAATCATAGAGCCATGCACATTTCCCTCTTTAAATCTCACATTGCGGGCGCCTGGGTGGCTCAGTTGGTTAGACGACTGCCTTCGATTCAGGTCATGATCCTGGGGTCCTGGGATCGAGTCCCATGTCAGGCTCCCTGCTCAGCGGGGAGTCTGCTTCTCCCTCCCCCCTCTCATGCTCTCTTTCTCTCTCATTCTCTCTCAAATAAATAAGTAAAATCTTTAAAAAAAATAAAATAAAATAAATTTCACATTGCAATACCTGTCCTCACCAAGCCACCTTTGGGTTTCCAGCCACTGTTTACACTGAGGGTCACTCTAAGAAACAGAAGGGTACAGTTGTAAAGCACTCACACTATGAAACCAGGCTGCTGGGTTCCAATCCCTGGTCTGCCATTCACTATGTGACTTAGGCAAGTCACCTAACTCTCTGTGCCTCAATTTACCCAACTGTAAAATGGGGAAGATGGCCCTACCTATCTCAAAGGGCTTCCATGATTCTATAGTGAATTAATACCTATAGTCCTGCCTATATAATAAAACCCAATAAATATTAGATACTTCACAGATGGTTAGAAGAGTCCATATTGTGAGAAGAAAGAAATAAAAGGAAAATCACAGGGCACCTGGGTGGCTCAGACGGTTGAGTATCCGACTCTTGGTTTCAGCTCAGGTCGTGATCTCAGGGTTGTGAGATCGAGCCCCACATAGCGTGGAGCCTGCTTGAGATTCTTTCTCTCCCTCTCCCTCTCCCTCTGCCCCTCCCCCTGCTTGTGCTCTCTCCCTCTCTCTAAAGCCTGATGCTTTCGGAGGTCACTGTCTTAGTCTGCTCAGGCTGCTATATCAAAATACCACAGACTAGGAGGCTTAAACAACAGAAATTTACTTTCTCAGAGTCTGGAGGCTGAAAGTCCAAGATCAAGGTGCCAGCAGGGTTAGTGTTTGGAGAGCTCTCACCAAAGAGAAGAAATCAGTGTGTGAACACAGGGAGGGAGAGTTTGAGCTCTCTTGTGTCTTCCTTTAAAAGCATACTAATACTTCCCCTCCTGTAATGAATCATGGAACACTACATCAAAAACTAATGATGTAATGTATGGTGATTAACATAACATAATAATAATAAAAAAAAACTAAAAGCATACTAATACTATCAGATCAGGGGTCCACCCTATGACCTCATTTAAACTTAATTACTTCCTTGGAGCCCCCATCTGCAAAAACAGTCACACTGGGATCTGGGCTCCAACTTATGTATTCTGCCCTGGGGGGCGGGGCAAAAACTTTCAGTCTGTAACAGTCACCGAAAAAGTAACTTTGGGGTTTGGCTAAAAGGAGGTCCCCAGTGAGCTTAAAAATAAGTTTTCATGACTCTGACTTATTCAGCCAACAATGTAGCATGTTTACAATTCCTCTCTTTTTATTCAGGGAAACATTTTTGGAAGATTAAACGGAATCCTAAGTTTCATTTATTTTGACAGAAAAATAGTATGATAAATTACAGACTAAGATAAAATAACTATACTTATGTTGTTGGCCATGGAAGACAGAAGTACTTGGTATCTACCAAAATCTTTTTTCTATTATCAGTTTTTCATTATTAAAAATCACTGCTATTCTTAGCCCTTAAAAAAAAAGTCCTTAACCTTTTTTCAAAGAAAAACTGGCCAGAATAGCATGGACATGAATTTTCATTGTATAAATTATCCCAATCAAAATTTGTATTAACCTCTGACATCTTCATCCTTCCCTTGTACCAAATCTAGGGCTAATTAATACCTACTTAAGTATTCAATTTTTGCCCTAGAGGCCAAGATAAACTTGTCCACAAGACAAGAATATATTTGCTCAATAGTGAAGCCCAATGAGGAGAGAATCTCTATTTTTATTTCATAAAATATTTTATATAAAATTTAACTATAGCAAAGAAAATTTGGAGGCTGTACAAAGGGGAAAAGATTTATGATATCACCTCTATTAGGTAACAGTTGCTACCATTCTTTGGGCTTTTCCTTCAAGTTTTTTTTTCCATGCATATTTTTATAAAACTTTAATTATGGTGTACACATAATTTATATTCTGTTTTTCTCAATTAATACTTCCACTGGTACACAGTCATGGATACCCGTGCTGACTACACAACATATAACTGAAATACTATTTTAACTATTTCCATGGTGGTGGCCATTAATATTGCTTCTAGTCATCATAATTTTGTGATGGACATAATTGTGATGGAAATTTCCTACACGTATCTTTTTTTTATCTTTGTATTATTTCCTTAGGTTTAAAGTGTAGACCTTCACCAGAAATCTATTTGTTTTACCAGCTAATTTTTTAAGAACTCAAAATATGCCATTGAAATTCTACCACTAACAGTATGGCTGCTAGTGAAACTAGTTGTCAGATGTCAGTAATCAGAAGTCTTCAATAATTAGTTATCTTCAGATAACATGTCTTAATCTCTACAAGATTGATTCAGTCATTCTCAGACATCTTAAGAGAAAATACACATTAAATTGCATGTATAAGCATTATTTAGCTACTGGTGAATAAACTTTGCAAATCTTCATGGAAGTTTGCCAGATTCTTCAAATCCCTGTAACTATAAAATATAAAGTAGTACAGGGTGCTTGGGTGGCTCAGTCGTTTAATCAAGCGTCTTGACTCTTGATTTCAGTTCAGGTCATAATCTCAGGGTCCTGGGATCAAACCCCGCATCAGGCTCTGTTCTCAGCTTTGTGCTTAGGAGTCTGCTTGAGGATTCTATCCCTCTCCCTCTACCCCTCCCCCTGCTGGTGCTCACTTTCTCTCTCTCTAAAATCAATAAATATGAATGGATAAAGAAGATGTGGTCCGTATGTACAATGGAATATTACTCAACCATCAGAAAGGATGAATACCCAACTTTTGCATCAACATGGATGGAACTGGAGGGGATTATGCTAAGTGAAATAAGTCAAGCAGAGAAAGTCAATTATCATATGGTTTCACTTATTTGTGGAACATAAGGAATAGCATGGAGGACATTAGGAGAAGGAAGGGAAAATGAAGGGGGGGAAATGGAAGGGAGAGATGAACCATGAGAGACTATGGACACTGAGAAACAAACTGAGGGTTTTAGAGGGGAGGGGGGTGAGGGGATGGGTTAGCCCGGTGATGGGTATTAAGGAGGGCACATACTGCATGAAGCACTGGGTGTTATACACAAACAATGAATCATGGAACACTACGTCAAAAACTAATGATGTACTGTATGGTGACTGACATAACATAATAAAATAAATAAAGCTACTTTCACAACTTAAAAATAAATAAATATTATATATATACATATATAAAGTTGTACATTGTATTCTATCTGGATGTAATAAAAAGCTGTCTTTATGGTGAGGAGTAGATGATTTTTTTTTAAAAAATAGCATACATTATATATTCTTTATTTTTTTTTAATTTTATTATGTTATGATAGTCACCATACAATACATCATTAGTTTATATATTCTTTAATTGACCCAAATAAGAGATTTGCTTTTCAAAAATAAGACTAGGGTGCTGACATGGGGTGCTGCTTTTGCTCCACTCCTCCCTGATGCCCTGCCAGGTCTGGGACACAGAGATGGGCTTTCCTCACCTAGAAAGACCTACACTTCTTACCACGAGTGCAACTTATTTTAAAATGAAGTGAACTTTTTTCCCCTCACATCCTGATACAGGAAAATGGGAGTCACACGACTGTGGTTGTAAAGGACAAAAAGCTATAAAAATGAAGGCACTTTTTAAAAAAAATGATCATGAACTACTTTCATAATAAAAAAAATAAACTTTCATTTCTGTGTCCTTTGACATAAAGCATAATGAAGCAGGCACTAGCAGTTCACAGTCATCTAGAAATCACTAAGAACATTTTTTTCTGTAACAAAAAAAAAGGGGGGCGTTATTTTTAGCACCTTGGAGCTGGAATCATCAATAATTGGCGTTCTAATTTGAAAGTCGTTGGGATCTGTTTATTTAAGTGATTTTGATCAATCCCCTGCCAAGTCTAGTTTGTTTCCCTGCTCTTCAACCACCTTGTTTCCTATTCCACTTTCCAAATTAATACACTACATTTTATCACAAAGGCTAAATTTTCTTAAAGAACAACAGGATTCTGCTTTTTTTCTTTTTTTGGTACCAATTCTCTTTTTCTTTGCATCTAACAGAGAAGTGCTTTTTCAGTCTTCCTTTCATCTCATACAGACCTAAAGAATATTTTCTTGTCATTTTTGGTTCATTTCACATTCTATTCACCATTAATTTCCTGGTTTTACCCTCATCTGCCATCACTGATATGCCCTATTTCCCTATTTCTAGTGCAATACTCTTTTCTAATCTCTACTCTGTTGGCCATTTCAAATCCGCAGGTCTGTGTAGTTACAAAGGTTCCGCCCTCTTCTCTTCATCCTCTTGCCACCCTTTCAAGGGCTGTTCTAAGAAGCAACCCAGTACACGTAGATCCTTCCACTTAGAGATCCTTTTCTTATCATTTATTTAAGCTTAAGGAAGTTGACTTTCTGGAAATCCATTTTCTTTAGATTGCTGTTTTCACTTCTTTGAAGTTTACACAAAGACAACCAATCTTTAAATGCATTTTCTTATTTAAATGAAATGTTCATTAAAGAAAGAGCTCTAGTAGACAGGCCAAAGTTCAAGAGTAGCTATAAATACCAACATAATCTCACCTCTTTTTGCTCTCTCTCCCCAGACCCTACCCAGAGGTGTTTCTACAACCATGTTCCACATATACTCTCTTGCCTTTAATCCACAGACTGTGCTATGATTCTCTCATTAAATAGTTGTGTCCAATACACACTTAGGATGATGGTTTGTTTGTCTTCAATCTCATCATGACTTATCAAGATGGCTGAAACCTGGCAACATCTGTCAGAGATAGTTAATAAACTGGTCGAAGGGCAGATTAACTGTTGATGAGTGATTCTGAGTAGTCTAAAAAATACGGAGTAAAATGGGAAAAACACAGCCTGAACTTAGTAATGAAAGTAGATTTCTTATGAATGACATTCCCCACAGTGATTAGTAATTAAGTTAATCCTTCATTATGTGCTTCACTGATCACTATCAAGAATGACAAAACACATTTGCCCTTTTTTTCAATTAAAATATGTGGAAGTACAGAAATCTGAGAAAATGAAAGTTTGGCTTTTAAAATGTCCCTCAACTTGGGGCACCTGGGTGGTGCAGCCAGTTAAGCGACCAACTCTGGGTTTCGACTCAGATCATAATCTCAGGGTCCTGTGGTTGAGCCCGCCTTGGCCTCTGAGCTCAGCAGAAGTCTGCTTGGGAGTCTCTTTCCCTCTCCCTCTGCCCCTCCACATGTGATTGCGGGCAAACATGTTCTCCCTCTCTCCCTCCCTCTCTCTCTCTCAAATAAATACAAAAATCTTTTAAAAAGTAAAGTAAAATGTCCCTCAACCATACTTGGTTGCTTTGTTGGCTTTGCTGCATCTCTTAGCATCTCAATTCCACATCTGGAAGATATAATGAACTTTCCTGGTGTTGTTAACGACAAATGGTACAGCCACCTTCTTTTGCAGCTTGATTCTCCTGGTCAATGCCACATGCCACCTGATTCATGATTCAACTCCATTTAATAATTCAACACTAGCAAATGCAACAGTTTCCTTATTAAAGGCACTAAGACTTATGTTCTCTGAATTTTTAAAAAAACTTTAAATAAACCATAACTTACTTGAAAAACAATTTTTCCAAGAGATTTATGCATACAGTGACTACACCTGGGTATCAATTACTTTATAAAATTGCTTTTGTCCAAGGCTAGCATGAGAGCCCTGGGAAGCAGAGCGAGGCAGGAATGAGAAGAATGAGACATGATCCCCATGACATGATTTATAATGTATTTTTGAAGAAATCTAAAAATATATTAGGGAGCATCTATCTGGAGTTTCTGTCTGATTTCTTTGAACATAAAGGTTTTCTAATCTATTTGTATTTCTACTTTTTAAAAAGCATTTTATTTGTAAGCAATTTCAGGATCACATCTAGTCCATAAAGGACATAAATTGAGATCTTTTTATACATGATTATTCCATAGTGAACACAACCTGAAGAAAAACATGTCTCCAGAGTTCCTACTTTCACCTTTCTCTCCTGTGGTCTCCTAATTCTGATGGAAACCCTTATGATTTAAATAAAGTGATAAGTGCTTTTCTATGACAGAATAACCAGCTTCACAGAATTATGTGAATAATGCATCATTACATTGATATAATAAACCTTTGACCACTGGTATTTCTGATAACTACTCTTCATAGTTATCAGAATCTTAGAAATCTTAAAATAATCAAGTAATGGGCCTCTGGTATTGAATATGTTCTAATAAACTGAGAGACAGACTCAAGTACAAGGTGTAAATATGCTACATAACAGATTTTAACATAAATCATTATTAATTCTCATAAAACTCTGTATGACAGATATTTTATCCTCCATGAACTGATGAAGAAAGAGAAGCTAATAAATTAAACTATCTTGCCCAAGTCGTATGGGTAGTAATGGCAGAGCTGGGATATGAACTCCACTGTGTCTGATTTCAAAGCTTTTCACTATATCATGCTGCCTTTGTTTTCAATTAAGTTTAGGATTCCCTAAATTCGTGAAAGACACACATCCCATAAATTAAAATCAACAGTACATTGAAACCTTGATTTTAACTAACAGCTTTCAAGCAAAACATTTTCCTAACATTAATAAGGAAAACACTGACTCATCTAACTTCTGTTTTTTAGTGTGCTTCCCCTCTATCACCCAGCGCCATCAAGATGCTGGTAAGCACTCATATGAACGGGAGGTAAATACCAGCCCGAGAAGAAGAGACACAGAAGGTCTGAATAATCTACAAACTTGGGTAACCACCTCCCAAACAATCAAGAGTAAACTGAATTAAATGGTTTGCTTAGTGTGTGTCTAGAAAGGG
This sequence comes from Leptonychotes weddellii, assembly GCF_054177405.1. NCBI lineage: Eukaryota > Metazoa > Chordata > Mammalia > Carnivora > Phocidae > Leptonychotes > Leptonychotes weddellii. The sequence goes on along the minus strand of NC_138371.1, from coordinate 162,984,912 downwards.
AAAATAATTTATTTTCAATTACAAAGAACAGTCTTTAGTATTTTTTCAGTAAACTGAATTCATTTTTAAAAGTGAAAAATGATCTCAAGTACTTAAAGCATACTATTTTTAGATATCTCTTCAACTTAAATAATTTAGAGATTCAATTCTATTCACTTGCAGTAAAACACTTACAAGTATTTAAGGTTATTCTTGAAATTACCCTGCCTGTTAATATATATATATTGAGTCACTTGCCTAAATATAAAGTGGTTAAAGAACATTCACGTATCACTATTTTTACTCCAAGTTTTGTTTCGATCTGTGAAAAAGTTTTTCTGGAGCTCTGTAAATTTTGAAACTCATTATTTTATTTTATAGGGATATTAGCTTCATTATGCAACATGTTCAATCGCTGCTATCAGTAGGATCTGTGTTCATCCACAGAGATATTTCAAATGAAGTGAAAAACATTTGTAGACTACATTATGTTATGATAGTGAATGACTTTAAAAGATATCAAGTTCTACTTAAGGAGTTTTCTATGAAATAGCATTTATATTAGAGAAAGGGTGGGGGAGGTGAAAGATGGAAGTCATCAGAGTTTCATTTATTTTTAAATATAATTAAACTCTCAGAAAGCATCAGCATTTTAACTTTGAAATATCTTTTTTAAAGACATTACTGAAATCCCCTATTACTGTTTCTAGATTTTCTAATGCATCTCTGAAAATGAATTCACTTTAATAAGTGGGAGGATGTGTGAAGAAAAACAGGCTGTAAGCATAAAGGAAGGATAAAATGTTTAATTGTATTAATTATACTTTGATGACATGCCATTGTCACTGACATGTATTTGCTGCATTTATAAACTTCTAGAACAATATAGTGATAAGATACGGTCATGGGTTTCAGAGTTGTCTGAAGCACAATTCATATACCTTTTTACCACAGATAAATGGAAGTGCAAGATACAGCCTTCTCATTGTGTGAGGAATCATCTGTGTCCTTGTGAATATTTTATTGCATGTAACACCATGGGTTTACCCTCTGGTTGAGGACTTAAATCACTGCCTTACGAAGTACTGATTTGATCCCAGATTCTTTCCCATCAGTCTCGTTTTCCCTACACTACTAAAAATAAATGAGGAAAAAAATACGATTATTTTCACATTTTTTTTATAAAATACAATCTTTTTAAATGACCTAAGCACTAATTTGAATGGCAGTTGAGAATACATTGATCTATGCTGTCACTTTCATTTTCTTCTAATATTGTCGTGGTAAGACTTGAAAATACTAATTTCTCCAGGCTCAAAATAGATACTTGATTTAAGGCCCAGTGCCACACCCAAAAAATGTACTAAACTTTATGTGGCTTATGAACTGTGGCACTACTTGCTCATTTTTGTATTTCTCATAGCATTGAGCAGAGTCCTACTAACACATGCTAGGAAGTTACTATTCTGTTAAGTCAAGAAGTAAAAATAAATATATACACTTTGTAAATTCTTGTTTATGTTATACATGCTGTGAGCCCTATGCAAAACTCAAGAAGAAAAATTACTCTTTTCTATGAACATTATTTATTAAAAAAAAAACTTGCTTACATCTAACAAATTATTTTAATTTATATGTGCTTTTTTGCTGAATCTTTCAGTATTTCAGGAAAAAAGTTTTTATTCCCAACTGACAATAGGGAACAGCAGCTCATCCTTAATTCATTAAGTGCCATTTTTTACCCACTGACATTTGTCAAATTATAGGATTCATTATAACAGGGATGTAGAGTTATGGCTTTAGCTCTTTTTGTTCTAATCCTTTTTTCATGTATTCTTTCTTTTGATTTGTGACCTTCATTACCAAGAGAGCTCATTTAATGCTTTCAGTTCAGTTCCAAGAGGATAAGCAGTCAGATACTGTAGGAATTATTTTACATACCATAGTTATTAACATGATTACTCAGAGAAATTATATATATATTTTTTAAAGATTTTATTTATTTATTTGACAGAGAGAGACACAGCGAGAGAGGGAACACAAGCACGGGGAGTGGGAGAGGGAGAAGCAGACTTCCTGCGGAGCAGGGAGCCCGATGCGGGGCTCGATCCCAGGACCCTGGGATCATGACCTGAGCCGAAGGCAGACGCTTAACGACTGAGCCACCCAGGTGCCCCTCAGAGAAATTATATTAATATCCAACGCACTCCAATACTTCCAGGAAAAAGAAATGCTTCTTTATCAGAATTTTTCCTTTAGCACAGAGAACACATTCTTTACTATTTACAGTTAAAATCCCCAAGTGAAAGTTTCCTCAGCCAAGTAGAAATGCATTATATAAAGAGTTCATTGTTGATGCAGATCACCTAGGTCACAGATTGATATTTTTTTCTGATTATCAAATAATGTATTCTGATTATACTAAATTTAGAAAACAGAAAATAGTATAAATTAAATAAAATCACCCATAATCCCACATACCTAGAAATAACCCTATCATTTTAATAGGTTTCCTTCATCTTTTTTTCTATTCATGTTAAAGATACTTTGTGTGTGTAAATTTAAGATTATTCTATATTTAGATTTCTATAAATCACTTTTTACCTAACATTATATCATGAGTACTTTCCCTGTAATTAAATATTCTGCAAAAGTTGGGGCGCCTGGGTGGCTCAGCAGGTTAAAAGCATCCAACTTGATTTTGGCTCAGGTCATGATCTCAGGGTCCTGGGATCGAGTCCCGCACTGGACTGACTCCTCAGCAGGAAGTCAGCTTCTCCCTCTCCCTCTGTCCCTCCCCCACCCCATTTGTGCACTCTCTCTCTCTCTCTCAAATAAATAAAATCTTTAACAAAAAATTCTTCAAAAGGATCATTTTAATTTTAACATAAAATAAACGTACCATAACTTATTTTAATATCTTCTTACTAAAACTGTACAAAATCCAAACTAACCTACATAGTAAAGCTAACCAGTGATTGCTGATGTAGGGGAAAGATAGGGCAGGAGAAAAAATTTAAAAGGGGCACAAGAAAACTTTTGGAGATGACAGATATGTTCATTATTTTGGTTGTGGAGAGTTTCATAGTAAAACATGTATCAAAATGTATTGAATTTTATAAATTTTAAATATTCACAGTTACTGAATGTCAACCATGCCTCATAAAGCTTATAAAAATAATTTTTAAACATTCTCTTATTGCATGGGGCACCTGACTGGCTCAGTTGGTAGAGCATGCCACTCTTGATCTCAGGGTTGTGAGTTCCAGACCCCCGTTTGGTGTAGAGATTACTTAAAAAAAAATAAAACCTTTCAAAAAAAACTCTCAGGGCGCCTGGGTGGCTCAGCCAGTTAAGCACCCGACTCTTGATTTTGGCTCAGGTCATGAGCTCAGGGTCATGAGATTGAGCCCCATGTCAGGCTCCATGCTCAGCACGGAGTCGGCTTCAGATTCTCTTTCACCCTCTCCCCTGCCCCTCCCCCCCGTAAATGGATGAGATCATTAAATAAATAAATAGATAAAGAAATAAATAAATAAAATTGGCCTATCATGGTCCACTTTGAAGCAGCACATTTTGGAGCTAAACAGTTTTCATATTTGAATTGTTTTTCTTCCATAAACACAGCCAAAGCTGGCTCCCTATAAATTCCACCCATTGCAACTAGTTCTGCCCTCGTTAGCAAACCCCTCTTCCATGACAGCCCTAGGGATATCTGCCAATAGCAAGCAAATTTCCTTTCAGTTCCTGTTATAATTAGACTGAACAATTCCCTCAACTCTTCCTCAGTATAGCACAATTTTTAAGTTACTTTACCTTTCTATTTTTAAAGTACACTTTCATTCATCCATACTTCTATTCATCCATACTTCTATTTGATGTTTAAAAAAAAGAAAGAAAGAAAGAAAAGGAGGCCTGTTGATGATAATCACAGCCAATGTATTCCCCAAAGTGTGAGATGAAGGAAGAAGAGAGTTTCAGCCAGGATTCTCTCATTAACTAACAAGAGAGGTGCTAGGTCCAACTCAACATATAAATCAGATGGAGACAGCAGATTTCAGAAGCATGTCTCTGGTGGTCTCACTGGAAGTTTCCTCAGCAAAGCCAGGCCTCAGAGGTGGCCTTCCCCTGCTGACCTCTTCTTTGAGTAATGTGGCACTCTGGTGAACAACTTGATGGTCCCAGTGCTGGCGTCAGAGAGAACAGCTGTGAGAATACCCAGCTCCTAATAAACAGTTGGTCGATATGGGACACATGGAGAGAAAAGCTTACCAATTCTAATATAAAATGTCCTCTTCCATAAAGAGCACCATTATCAGTCTTGGATAAGAAATGTATCATACGCAACTCTGCAGGTCTCAGTGATGATACTATTTTTCTTGGAGAGCCAACAATGAAGGGAAATGAAGAGATAGTCTACAAACTCAAAGGAACAACTGTTAGGGACAGTCAGGAGAAAAACATCCAAACTCCGTGATTACTGAGAAGAATTTTTTTGCAATTTTCAAGCCCAGCAAAATGCTTAGGGCCTGTAATCTTAAAAAATAATAATTAAAGAAGTTAAAGGAATGGACTGTAATAGGAAAACAAGAAATAGATAAATCACAGGAAAGTGTGTGGGAGATTACAATGCAAAGAATTAGTAAATTTAAAACCTATAAAAAAGATGAAACCAAAACCTCAGAAATAAAGAGAAAAAGGATTACACTGCTAAAACTTAAATGGGTGAAAAATAATAATCAGAAAAAAAGAGCCAAAGGAAAAAATATCAAAGATAGAAAATTAATGAAAGATAAATGAAGGTAAAACCAGGGCACCAAAAAAAAAAAGGGGCAAGAAGTAAGACAAGTGAAAAAGAATAATTATTATGTAGAATATTAAAAGAACTAGAAAGAGAAAGTCAAACATTAAAAATATATAAAACTATAAGCTGAGACATACATGGAAAAATGCTCAATGTCACTCATCATCAAGGACATGCAAATCAAAACCATAATGAGATGTCACCCCACAAGTGTCAGTATGGTGGTTATTATAATAAAACAAAAAAGTGTTGGCAAGGATGTAGAGAAATTGGAATACTCGCACACTGCTGGTAGGAATGCAAAATGGTGCAGCCGCTATGGAAAACAACAGTCTGAAGTTTCCTCAAAAAAGTTAAAAATAGAACTAGCATATGATCTGCCAATCCCACTTCTGGGTATTTGTCCAAAAGAACTGAAATCAGGATCTCAAAGACAGATTGGCACTCCTATGTTCATTGCAGCATAATTCACAATAGCAAGACAGCCAAGGTGTGGAAACAACATAAACATCCATCCATAGACAAATGAATGGATAAAGAAACTGGCGTGTGTGTGTGTTGTACATAAATATATGTATATATACACACAATGGAATACTATTCAGAATTTAAAAAAAAAAAAAAGGAAATTCTGCAGTGTGTGACAATATGGACGAACCTTGAAGACATCATGCTGAGTGAAATAAGGCAATCACAGAAACACAAATGCTGCATGTGTCACTTATATGAGGTATTTAAAATAGTAAGATTCATAGACTCCACGAGTGGAACAGCGTTTCTGGGGACTGGGGGAGGGGAAAATGGAAGGTACTAGTCAACAGACACAGTTTCGGTCAAACAAGATGAACAAGCTCTAGAGAGCTGCAATAAAACACTGTAACAATCGTATATTAGACACTTAAAATTTTAAGAGGGGAGAACTCATGTTAAGTATTCTTTCTGCAATAAAATAAATAAAATTATAATAATAAATTAATATGATAGAAAATAAAAGAATAACAATAGCAAACGGCAAAAAGATTTTTTAAGTTAAACCAGGAACGTTTTTATAATCTGAAAGGGAAAATATCCTAAGCGTTAATTGGGCTCATAAACCAAGATAAACAGTCTAAAGGAGAATACACTAAAACAGTATAAATGAATAGAAGACGTTCTTTAAATAGTAAAGTAAGATACATGCTTCTCTTAGATGCAGTTAAGAACTTTAGAGTTTGGTGCAAACGTGGCAGATCCCCTGCAGATTAGCCCAAGACTTACAGTTCCTGGCAAAGGCTATCAAGATGGTTTTAATGGAAAGCTGAGGTATCGAGCTGATGAGAGCCTAGGAAGATCAAAACAGCACACTTCTCATGACAGATGCTCACCCAAGCCCTGACATCCACTGGCCCTCAAATGCCTTGCTTGCAGGGAGGAAGAGGGAAGTGAGGGCATGGTTTTAAAAATGCACGCAGCTGAGAGAGGCTGCTGGGCCATAGGAGTGTGTTTCAGGGATTGGGAAGCCGGGGAAGGTCTGAACATTTCCAATAACTACAGAGAGTGAGGCATCAGAGAGGAGGAAATTGGAAATCTGAGAGCAGTGGTAATTGAAGGAGGAAGTTCCAGACTAGATAGGCTAGGATAAAGAGCTCAGAGAAAACTGCAGAGAAATTCATTAAATGTAAATCCTTTTATAAAGCAGTTTTTAATGCAATACTACAGAGCTCACTGAAAAGCCAAGGCTTAACCAACAGGGCCAATAATGAATGCAGATTTGGGGATATAGTTGCTCTTGGCATTACTTCAAGAAAAAAGAATTAGGGAAAGACAAGTTCACAATGATTGGTTAGGTAACTTATTCCTCCCCATGGATTTCACCCCATGTTTCATAGACCCTAAAACCTTCCCCAACTGGGATCTGGTAACCCCTCCCTGTAACAGCATACATCATTAATGACTTTCCCAGAAATGATATTTTGCCTAGAGGACAATATAACTTGCTTCAATGGCAGCAAATCTTAATCCATGCAAAGAGCCTAATTAACCCCTCAGGAATGGTTCCTTCTGGGTCAATTCAAATTAGTTGCCAAGAGTATTCCCACTGTCTCTTAAAAGGCCCAGGGTTCCAGGCCACCTAAAGGGGTGGGTGACATCAAGAGGGGAAGAGCTCCCAGGCACACACATGCTTTTTCAATCAAAGCAACTCAGTTCTGCTATTACCTCCTTTAAAATTCTTTTTTAAGGGGTGCCTGGGTGGCCTTCGGCTCAGGTGATGATCCTGGGGTCCTGGGATGGAGCCCTGCATTGGGCTCCCTGCTCAGCGGGGAGTCTGCTTGTCCCTCTGCCCTCTGCCCCTCCCCACCACTTGTGCTCTCTCTCTTTCTCTCAAATAAATAAAGAAAATCTTTAAAAATAAATAAAAATAATTTAAAAATAAAATTCTTTTTTAAAAAGCTCCCTAACAAATAACATTTGGAAAACCCTAGGATAAGTTGTCGTATTTACTAAAAAGTTACCATTCTTCTCCCCAAAATTGTATAGCCTTCATTTTTGGTGGAAATATTTTTCAAACTCTTTGCTATTATTGTCCCCTCAAACTCTGGAGCTAGATTAGTCAGTCTGACATTCTGCATAAGGAACTACAATTTAAAACATACTGTACTGGGGTGCCTGGGTGGCTCAGTCATTAAGCGTCTGCCTTCGGCTCAGGTCATGATCCCAGGGTCCTGGGATCGAGCCCCACATTGGGCTCCCTGCTCAATGGGAAGCCTGCTTCTCCCTCTCCCACTCCCCCTGCTTATGTTCCCTCTCTCGCTGTGTCTCTCTCTGTCAAATAAATAAAGTCTTTAAAAAAAAAAATTAAAAATAAAATAAATAAATAAAACATACTCTACCAGTTTGTTAGGGCTGCCATAACAGAGTACCACACACTGGGGGGCTTCAGCAACAGAAATGTACCGTCTCACATTATCTAGGCTAGGAGTCTGAGGTCAAGGTGTCAGTAGGGCTGGTTCCTGCTGAGGCCTGTGAGGAAGGATCTGTCCCAGCCCTCCCCTGTTGGCTTGGAGATGGCTGTCTTCGGGCTCATGGGGAAAAGGCCATTCTTGGAAAAGACCGTCTCCAAATAAGGTCACATTCTGAGTGTTAAAACTGCAATATATGAATTTGGGGGAGACACGATTCAAGCCATAATACGTACTATTTACATATGACCATTACTACTACTCAAAGTAATAATTCAGATGAATTTTTTAAAGATCAGATGAATTGCTCCAAAATAACTTTGATTCTTGGTTCCCAGCCATTCCTGGTTCCATGCAAACTAACAAAGATACTAATCCCAAGGACTTTCTTTTTTTTTTTTTTTTAAAGATTTTTATTTATTTATTTAACAGAGATAGAGAGAGAGCACAAGTAGGCAGAGCGGCAGACAGAGGGAGAGGGAGAAGCAGGCTCTCCGCTGAGCAGGAAGCCCGATGCGGGGCTCGATCCCAGGACCCTGGGATCATGACCTGAGCTGAAGGCAGCCGCTTAACTGACTGAGCCACTCAGGCGCCCCCCCAAGGACTTTCAATGAGTTTATTGTAATATTACTACAAGAATCATAACAGACCATGTTTCAACAAATCAAACTCCAAATTATGTCAAGCAAAACTATGCTCTTTCCACCCTCTGTAATTTAGTTATTAGATTATCTGTATGCATACGTGCCTGCCATAAAATCCTCCTTAAGAAGCAAGAAATGGGGGTGCCTGGGTGGCTCAGTCGTTAAGCGTCTGCCTTCGGCTCAGGTCATGATTCCAGGTCCTGGGATCAAGCCCCGCATTGGGCTCCCTGCTCCGCGGGAAGTCTGCTTCTCCCTCTCCCACTCCCCCTGCTTGTGTTCCCTCTCTCGCTGTGTCTCTCTCTCTGTCAAATAAATAAATAAAATCTTAAAAAAAAAAAAAAAAGAAGCAAGAAATGGTCTTCTTTCAGAAACTGAACAATCATGGCCAGAATAAACCACTCACAATATTGCCTATAACAACCACTGAAACTGTCATGTTTAAGAAACAGTTTTGAAGAAGACATCTTAAAAGTGAGACAGAAAAAAATTTATTTCCAGAATTCCTCTGAGGAAGAAGATAAAAAAAAAATAAATACTTTGATAAACCTTTTAGAATGAAGGAAAAGATCCCAAGTACATTTAAATTTTAAAATGACCATTATTAAGCTCTCTACATCAAATCAGGAGAATGTGCATAGCTTCTAGCAGAGAGAGGGAATGGGGATGAGGGGAGGACAGTGAAGGAAGAGAAGCAGGGAAAGGAGAGAACTTGGAGACATAGAAAGGCTGTCTGGTATAAGATAATTTCCCCCCACTCTCTGAACCCTCCAATCTCTAGGAAACCAACAAAAGGAAATGGGGGCTTTGGGCACTTGAAGAAGCTGAGCTTTGCACCCATGTGAGGCAAAACCATTGAGCACTCTTCTGGAGAAACCAGGTAGGGAGAAGCACCTCAGCTGACATCTGGATTATAGGAATAACTTCTTCCATCTGGTTATTTCAGGATACACTTTAAGGCTAACCCACCGTGCACACATCATGATACAGCATAGCCCAAAGTCAGAGACTGTCCATGAGAGGACATCTCTGGGACAGAAAACCAGAAAATCCCCAAAATATTCTGGGCCACCACACTGCTAGCTCTTCATGAGACAGAACCTAATAATTAATCAACTTTACTAGTTATAAGAACATTCAAATCTGCTTTTATTTTTTATTATTATGTTGTGTTAATCACCATACATTACATCATTAGTTTTTGATGTAGTGTTCCGTGATTCATTATTCGCGTATAACACACAGTGCTCCATGCAAAACGTGCCCTCTTTAATACCCATCACCAGGCTAACCCATCCTCCCACCCCCCTCCCCTCTAGAACCCTCAGTTTGTTTTTCAGAGTCCATCGTTTCTCATGGTTCATCTCCCCCTCCTATTTCCCCCCCTTCATTCTTCCCTGCCTGCTATCTTCTTCTTCTTCTTTTTTTTTTTTTTGACATATAATGTATTATTTGTTTCAGAGGTACAGATCTGTGATTCAACAGTCTTACACAATTCACAGCACTCACCATAGCACATACC
>NC_138371.1:162959248-162974927 GCF_054177405.1 Leptonychotes weddellii | reverse complement strand
CAATAAATGTGCATCAGAAGCAACTCGGGAATTTTTTGACAATACAGGTTCCCAGGCCCCACCCCAAACATACTGACTTGGAAACTCAGGGATGAGGCTGGGTAAATATATTTAAATGATTCTGCTGCAGCAGGTGTGGGGAACTTACTTCAAAACCTCCGGGAAGATGCTGTCACCGCCTCTTGCTTCCCCATGCTCTCACTCTAGAACAGTCCAAATCACCAGAACACTGCATGTCAAGGTGACCTGACTCAGCTTCCCCATCAATCAACAAGCACACAAGGGGTTGATGAAACCACAAAGAAGTGTAAAATCCTCCAAGGAAAGTGTCAAGGATAAGAGCAGAATTAAGGGCATGCATCTAAATAACACCAACATTTGAAGGGCATCTGAAGGAAAAAGAGAACTCTGGAAAAACCAAAAAGGGAATAGGCAAAGACAGAAGAAGAATCGGGAAAACCTGATAACTTTAACAGATAGCTTCAACCAGTAATTAATTAATCACACAGAAGGATAGCAAGTATTTATTGGAGTTAGCATAGTAGATATCTCCAGCAACCTTAGCAAGGGCAATTTTGCTAGAGTAGCAGAGGCTGAAATCCACCTGCAGTACAGGGAGGAATGGAAACATAGTAAGAAGACTAAAAGCAAGTGCAGAAGCATAAAGAAGTTGGAATGCACCAGAACAGAGTGAGACTTCCACTCAGCCAAGAGCTGTTGTTGTTATTCATTTTTTAAGGAAGAGAGACACTTGAGATCCTTTCAAAGAAAGGAAATATTGGAGCTTCGGGGGCGGCCAGTTCAAGAAGGGTCCCTGTTGGTGAAGCAAGTGCACAGAGGAGTTGGGAGACCAAAGCAAGGGCTTGGCTGGGTAGACTGCTATTAAATGGAGAGCCAGACATTTCATTGTCTTTAACTAGAGAAAAAATAGGGTAAAGGTGGGTGGAACACAGTTAAATTTTTAGGTGGAAGTGGGAAGAAATAACCTTGATGGACCCAATTTTCTCGAAGCAGAAGAAAACAAAGTAGGATAGAGGCTGAAGGGGGAGCCTGCAGAGGTCAAACTTTGAGTTCATGACTAATGAGAGAACAAGTATAAAGACAGCCTAGCGGCTTGGATGAGCCAGAATTCCATGATAATGTTATGACAAGAGCCTGCACAGTTGTGTAGTTTGTTTTTGTTTTTTTTTGTTTTAAGACATTTATTTAGTTAGTTAGTTAGTTAAGAGAGAGCGCAAGGGCAAGCTGGGGGAGGGAGAGGAACAAGCCGACTCCATGCTGAGCACAGAGCCCGACACGGGGCTTGATCCCATGACCCAGAGACCACAACCTGAGCAGAAGTCAAGAGCCAGACACTCAACCAACTGAGCCACCCAGGCGCCCCAACAGGGTTCAGCAGACAGGGTCAGGCGAGAGGAAGCAAACTGTAGTATCAACCCCATTCCAGATTTTGCAAAGTGAAGTGCAGCAGAAGGATACGTGTAGCAAGGCTAGAGGTGCTGGTGAAGGAAGAGCTTGAACGATAAACCACATGGCCCCTAGTCAGCTGGAAAGGAATAGAGGTCAAGAGGGGACTGATTGGTAGTTGCAGAGAAAAAAGAGAGGCTAAGAGATTAACGGTCTGCTTGAAGTCAACAAACAGGTATAGTGGAAGTGAAATTTTGAGACATCAGGAAGGAAGCACAAGCACTTACAGAACTAAAATTAAATAGCCATGGGCACTGGCTAAAATGTCCCAACAGAACCTTGACCACATGCTGTTACTTGTGTAATTTTATCGAGTCGGTTATAAATGACCATATTAAGTGAGGTCACATATGTTATAAAAACTGCAATTGAAGGCTGTACTATCATCTTGCTTATTTTACTTTGTTTACACTACACCTTTATCCTATGTCAGATTTGGGTGGTTTACAAAGTTATAAAAATATAGCATGATGGAATAAATTTAAGGTAAGTAAGAGAGATGGAACAATGGGTTAATAAAGTTAAGCAAATAAGATGGAACTGGAATTGAGATTGGTTTATGAAGCTTAATGCTCCTTAAGATCAATGCAATAAATTCTTCTTAGAATTTGGTGCCAGATGAAAGTTTTCTCCAAACTCACTAGTATATTCCCTACTTTTAAACAAGAAGAGTTATTTAACTCATTACATTTCCATTTGGATCTTAACTCCAAAAATATGGAAACAAATATTTTCCCCAATTATAATAACTATGCTTAACCTGGGTTTTTCTATTAAAACCAATACCTTTCTTCATTATTTATATCTTGCTCTTTATCCTTGATATAATAGATTTTTGTGGAATTTTTAATTGCATGCCACCTCAAACACTGTTGGAGTAGATACAACAGAAATTAAAAATAAGTATTCAGAAATCTCATTTCTAATAGTGATCCAGATAGCCACTAGACCTCTACTTAAAATTGCCAGCTCCACACTTAATTTCAAATCCTAATAATAATTTCTCAAGTTATCCTATAATGTTTTCTCCCACCTTCTTACATATGGCAGAATATGATGCAGTGAAATATCCTCCATGAATTTGGCACATCACTACATTGATCAGTCTAAATGATATTCTACAATGGAGTATCATTGATAACATACTGTACACAAAACCTATTATAAGTTGTGTTACTTATCATCACTCTATACTACCTGCCACTACTTATTTGTAATCTGTCATCAAAAGCAAAGATCCTTAATAGCTAGTCACAAGTCAAGAGTGCTTAGATGAGGAAACTGCTTATATACAACATGTTTTAATGTGGATGACTCACTGGATTAGCAAAATATGTGTCTGTCCAGTTATGCCCCAGCAGGTAACCCATGGGCCTCTAGCTCAAGAGTAGAAATCCAAGGTAATTCCAAACACCATACCAAAGAATTATCCATTCTCACAGACTTTAGATGCTTATAGGCTTTTTAGGTCAAAGTTGCTTATACCTTCCATTACTGAAAGCGGAAAAAAGCAGTACCTATTTTTAACTTTTATCTTATCTTAGTTATTTATTTCACATCTATTCAATTAAATAAGGAATGAGGAGTGCCAAAATAAGAAAGTAGACTGGTGGGCCTGGCCTGTCAAAGAAGCTTGGCTAAATAATTTTGTCCCTAGCCACCTTTAATGCCTGGAATCAGTTCTTCCATTCAAGTCCCCAATGGTCTTGTCCTAAAGGATGACCCTCTTGAGATGGTTAATAATTTCACACCTAAAATCGCTATTCCTAGCAATGCATTGGAACAACGGGCTAGAAACTGCCATCAAGAGAGCAATAAGCCCCACTTCTAAAAACTATTAAGGAAGGCTCCTGAATGTTTTAACTTTCTTTTCTTTTTAATATCTGCAATAATTCAGTCCCTATGTGACAAACAGGAGAACTTAAATCCATGATTTTCAACAGGCTTAACCTTATGCTATCAGCCAAACCTTCTAATCGGCCCATGCACACAACTAACATTTCAATAAGCTCTGCACTTTTAATTTTCTAAAACAACCAGGTGGCCCTTTCCTATAATGTTTCCAAGAGGGAGGCACAATAGAGGATCTTTATCTACACTGTTTTGAATTCTCAGCAAACTAGCTTTCTGGAACAAGCTTCGAAAAGATTTTTACATCTTTTATCTGCATCCTTCACTCATGAAAATCAAGAGATAGCTGAGTATAAAGACAACCATAACCACAAGAGCCCTGCCCTTTTCACAAATAATATCATGCCAAAATTCCTTTGGCAATAAACCCTAGTTGAATTCCAGACCCCTTCAAGGGAAGAGAATTTACATGTACTCTAGTCATACTCAATGCCAAATCTCCAGGAATGGTTTTCCTCAGTAATGAAAACTAGATGAGAAATTTCTTTGACGGTTATTTATATCTCTGTAAGGGTGACAGAATATTCTCATAGTTGACATGAAGCAGTTCAAAACAAACTAACCAATGTGAAAAGCCTGAGCATTGGCTCCAATTCTCCTTTTCCAAAACCTTTTCTGATACTTCCACCCAAAAGTCCCCCAATCACAAGACCATTTGTCCAATGCTCACTCTGTTCGATCTGAATACTTTTTACTCACCAGTTGATGGTAGGTGAGGAAATCTATTTCACTTGAGTAATATATGCTTGCTCTATTATTTAAGAATACTCAATTATTCTAAAATAGGCAAGCAAAACAAATAGAATGTACAGAACTCAAAAAAATTGTTGCACATGGATAAGAAGTAAACTAATAGCTTAAGAGAAAAGGCTAAATTCTTTTTTTTTTTTAAAGATTTTATTTATTTATTTGAGAGAGAGAATGAGAGAGAGAGCATGAGAGGGGGGAGGGTCAGAGGGAGAAGCAGACCCCCGCTGAGCAGGGAGCCCGATGCAGGACTCGATCCTGGCACTCCAGGATCATGACCTGAGCTGAAGGCAGTCGCTTAACCAACTGAGCCACCCAGGCACCCAAGGCTAAATTCTTAGGATGCATTAAGTATAAAGAGTAGCTTGTGAGACATAGGCAGATGATCTGTTAAATATAAACAGGAAGTTAGTAACCTGTAAGACATGTTAAAGATGGAATAAATGGAATGCATGATGGAATGAGCAAGGGTATTACTTTTCAGTTAGAAGGTTGATAAAAGGGGCGCCTGAGTGGTGCAGTCAGTTGAGCATCCCATGGGGTTTTGGCTCAGGTCATGATCTCAGCATCGGAAGATCAAGCCCTGCATCAGGCTCTGTGCTTAGTGTGGAGTCTGCTTAGGATTCTCTCTCCCTCTCTCTCTGCCCCTCCTGCTTGTGTGCTCCCCCCTCCAAATAAATAAATCAATATTAAAAAAGAAGAAGAAGAAGGTTGAGAAAGACTAAGTCTTAAGGTAAAATCACACCATTCTGGAGCGACAACCATGTTATCCTTAAATCAGCTTTTTAATGTGGTTCAACTCTGGCTGAAGAAGTGTTCTTCTCCAAAAGAACACAAATAAAACCCAAAGATGTTAAGCAGACTAATTAGCAAGCTAAAGTTACTGGCAGGTGTACTTGCCCTTGCCTCTCCTTGATAGAGCAAGTGTTTCCCCCCAGACACCTTCCATCTGTCCGTTGGGACTTCCTCCTCAAACCCCACTCTCATCCTCTTAACCACACCACCAATTTGGAAGGTGATTCAGGAAAGAGGCAAGATAGATGAACATTGTATACCTCAGAATTTAGGTAGTGGGTTTCCTTTCACCCATCTGCATACTATCCTAAGTGCCTTAACTTACCCCATATTTCTCCTCTTGATTCTTATTATATATTTTAAACTGATTTAGTAAACCATATGATTAGAGCATCTTAATTTTGTCCATGAGCCTTTCTTTTCAGCGGTCTCCTTTTGGGAGGCTACCATTGCATTGCTGTAATTTCCCATACAACAATGTGAGTGGGAAAATATATTAGGCTAAGCTGGAAATATATATATCTGGTTAGAGGGTTTGCAAAATATAATCATGAGATTACATTAATAGAAATACACCACCATAACAGATTTAGAAGAACATGTCTTTGAACGTTGTCTTGTGATAACTAAAGATATAACTGAAAAGACGTAACTGGGAAGAAGCAAATGCATATAGCTAAGTGTCTGAGATTTTGAGATCAAATGCAAATGCATATAAGTAAGTACATGCACTCCTGAAATCAAATCCTAGCTCCACCATTTCCTATCTTTGTGACCTCAGGCAAATTTTCTCTGTGCCTCTATTTCCTCATCTGCAAAATACAGATAATAATAGTAATAAAATATTAGTAACCATATTTGAAAGGATTATTCTGATGATTAAAGAAACTACCAGCATGTAAATCTCTTGGAATCATATGATAGGAAATGTTTTACATTTTTCAGCTATCAAAAAAGAAAGAGTATAAGTTAGTATACACAAAGGGAACAAAATTTTGGGTGACAGTGGGTTGTACAAACATGACTCCTCATTTCCATGGTATTGAGACTCTCTTCTCATGCTAATGACATTATAAAGGATAAAAATCACAGTACATAAAGCAAAAGTAAGTAATCGCTATGGAGTAACGTGGAGTCTTATGGGTTCGTCATCAAGGTTGGGATGGACTTTAGGAGGGCTGAAGTACCAAACACACAGTGAGTTCATTTAGGGAAGGGATTAGGTAGTAAACAAGAGATGTTTAGGAGAGTCCAGCAGCTAGAAAACTTTGGGGGCCCGAAGCCAGCTGCTCCTCCAAATAGAGTGACCAGAACCAATAAAAATAAGCCAAGTGTTCATGAGTCTGTCATGTCTTACACATAACTATTGCTACTGGAAGAGACCTTGGGCTGGCAGGAATTTGAGCTCACTCTTTCAGTGGCTGTTATGAACTGGCCTGGGCTATTAGCACTTGTGGTCATTTGCTGCCCCATTTGCTCTCTCTAGTCCTCAGCGGCATCAGAGTCTTCTAGCTGCCCAGAGGGAAGAATGGCCACAAGGTGTCAACACACATTATAATCAAATATAGCAATAAGAGAATGCATTTTCTGCAGATATCTCCATTCTACACCTCTCAGAGTGACTTCACTTCAAATAATCCTAGCTTTACTCTACATTTGCTTGACTCTTTAATAAGCTGCTAATAAACTGTACCAAGAAGCCCATGAATCTACCTGCTTGGGTATATCTTAATTCAGCTAAATTAAATACATGTAAAGTCAAAGTATTAGTAAATCAGCAACTCTGAAATTGCATATTTTTAAAACCTAAAGGGAAATGAAGGCATTTTTAAAACCCTAGTATAGTTGGGAATATACTTAAAAATAATTTAAAATATTCTTTGGAGAGGTGTGCAAACGAACCTAAATCCTCTGTGACCAGTTTTAACAGCATCTATTTTAGGAGGTCTGAGATTTGGGTAATGAAATTCTTGGTGCCCAAGGTTTATTAGTCACTTTTCCCATCCAGCCCAGACCAGATAATTTCATTGTAGGTCAAGGGAGCTCCATTAGCTTTGGAACTTCCTGTATTTATCCCAAACCTTATCCAGTTTCCAGATAAGGCTTTACTGCTATGAGTCTTGATGTATAACTTTCTAATGCTTTTATGATATGTGTCCATTAGATATGTCAGCCTTCCATATTTTACACAACTGATTTGTCCATGTTAGGTCCCTCGTGTGCCAGAGCTGTTATGGTTCTGCTGAGCTCCATGCATAGAAATTTAAATTGGAAAAAAAATGCTTATTATTGTGTGCTTTTCATGAAGAAGCACAGTTGTCTAAGTCACAGGAAGACAGTACCAAGTAAAATACATTTTTCTTCAAAAAAGATAACATTTATAGATTTTTGTGTCCTGATAAAATTTGAAAAATTCAGAAAAATATAATGAAGGGAATAAAAGTTGTCCAAAATGCCCCAACCAGAGGAAACCAGTTTTAACAATAGGATGCATAGAAAAAAAATGGAGGAATATACATACATACATTTACGTATTTTTAGATAATAGGAGTCAGAGTATACAGAATATTTTACAAACTGATTTTTCAATGATTAATATATTGTGAGCATTTTTCATATCCTTAAAATATTCAAAAATATGCCTTAAATTCCTGCAAAAACTGCATAGTTCTTGAATTCATTTCCTAGGGCTCTTGTAATAAAGTACCGCAAATTGGGGTGGCTTAAAAACAGCAGAAATTTATTCTCTCACAGTTCTGGAGGCCAGGAATCTGAAACCAAAGTGTCAGCAGAGCCTTGCTCCCTCTGAAATATGTAGGGAAAATTGTTCCTTGCCCTCCTTGTAGCTTCTGGTGTTTGGGTATCGGGAGTTTCTTTGCTTGTAGCTCCGTAACTCCAATCTTTGCCTTTGTTGTCATGTGTGTCTCTCTGTCTTCATTCACATGGCCATCCTCCCACAAAGACACCAGCTATATTGGATTAGGGGGCCCACCCAACTCTAATATGACCTCATCTTAAACTAATTACACCTGTAACCACACTCTTTCCAACCAAAGTCACATTCTGAGATCCTAGGAATTAATACTCCAACATATTTTCCAGTAGAGAGGACACAATTCAGTCTTTATTTTTTCTTAAAGATTTTATTTATTTATTTATTTATTTATTTATTTATTTGAGAGAGAGAGCACTAGAGAGAGAGAGCAAGCATGAGTGGGGGGCAGAGGGAAAGGGAGAAGCAGGCTCCCCACAGAGCAGGGAGCCGGACGTGGGGCTTCATCCCAAGACCCCAGGATCATGACCTGAGCAAAAGGCGGACACTCAACTGGCTGAGCCACCCAGGCGCCCCCACAATTCAGTCTTTAATAGTCCCCTGTGGTGGAAGAGTTTTCTTTTTTCTTTTTTATTTATTTTTGCTATTCTATTTAATGCTGAAAACCATCTGCAAAAGTAATTTTAATCTTTATGCAGTATTTCAGGACTCATTAGTCCTCATAACAACCTTAGCCCCATTTTACAGAGTGAAAATTGAGCAGAAGATTACATAACTGCCCAAGGACACTCAGATAACAGATGAAAGAGCCCTCTGGTTCCACGGTCTTTGAGATTAATCATACTCTATAGTAGAGAATGGAAGCGATCCAGTACAAATTTCATTAAATCAAGGGTCAAAATGATTGATCACTGAGCAACCAGGCATTCTTTGTTGATCTCAATCCTTAAGTATTTTAGACCATCTTAAAATCTACTTTCCCCTAAAATTCCTGAGTCTCAATTTTGCTATCCTTAACTCCAGTAATAAGACAATATCTAGCATCCAAATCTTTATAATTTATAAAGTGCACCAATATCTATTATATTTCATTTCATTTAATAAAGAGATATTAAAATCATTTGCATACTTAGTAAGATCATTCTGGAGTAAAATACTACTCTCTTTTTCCCAGTTTTATTTAAAAAAATTATTCTTTTTTCCAGTTTTTCTCCCATTACTTTAAATTCCTTTAAATAGCTTTCATATCCTGCATTAAATTAATTGGCAATTATTTAATGCTATTTTACTATTTATAAAGAGATTAATTTTTATGACATTTTATAGGTGCATGAAGCACTAGAGGCTAGGGATATATTTTATGTTATAATTTGGCAGAACTCTGTTACTATAATAGTTTTATTTGATTTCTTAGGGTTTTCTATATACATAATCATGTATGCATTTAGTAACATCAGTTATTCATCTAGTCCTTCATATTTTTTCCACTCATAGTCCTGCAGCAAGCATCTCTAACATTGTTAACTACTGATTGAAAGAATTTCAACATTTTTCCTAATTCTACTTTTATAATTTCTCCTTTTCTAGGTTAGAAGTCTCTACTTCCTGGTGGACCTGGGTGGCTCAATCGGTTAAGCGTCTGCCTTCCACTCAGGTCATGATCTCATGGATCCTGTGATCAGGCCCTGAGTAAGGCTCCCTCCCCGAATCTGCTTCTCCCCATGGCTCTCCCCCGCCCCATTCTGCTCATGCTCATGCTCTCTCTCTCTCAAATAAATAAATAAAATCTTCTTTAAAAAAAAAAAAAAAAAGGAGTGCCTGGGTGGTTCAGTTGGTTAAGCTACTGCCTTTGGCTCAGGTCATGATCTTGGAGTCCCAGGACAGAGTCCCGCATCGGGCTCCCTGTTCAGCAGGGAGTCTGCTTCTCCCTCTGACCCTCCCCCCTCTCATGTTCTCTCTCTCATTCTCTCTCTCTCAAATAAATAAAATCTTTAAAAAGAAAGAAAGAAAGATAGATAGATAGATAGATAGATAGATAGATAGATAGATAGATAGAAGTCTCTACTTCCTTCCTGTGGTTTTCATGTTGATTCTCCAACATTTTTGGTACCTGTATTGGTTTTCCAGGGCTGCCATAACAAAGTACCACAGACTAGGTGAATTAAACAACAAAAATGTATTTCCCCATGGTTCTGAAGGCTAGATGTTCAAGATCAAGGTGTCGGTGTGTCTGTGTCCCAATCTCCACTTCTTATAAGGATCCCAGTCATATTGGATTAGAGCCCACTCCAATGACTTCACTTAACCTTAATCGCCTCTTTAAAGTCCCCATCTCCAAATACAATCACATTCTGAGGTACCAGGGTTAGGACTTTAATATATGAATTTTGGTGGGGTACACAATCCAACCCATAATAGTGTCCCTATTCTTCACAGATTTATCTCAATCTATTTTCTGTATTCATGCAATCTATTACATGTTTTTAATTCAATCATTTAGCATTACAGTTTACGACTAATGTAAATATTTAGTCGGGTGCTCTAAACCTACGCTTTGTAGCCTATCTTGTTTTCTGGTATTTCTGTAGCATCTCCATGTACTGAAGTCATTCATCATCACTGCGTATTTTTATAAATATTATGTCTTCTTTTCTATTTTCTCAAGTGGATATCATCATTCAATCTTATCTCTTTGTGATTCTTGATATTTGTTTCCCACCTCTACCAGTGCAAAAGCCTGGTCCTACAAATATGTTCTTCCTCTTTGGTGTTAAAATACTTTCACAATGAGATCTGGTTTTTTACTTTAAATTTTCATTTATTATTTTCAAAGGCTATTTTCCCTTTGTGATGCTTACTATGATTTTTGTAATTCTTCTGCTATTATTTTGATATGTTTAAACCACAGGGGGCGTCTTACAATGTTAATCCATTTAGCATTTTCCTGGAAGTTCTTGTCTTATGAAATATTCAGGCCCAAACTGTCTCTTTCATGCTACAAAAATCAGGACTCTTAGGACTCCATTCAGAATAACTCTCAAAGCACTTAAGGAGGTAAAAAGCAAGGAGAGAGAAAGGGAAGGGAATTACATTACTAATACCTACTGCATCCTAGAAACAGCATTTCACAATCTCATTTAATACTCAATCCTAAAAAAAATGGGTTAAATTCTCTACCTCATTTTACAGATGAGTAAACTGAGGCTCAGAGAAGTTAGGGACGTTCTCAAGTTCATGTATATAATAAATGATAAACCTGAGGGTCAAAATTAATTAGTATTCTCCAAAACTCATGCTTTTCCCATGACTTCATATTAACTCCCATCAGTCCTTACATACAGTTTTCCTACCTTCAAGTCCCCTGAGCCTCTCTGCACAAGTAGAATGGTGAGAATACAATTCAGGTACCCACAAAATCATAGCAGGGTCGTGGTTCTGCCACCTGCACCTCTCCAGCCCTCCTCTTTAATCAACGGTCTAAAATAGTGGTTTGCAGGCATTCATTGGAAAATTTACCACAATTTAGAAAGCTCAGTTCAATAAATGTATATTGAGCACTTGCCGCATGCCTGACACCAGGCCAGTTGCCTAGAATACATAGATGAATGAGATACTCATCTGCCTTTGAAAAATTTATGGTTTGGGAATCAGGAGGGGAAGGGAGACTGCTATACACTAACATGTTTGGGGGAGTCTGCCATGCTATTCCCTTCTCAAGAACAACAAGCTACATCTCGACTGATCAGGAGACAGCCCTGGGCACTTCAGCACCACAATACTCCTTCCCACCATCCCCACCGAGTTGGATCAGGTAAGGTAGGCCAGTCAGATTTCTCAGCCAAAAAATGTATGATTAGGCCTATAAGAAGTGAGCTAGATAGCACCAGTGTAAAAGAAGCCAATGAATGAAGAGAATATGTAGTCATGCATTCATGCTGCCCAGTTCTAGAAGTTGACCAGATTCTTAAGGCTCTTCCAGACATCTATTGTTCTACTGACTACCTTCCAGAGATATTGCTGTGGCCTGCTGGCATCTGAAATAAGCATTGCTTCTGGTGTGAGCTAATTAGATTGGCTTCTGTCGCTTGGAAGTAGGTGAGCTCCAATGAATGCAAAAATGTAATTATAATATGAGAAATGCTATAACAGATACAGGGTTCTGTGTCTGTGCTACGGAAGAGCTCCTGATCCAACCTCGACACCTGAACAGAGTCCTGCAAAACTAGTACACTGAACAGAGACACGCAGATGGAGGGTGGGAGGTAAGGCCTCAGGTAGTCACAAGTCAAGGAGGAACACCTCCTGTGGTTCCCTAAACCCTGGCTAACTAATAAGCCAGATCATCAAAAAGCCATATAGCTTGACTAATGAGTCAAGCTAAAAAAAAAAAAAATTACTGATTGCCTACCGTGAAACAGCATGTTGTAGAAATGGGTACAACTGGAGTCCTTGTATTAAAGGAAATCATGATCCAGTGGCAATAGCTTTGCTCTCTACACGACTTATGAGAAGTCAATGTCTATTTACTAAGCCTTGGATGATGGTGTCTTGTGAAAATAAAGTTTTGTTCATTTGGGGGGTTTTACACCCTTTTATATCTTATCAGAATCAACATTATACTAACTGCTAATACTGACATAGTGTTATATGTACCAGGTACTTTTCTAAGCACTTTATAAATATTAACACATAATCTTCACAATTCTATAATTAGGCACTATGATTATCCCCATGTTACAGAAGAGCAAACCGAGGCACAAAAATGGTAAGTAACTTTCTCTACAGGTAGTAAGTAGAACTTGTAAATGTACCCAGCAATTTAAGGATCCACATTTTTAACCACTACTCCATGCCAGTTTTAATAAATTTAGAAATAAAACTAAAATTACCTACCTTTTCACAAAATTCTTTTTTCGTTTTATTATAGTCCCTTGTAAAACTTTATAGGAGAGATAAAAAGCTGATCCCTGAATAGATACTATTTTCTGTCTTCTTTAATTTAACAATGCCTCAAAATTTCATAATACACTGATCTTCATAATTATCATTTTAATGGGGACAAAATATTCCATTGATTTGTTGTACCATAGCTTAATCTACCATTCCCCTACCATCCAACTTCCTAGGTACTCCTTGGCTTTCCATTTCTTTGCCATTATAAGTAATGGTGGAAGAACTATGTTAGTAGGGGTTTTTTCCTTCTCTTGAATTACTTCCTTAAGATAAATTCCCGAAGTGGAGATTCCTAGTACAAATATCCATGACTAGTTTTTTAATTCCTGATATATAGTCAGATTATTTTCCAAAAATCAGCAATGGAAGGTTGCAAACTCACCAATGAACCTGTTTCACTACAATTTCATGAGCACTGGATATTATGCCTATATTTTTTAATGTTTACTAATTTAGTAGGTATAAGTTATGGGGTTTTTTTTAATTTATATTTTAGTTGCATTGTTTACTGATGAGGTTCATATTTTCCTAGTTGTTTACCTACTAACTGAGGTTCTTAATGAGACAATTCTCTGTACATGGTTTTGTCCTATTATCTATTAAGAATGTAATAGTTTTTCTACCAGTTTGAATGCCTTTAAGAAAGTCATTAACCCCTTCCTGTCATACTTCAAATGCTTTTCCTCAGTCTGTTTACTGGAGAGTGAGCATTCTAAGGTCCTGGAAAGCAAGAAGCAAAGATGCTGCTCAGTGACAAATGGTCTCTGAGTCCACCTTCTGCCCAGAGACAAAGCAGTGACCTTGAAGAGGCTGAGTTTGGCTCAAGAACCAGGAGAGCCTGATCTGTTTTGCAAACATCTCCTTCAGTCTAAGTGAATCTATTTTTGTGTGATTGAACCCTGGATGGTGATTTAAGCCCTGAGTATAAAAGAGCTGAGGGGGCAATAAGACTTGAGCTTCTCAGATGGGGAGGGACCCCACCCCAGCGGGTACAGTGCCACGGCACAGGGCTAATGCACTCACCTCACTAGAAGTTCCACAGACAGAAAAGGTGGGGAGACCCACTGCATCTGCTCCAGCTCTGTGTGACCTTCTCATCCCAATAAAACCCTGCACCCTTCGTTAAATAAATCAGGAATGTAATCTAACCTAACAGTGGAGTTGTGCATCTCTGGTATTCCTGCCAACCCATACCCACGGAACTCTGCTCTCCTTTCCCCTTTCACTTCAGTTGTGTTGCTTTCATGATACACATTTCACATTTTTAATACAGATAAATCTCTCAGGCTTTTTCTTGTGCTTTCTTTTATCCCTTCATATTTTGGAAGGGATCCCTCTTGCCAAGGTCCTCAGATATGCCCAATATTACATCATCCTCAAGCTTATATTCACCTTTATGTTTAACTATTCAGTTCATCTGAAACATAGTTTACTGTATAATATGAGACATAGACCTAAAAGAGTTCGCTGTGTTTCTAAAGTTTGTTGGGAATCTGGTTATAAAGTGAGTATTTTTTTCTCTTTTGTTCTTTGGTAACTACTGCATCCCACATTCAGTTTACAAAAACAATTATATCAATTCTGGAGCTTTTCATCCTATTTAAGTCCTATTTTTCCTTTTCCTAGCTACACATCAATATATACAGTATGAATTATTGTTTCTAACATGGTGTGTGTGTGTGTGTGTGTGTGTGTGTATGCGCACGTGTGTGTGTATACGGTACTAACTTCACCTCATCACTTTTCTTCTTTAGTACTATTTCTGGTATCCTGTGATTTTTTTTTTTCGGAATGTTTTACAATGATTTTGTCAAGAAAGAGTCTCGTAGAGTTTTTTAATTTTAAAACTTATAAATTAACTTCCTAAAAGTTTACAATCCTTACAATATTCATTCTTCCATTCAGGAAACGTTTCTCTGTTCATTCATGCTTCAAGTGTATCTCCAGGGAAGTGCTGTACATTCATTTATGTGGGTCACAGTCATCCTCTAATAAAGCTCATTCCTGAGTATTTTATATCTTTGTCACTATAGTAAATGAGTTTTTTTTTCATTATATTCTTCCATCACTTATTAGTGATACACCAAAATCTCTGTTTGATAGAATTGATGTAAGTAACAGTCCTTTGCAGAATGTTTCTGTACCTCTGGCAAAGCTATCGTGAAAACATTGTTCATGATGTCATCCCATGTCCCTTTAAGCAATAAATTCCTTCCAGAGGTCAGAAAAAACAAGTTGTCTTTTTTTTTTTTCTGAGATAAACTTAACCCAATGACAAAGGCTCTCTAAGTATTTTATTTTTTTTTTTGTCTTAGCAGCCAAGATATTAAAAGCTTAAGTTCATGTTTAACTGCACGAATGAATTAAACTTAGATGCCTCGCAGACATATCTTTCTTTTCCTTTTAATTGGTTTTTGTTTTACTTGTATTTTTAATTGTCCTATTTTAATTCTGTAATCCACCTCAAATTGTCTTTGGAGGTAGGCAGTTAGCCTAGGAAGGTTATGTACTTTAATAAGAACATTCACAAGTAATTAAGCTATATGATAATTGAATAGTATTGTTCATCTGTTCCTAATTATATATGCTAAAAACAAGGTAATCAACCTTTTCCCTTCAGGACACACTGTAAATCTATCCCTTTGTATCCCACTTAAGAAAGCATCAGAGAACGTGAGAGGGATCCCACAGGTCACCTTGAGCCCTCTTTAATTTAAAAGAAAAATATAATCATTTTTCATAAACTTTGGTACTTCTGATATTTTTAGTAATAAAATCACTTATGATACAAAAAAAAAAAAGAAGAAGAAGAAGGTAGCAGGAGGGGAAGAATGAAGGGGGGGAAATTGGAGGGGTAGACGAACCATGAGAGACGATGGACTCTGAAAAACAAACTGAGGGTTCTAGAGGGGAGGGGGGTGGGAGGATGGGTTAGCCTGGTGATGGGTATTGAGGAGGGCACGTTCTGCATGGAGCACTGGGTGTTATGCACAAACAATGAATCATGGAACACTACATCTAAAACTAATGATG
>NC_138371.1:162894788-162959148 GCF_054177405.1 Leptonychotes weddellii | reverse complement strand
AAATAATAATAATAAAAAAAATCACTTATGATACAACTTAATAACTAGTCAAAGTGCAGCAAACAGCATGTCATGGAGACACATCCGGGACCCACATGGGTGAGAAATGGTGAAAAATGATTTTGGAGGAGTTCCCTGACAAGGTTAAGTAACTCGTGCATGGTTCCTGGATTATAACTTCTGAGGTCTTTACCATAACCTTAGCAAAATTAGCCACTCGTTATCCTAAGTTCTGATCGCCCTTTCTAGTTACTCCGTTTCCTCTAGGATGTCTTTCCTGTCCTTGCAGACCACGCCTCTCTCCTTACCACACCCCTACTTTACCTGTCCCAGCACATCCCTTGGTACAATCATGAAACTGTCCAGTGCTAAGTCTGTCTGTAAGGTTCTTGAGAACAGGGATGATGTCTGAGTCACCTTATATTTCCAGCACCTAGCCAGCAACTAGCACTTCCAACCTACTCACATTGGATCTTAGTTGAACAGATTGTTCTCTCCCAGCCAAAAAGAGAACTTTTTTTTTTTATCAGCAGAGCCTTAGCCACCTCTGCATGCCCCAACTTGTTCTATTACTCAACTTGAAGTTTAAGGACTTGAATACTAGTTATGTGTCCATCCTCCATGTGTACCTTTCTAGTCTACATCTCTTGGGCCACTGTTGGATCTTCATTCCAAAACCCTTCCTTGGTCCCTGGTCCCTCTTGACCTTCCTGATACCTCAAAGTCATGAACACCAGTATAATTTATTATACTGCCTTTAGCCCTTCTCCAGAACAGAAGAGGATATCAGATTCTGAATAAATGTAAGTAGCTCTCCCAAAGTGGAAAGTATCAAGCTTTAGACAAAACACAGCCCAACCTATCTATGAATGAGGCCCCTTCCACATACAAGCAATGCATAACCTTTTGGAAATCATAATAATTATCCCCTAACACATCCTTCTCCCAGTCCATCTCATGAAAACCACAAGTGGTCTGAAACAGTCTAAACCCTCCTTTACAAATTAGAGCTGTCTCATTGAGAAACCTTTATTTCTCAGAAACCTACCTACTCACATACTGACATATGATCTGCTGAGTCACTGTTTCCAGATTCTGGGGCCCAGCTCACAGGCAATATTTAAGATCTTATTTCCTGTGAGGTCATCTGTCCACTGGAAAATCTCATGTATCTGCTAATACAGGGATAGAGCTGTCCCTCATAAGGGAAGTCCATAGACAACAGAATCTCGGTCCCTTTGATACCAAGGCTTAAAATTTCTAAATGCTTTTAGACAAAAAAGTTTACAAATATTATTCCCATTACTGCTTTCATAAAGAGAGAATGTTGAAAAAACCGTGTCTTGATAACTGTGATTGAGTGATAAATATAAAGATAGTGGAAGTCATAGGCCCTAACCTTTTATCGAATGCTGCACGCTGACCTCCTTACATAGGAGTCCCTATACCCCTATAGGGATTATCCTAATGGGATATTGGAGGACAGAAGGCTTTTGCCCTTTTCTGCAGGGCGATATTCACGTTCTTTTATCTCCTTCTTTAACTTCCTATTGCTATTCTTTTTTATTTTATTTCTATGTTCTACTCCCTTCTCTCCTTTGTCCCTTTCCTTCTTGGTTTCTCAAAGCATAGAAGCCTGACTTGAGGAATCGCATGCCCACACCCTTCTGGAGTACATGTCATTCTTTGTCACCACTGACTTCCTGACTCCCAGCACCAGGCTCCTTACTTTTCTCTTCAACTCCACATTTATCATCATTCTTGACTTCAACATTCCCATGAATAATCCATCCAACGTCTTGTCCCTGGCGTCCTTTGACCTTCTTAACTCCAGGGATCACTTATTGCCCCAGCTCAGCGCCCATTCACATAGATGATGCAAGTTACAGCACCCATTCCAGCATGTCAACCTCACACACCCTGTTCTCTGACCATCATCTCCTACGGTCCAGCACACTTCCACCACAGTCCAGCTTCCCTCCTACGGCTCCCTAGGCAGACCTACGTTATCAACCCTAACACATACCATTGACCCTACCACTCTGCATCTTCACATATCTCCTAACCATTCTGTTTTTGATTAACAAGGTGCTATAAATGCCTCCTTGCAAACATAACTCTCCTATTCCTCCACTGGCAAAACCCTAATCCCGGTTAATACCCCATGCACTTATTCCATGCACTGCTTCCACTAGAGCAGCCTAATGTTGCTGAAGAAAATCACAGAACGTTGCTGATGGGACCGGTTTCAAATTTATAATCACAGGTCTCAAAACAGACCTGAATACTGCCAGACAGCTTACTTCCTAGGAAATTTGTTTTCCCAACTTCTGAGATCATTATTTACACTTTCTCTGCTCTCCTCAAGTTTCCAACATTCCTTCCTCTCTGCCCCACTCTCAGCTAATGACCTTGCTTTGTACTTCATAGAGGAAAGAGATGCAGTCGGATTAGAATGACCTCATCTTTCATCTATCAGTTCACCAACCTTCCCGTATCTATACTCAAATACTCTGCCTTCATTTCTGTTAAAAAGAGAAGAAGATAGATGAGATCTTGTGTTCTGTGACTGGATCATCTGTCATTGTCTTAAAAATATCGCTCCTACAATCACCTGTCTTTGTTTTATCATTCCCATTCGCATTCAAACATGGCTCAGGGTCTCTTGCAAGGCTGTAGTCTCTGAAGACTAGATAGGGGCTTGGAGGATCCCCTGCCAAGCTCGCTCACACTGCTGTGGGCAGAAGGTTTCAGCTCCTTGCCATATAAGCCTCTCCACAGGGTGCTCAGACACAACTCTACCCAGAGCAAGCAATGAGAGGGGGTGGGTGAGAGTGGGGGGTGGAGAGAGAGAGAGGGGGAGAGAGAACACCAATACAGAAGCCATGGTCCTTTTATAACCTAACATCTGAAGTGGCATCTCATCCCTTTGGTTGTGTTCTATTCATTAGAATTAAGTCACTAAAGTCAATCCTGGGCACAAGTATCAGAAAATTTGTGGATAGATTTGTAAAACCATCACTGTTTAAGAACTTGAGGTAATTCTAGGGGCACCTACCTGGCTCAACTGGTAGAGTATGCAATTCTTGATCTCAAGGTCATGAGTTCAAGCCCCACATTGGGCGTAGAGATTACTTAAAAATAAAATCTTAAAAAAAAAAAACTTAAGGTAATTCTAAATGGGATACTGAATAAAAAATAATCTCCTCAGTCCAGTATATATTTAGAGCCCCCTATAAACTACCCTACATCCATCTCAATATCACCCTCTCTTCAGCCAATATAAACCCTTTATTATGTGCCTGTTTATTACTGAAAATATTCATACTCTTTCTTATGCACATCTTCTTCAGAAACTTTATATATTGGGGTGCCTGGATGGCTCAGTCAGTTGAGCATCCAACTTTGATCTGAGCTCAGGTCTTGATCTCAGGATCATGAGTTCAAGCCCCACACTGGGCTCCACACATTTTATATATAATTCTGAATACAATACCATGAATTGACTTAAATGTTATGATGTAAATATTTCCAAGTCATTTTGTCTATGCCTTACAAAATTGTGATTTCACCTCTTGAGAGCCAGGACCAGGTCTTCTCCCCAGTCTCTGTCCTGCACAGTGCCCAGTATTGGGCTACATACAATCATGAATCAATCAATCAATCTAGCCAGCTAGCTACAGAAATAAAACCACTTCAAAACTAAATTAAATAACAAAAACTCTAATTCAAAGGGATACATGCACACCTATGTTCATAGCAGCATTATTACAATAGCCAAGATATGGAAGTAGCCCAAGTGTCCAATGATAGATGAATGAATAAAGAAGATGTGGTGCTCACACATACACACACACATATTCACACACAATGGAATATTATTCAGTCACAAAAAAAGGAATGAAATCTTACCATTTGCAACAACATGGATGGAGCTAGAGTGTATAATGCTAAGTGAAATAAGTCAGTCAGAGAAAGACAAATACCATATGATTTCAATCGTATGTGGAATTTAAGAAACAAAATAAGCAAAGGAAAAAAGAGAGAGGAGAGAGAGGGAAAGAGAGACAAACCAAGAAACAGACTCTTAACTCTAGAGAACAGACTGATGGTTCCCAGAGGGGAGGTGGCTGGGGGGATGGGTGAAATAGGGGATGGGGATTAAGGAGCGCACTTGTCCTGATGAGGACTGAGTGATGCATGGAATTGCTGAATCACTATATTGTGCACCTGAAACTAGTATCACACTGCATGTTAACTGGAATTAAAATAAAAACTTTAAAAAATGAAATGAAATAAAATATTATTACATCACTCTTGTCAACCAGTCGGTGTTTCCACAACATTGTTTAAATTATAAGGGATCACTTGATGTCACAGCTCTATAGCCCTTCCCTTTCCTCCCCCCATCCTCTTATATCCATGTCCTCCTATAGCTCAGAACCATCTGACTTGAAGACTTGGTCCCATTCCAATCTCTGCAACCAATGCACAGTCCTGACTATGGATGTGAGAGCACTGATTAGTCTAATCCAGGACCCAGTCCCAACTTGACCTTGCATCTGTACTCTGATCACTGGTTTTTACTCTGCTTCTGATCTGACTATACCACTTTGATGCTTTTGATTAACCAGATTCCTTGTCCTATATCTGAGTTCCATTCTTGATAGCTGTGTTAAGGATACTTGGGGATTTGTTTTAATCATGTTTGGTAAGAAAAGCAGACACAGAAATGACTGTTGTGAAGGAAGGAGTTTTGTATACTCACAGACCCCTAGCATGCCACAGCAGACCACAGGGGAAAGCACCGCTGTCAGGTGGCAGAGGGAGCAAGGAGGAAAGCTTGGACAAGAGCCTTTATTGTGGTTGCTGAGGGCAGGAACAAGGGAGGCGGGGTAAGCCGGTTTAGGACTGGCTAGTTGGAGTAATTGCTGTGGGCTCTGGGGTATAGTGGCTGTGCTAAATTGCCTAGTACCTGGCCCTCAGGTGATTGGGGGTGGGGGAGTGGCCTGGAGTAGAAGAGCTTGATAAGGAAATGGTTGGGGAAATGGGCTCTGAATGCATTCGTTGGTTTGCATGTGAAAGACATGCTCAAAGTCATGGTCCTGTACTCTTATCTGTAGGAATTAGCTAATTCTGGGAGGGGCAATCCCTCCAGGGTCAGTAAGGCCCCAGATGTCAAAGCCTGAAATACAAAAACTAGAAAACATGGTTATTATAACAACCCACGTAGCTCTACCTTGGTCCTGCCTTGCTCCTGCTGGTATTCGTCCTACCTGCCTAGACAGCAGTCATATCTACACAATATCAGCACAGTCAAGATATTAAGAGGTATGGTCCTGCATGGAGGATGAGCACGTATCTTGATGAGCACAGAGTAATGTAAAGAATTGTTGAATCACTATATTGTACACCTGAAACTAATATAACACTGCATGTTAAGTATACCTGAATAAAAAACAATAAAGTCTTTCCTACTCTCCGCTCAAAAAAAAAAAAAAAAGACATGGTTCTGAAATCAGATACACCTGGATTAAAATACCTTGCTGCTCCACCAATGATTAATTCTGCAACCATGGATAAGTCACTGAACATCCCTGAACCTCATTTTCTCATCTGTACGATGAAGATGATAATAGTACCTACTTAATGCAAGTACTTACATAATAAAGCACTTAGCCTAAAGCAAGGTAAGCAATTAAAATGTGTCAGCAATAATTACTATTTCTTCACCCTGTGATTTCCCCCAAAGTGCACTGCATGTGACTGATACATAGTAGACACTCAATAAATGTATGCTGAAGTTCACTAAACCAACAAAGAAATGAATGAAAAAAATCAATGAATAATCTTTGACTAATTGTAGAAAAGCAACACTTATTTTTTTAGAATTGGCAGCCCAGAACTTAGAAGTGAAGACTGGATTTGATGTCTAGTTTTACAATTTACGAATTTACAGTTTTACATGTGTCTCTCTAAGACAGGACGGAGATTCTACTGATAGGCTCTCCAACATCCATCCCGCCTTTTCCTCATTGATAGAGCCTTGATTTTGTTCTGCTATCTACTTGTGATTCAGGGGAGGGTTATCCTATCCCCATCTTCAGGGACAAATCCTGGAGGTCTCATTCCCATTGCCCCTGATGGGCTTAGGGATGGGAACGTGACCCTTTCTGCTCTAAATATTGTCCCTTTGGCCAGAAAATCCTTGCAACCAACCAGGAGGGAGGCAGCCTAAGGGCCAAGTCAACAAGGTTAAGGTACAGGGTAAAGGTGTGAAAAAAACACCTGAGTCCTCCGTAAAATAGCAATAGCTACCATTTAAGGAATATTTATTATGTTTCAGGTATTCCTCTAAATGTCTGTGGGCATTAACTCATGATCCTCAACACTAATCCCAGGTAGGAATCTTTTTATCACTGTTTTACAGATTGAGAAACTGAGATCTAAAGAATTCTTGTAATCTGTGCAAGGTCACATAGCAATAAGTGGTAAAATCAGGATTTAAACCCACAGTTGGGCTCCAAAACTTAGGTTCTTTGCCTCTTTGCTTTATTGGATTTGGAAAATGCTCTCAAGACAGAATCAACCAATTCTCTCTGGGCTGGTTATGCGATTTTAAATGTCTTACTATTAAGCCAATTTGAACTGGAGTTTTTGTTAAAAGCAGCTGGTAGGATCCTAATAAATATATTCAGATTCTTCATCTGTAAAATGGGGATGCTTCTCCATGCCTTAGGCTATTGCTGTTAACATAGAGCTCAATAAATAATCTTCTGAATCCCCTCCTACTGCCGGTCATCACTTTTGTGACCGTGGTTTTCCATCAGCTTACTGAACTTCTTCTAAGACTCCAGCCCAGCTCAGTTGCTTTGTGTACTTTAGATCTGCACCCAGGCAAATGTATACATCCTCCTAGAAGTGACCAGGCACGCCTCACGTATGAAAACCAGGTCATTACTAAGCAAAGTTCTTCTGCTGATAGATCTTTATTATAACACACACTCTTGATTTTAGATTTTATTTTCTCTTCTAAGGTAACTTTTTGCTCTCTCTGTAATTAGCTTCAGAAGCATGTAGAGAACAGCTCAGTGGATTATCACATGCTAAATCAGCTTAAATGAAAATAAGTTACATTCTCAGCTCACTTTCAGGACATACTAACCAAAAGCCATAATTTATAGCTGTCATATGAAAATAATGATAAAGTCATGAATATAAAATTAAAAATACCAATTTTAGGAAAGCTTCCTCAAAGGGGTAAAGCATTGGGAAAAAAAATACAAAACTTTTATATCTTGATCTGTACCAAATCTAGGTTTCCTGATGGTCTAAGGAGAAAAACTTAAGCATTTTGATAAGCCTTTTATGATATACTCTGTCCTGTTTTAAAGGAAAATGCTCATTACTCTAACAAGTTGTTTAGCTGAATGTGTATTCTGCATATTTTTCAAAT
This sequence comes from Leptonychotes weddellii, assembly GCF_054177405.1. Taxonomy (NCBI): domain Eukaryota; kingdom Metazoa; phylum Chordata; class Mammalia; order Carnivora; family Phocidae; genus Leptonychotes; species Leptonychotes weddellii. The sequence goes on along the minus strand of NC_138371.1, from coordinate 162,951,692 downwards.
GCATCTTTGTCATTCCTGATTTTTGAAACTCTCTGTAAAAGCTGAATTATATATTCACTGCATTTCTAAAATCCAACTTTCCTTCCTTTTCCGTTCTATATCAAAAGGCTTCTCACCGTCAATGTAAAATTTAAATTTGTATAGTGCTTTATCCTTTACAAAGTGCTTTCACTGGCATTTCCTCAACCTCCAACAAGTCCAAAAAGGAAGACAAGACACATATTCTTATCCAAATTGTCCAATAAATTAGTAAATTTATTTATGCTTGTTTTCTTTCTTTCATTTATTCAGCCAACATTTATTTGATAGCCATTATGACCAGACACTATTCTAGGCACTGAGGATGCAGAGGGAAACAAAATAGTCACTAGGTTCAGGAAAATTACACGTTGGCAGATAGGCCACACAATAAGTGAGTAAGCAAGTCCATGAAGAAACCTAGACTCAAACCGTGGTCGCTTAATCACAAATCTAGATGCCTCCCTGGTCCAAATAAGCTAACACAATAGTTGTCTCTGCCAGGAATTTTGGCAGTTTGATTTCTTGGACTCAAACCTCTTTGGGTTTCCAAAAGGTTTCAGATTTTTCCTACTCCTCTGAAGAAATTCAGTGGACAACTATCAAAGCAGCATTTAATAACCAATGCATTCAGAGCACTGTTACAGATAGTTAGGAAGATTATTCCTCATCCCCCCCAAAAAAAACAAAAGAATTGTGGATTTTAAAATTAACTTAAAAAAGAAACACACACACCTATAAATGTGTGTGTGCATTAACTCACATGATCGTCATTGCAGACTGTTGGAGGAAGTCATCTAGAGGACATGACCACTGGTTGACCAGGTACAAGCTGGACTCGGGCACTCGCAGGTTTCTCTCCAAAGTCCTTGGAATGCACTTTCTGCCTACATCCCCATGCCAGGAGCAGTCTTGAGGAAACAGCCTTGAGATAGGAAAGTGTTGAGACTGCCTGGACTGAATGCAGTTAAGATCTCTATATAAACTTTTTAGACTCTGGCAGGCAGGTGCAGAGAGCTACTCATCTTGGGGCTGCCCAACACAATCCTCAGAGGTAAGTTCCCTTGCTCATCCAACCTCCCACCTACCAGTCCAGAGTGGCTGTCTCTTCCTTCAGTCTTTCTTTGCCCTCCATGTACAGGGGTGTTTCAGATTTCACCCAGGAAGCTCCCGAGGTCTCGAACCAACACTAACCTCAAATAGGGATGTTTTTTGTTTTTTGTTTTAAGATTTTATTTATTTCAGGGCGCCTGGGTGGCTCAGCTGGTTAAGCGACTGCCTTCGGCTAAGGTCATGATCCTGGAGTCCCTGGATCGAGTCCTGCATCAGGCTCCCTGCTCGGCAGGGAGCCTGCTTCTGCCTCTGACCCTCCCCCCTCTCATGTGCTCTCTCTCTCTCATTCTCTCTGTCTCAAATAAATAAATAAAAATCTTTATAAAAAAAAAAGATTTTATTTATTTCAGAGAGAGAGAGAGCGCATGAGCGGGGGAGAGGGGCCAGGAGTAGGAGAGGGAGAAGCAGACTCCCTGCTGAGCAGGGAGCCAGATGCGGGGCTTGATCCTAGGACCCTGAGATCACGACCTGAGCCGAAGGCAGATGCTCAACTGATTGAGCCACCCAGGCGCCCCCCAAATAGGAATATTTTTATCACTGTTTTACTGATCAAAAAAAATGAGGCCTGGAGAACTTACACAATTCGTGCCAGGTCACAGAATAATAAGTAATAGAGTCAGGATTTGAACCCCAGTTGTGTTTCAGAACATAGGTTCTTTGCCTCTCTATTTTACTAGATCTAGAAAATGCTACTGCCAATGGGAAGACCTTCTTGTACCTGGAAAAATACACTCACATAAAATTTTAAAGTGCAAATTAATACCCTGCAAGAGTCTACTCATTTAGGTATTCGCAGTTGTCTGACTACATAGGCTTTCCACATTTCAAATGACTCCCCTCCGCCAGTTTTCCACCTCACGGCACTCACTAGTAGGTTAACTTGCTCCATGTGTCATTAGTAATTCATGACTTATTTTTGAAGGTGCAGGGACAGCACTACGACAGATCTAATACAATGAATATCTTATTAGGAAGAAATTAACAAACGAATTGTCGCCGATCAATAGGTGTTCAAGAGAAAATTACAACGATAGTAAAGCCTAAATAATTTATACACAATATTGATTTTTTCATTACATTAATTATTCTTTATAGCACACATAGGGAACTTGGAGAATAAAACTTTCAAAGCAAAAAAATTTATCTGCAGTGGTGCTGTAGGCTTAAGTCTGAATTTAAAAGACAAAGAATGGGCCATGAGAGCTGACAAATATTTTTAGATTAAATACACATCAGATAATAAATTTGATAGCTCCACTGTACCTGAGTTCCTTCATGTTGTCCGGGCGTTTTTTACACAATACTTTTGATATTTATTTATCAAGAGAAGTATTGATAGAACTGTTTCTTAATAGAAACATTAGAAATAGAACTACCCATTAATCCACCTCTTTCATCAAGTGTACGGAAGGCAGAATGACAAACTCAATGAAGCTATGTGGGAAAGAAAAACTTCTCTAACACCTCTCCTGGAATCTTTAAGTTAACTGGACTTAAATTCAGTAGAATGGAGTGCAGGCCCCTTAGAGCTAATAACTCTCATAGCCAGTGGAAAAAATTTCCTAAGGCAATTTTATCATGGCAAGTAACTTTCATACAGATGCAAGGGCCTGAAGATGATCCTCATGTTTAAGGTCATATGATGGGGTTCCAGAGAACAAAAAAAGGGTGTTGTGTGGTAGGGGGAGCTGTGAAAAAGAGGAAAGAGGTGGGTAAGTTCTTCATGGATGATGCTGTTCCCAGCAATGCAAAATTCCCTCCTAGGGATGGAAGAAATGAACTTGGGGAGGAGCGCCTAAGTGACTAAGCCCGTTAAGCATCTGACTTTCGCTCAGGTCTTAATCTTAGGGTTCCGGGATCAAGCTCCACATCAAGCTCCACATCAAGCCTGGCAATGGGCTCTGTGCTCAGCAGGGAGTCTGCTTCTTTTCCCTTTCCCTCTGCACTTACCCCCACTCGTGCACACAAGCTTTCTCACTCTCTCCCTCTCTCAAATAAACAAAATCTTTTTTAAAAATTAAAAAAAAAAAAAGAAGAAATGAACTTAACACATATGCACCAAGCTCAACAGATGTACTAGGAACAAATACTGCGCTGAATATCGTTTTTGTCACCTACAAATGCTTACGTTGAATAGCGTTTTACTCATGACATTTTGACTCTTGGAATTAAAGCAGTGACTTGATAGTTCTTACTTGAGTTTTCTCAGATGTCAACTTCAACTGTTTTTCAGTATCTAATGTTAGGCGATTCCACCTACTTAATGTTTTGCAGAGAGTTGCACATATGCAGAGTATCAAGCTGTCATATCTCCCCCAAGACAAATACAGAAACAGTGTTTCAAAAGTCTTAAAATTAAAACCAAAAACATTAAAATAGTTTCAAATCCGATACAATTTTTTTTCTTTCCTCACCTTTTACCTTCAGAGACTGAAAGCCACATTCATATTACTTTTAACGTTCTTAATGTTCTTGGAAGAAAATCTAAGCAACAGGAAGCAGCTCATCTCACAAGCATGCTTTTGCAAACCACAGCCAGTTTTGCAAACTATCTTGTCCTGTCTTAACTAATATTGCTATATGACTTCAAATTTATAAAATACCCCACACAGATATAATATAAAATGTGTGCTGTCCACCATGCATCATCATACAACTATAACTGCCCAAATGTGTTACCAGCTGATTCTGGGTACAACAGTGACAAAATACCCCAATTTAGCATCATTTCTACTATTTGGTCGAAAGCCCCTTGTCTATGGTGACTGTTCTGCTGCCGAATGTCCTTTGCTGCATTCACCATTCTTTAGGTGTAGACTAATGGTCCATACAGAAAACATGTGGTTCAGGTATTAAAGGAATGGATATTTGTACTTGGTCTCGTTTGTAGAACCGAATGGGACATTCATAAGGTGGATGAGAAGAAATTTCAAGCTATTTAAAGGCACTGTGCACATTATTCTCCATTTTCATCCCACCCCAAACCCAAATCCATTCTCTGCCTTTCTCTGCCTTGGGAAAGCACATGCACTGTATCAGGTAGCTCTCTTGCCATTCAGCTTCCATGTGGTTTCAGCCAGTGGAAGACAATGGAAGGAGACGGAGGACAGGTGGGAGGAGAAAGTGATCGAGAGATTTCCTCCCCACCCGTCCCCTCTGCCTCGGCTCCGTATTTCTGGTGGGGGCGGGGGGTGAGGCTGCTTTCTGCAAGCAGCTCCCATGGGACAGCCCTTCCTACCTCTGAGGCTGTAGCTCCTGTCAGGCCCCAGCGGACAATGGATGCTGACAACAGGGTTTTTTTCCCTCTGCCACTTCAGGCTCAGAAGAGATAAGAATATCCCCTTGTTAGGAGTGACAAGGAGCCCCAGGTCCAGTGTTGGACCTTAACCAGTCCATCCCTCTATAATAGCCCCTTCTTCGTCCCAGAGTGGGCCTCTGTTTGCTGCCAGGCTGCTGACTAATACAGCTCCCCGTGATATAGAAGAAGAACGTGTAAGTAAATCAAAGAACCCCAGCAGCCCTCCGAGGCGGACAGCCGCCTAGATAGTGGAGGACTCCCCATAAATGCACTAATGAGACAACCATGCATACGAGATAAACTGGTGACCTCCATTTTCAATATTCTTTTGGATTTCAGGATTTGGATTTTTAGGATTTCATTCTTCACCTTGACTACTTTTGTCCTTCTTCTCTCCCTCCTTGGTAGCAACCTGCTAATTTACACTCCACATGGTCAGTGTCTGGTCTCTCTTCCCGGGGCATGTCACCTTGTTTTTCACTGTACTCCACAGATCCTTCCTTCAGACTTCCACACACAGGTCAAGTTACCACCTATATATGTTTAAAGTCACATGTACCCTTCTCTCTAGGTCTGTGTTTTCACTTTTTAAGCAAACCTATAAAATTCTACAAGTTCATAATTAGAGTCCCCAAAATATGGAAGCTATCATCCAGGTTTACAGTCATATTTCCATAACCTTGATTCCTTCGGAAGAAATACTCTGCAAAATCTAACAGATAAATCTGGAGGACAGCAAGGAGGTTAACATTTCTACCCTCTTATGTTTTTAAAGAAACTAGAATGCAGCGGTAACCGTGAACATACGGTGTTAAATGCAAGGTTCTGACAACAAATGGCACAGTACTTACCAATAAAAGCATGGTAAGATATTAATAATTGCAACGAACTGCAAATATTTATGTGCCCACAGGCAACTAATTCAATTTCACTGCAGGATTGCTCCATTTATGAATTCAATTGTGTGTGTTTTAAACATTTCTGCCGCTGTTTCATTAATTTCCCATAAAAAAAAATAAAATGATATGCTGAAGAAAGAAGGCAAGTTTCCATTCAACAGTGTTCATTAAGTGCCCACTGAGTGTCCACGGTGGCTTACTAATTAATAATGTTCACTTTTACCATTTATGGCTTCTCTTTTGCATCACGGCTTGCAATTCATTTTTGCATCACTTGGGATGAGAAGTTCCCCCTTCAAAAAGGATGGTACAGTTGCCTCTCATCGTTTTATTTTTTACGCACAACAGCATGGATGTGTAAGACAAGCCCCATGAGAACAAAATAATGGCTAACTCTTACACGGGTCAGGCTCTGTGCACTCTTAGCACTGACCAGGGGTAGTACCACTATTCCTCCCATTTTCCGGAGAAGGAAATCAAAGTACAGAACAGGTAACTGACTTCAGGGTTATCAGGAAGAGGCTGAGCCAGGGAGATGGATGGGGGGATGGGCTAGATGGGGGATGGGTATTCAGGAGGGCACTTGTTGGGATGGGTGTTGTATGTAAGTGATGAATCACTGAATTCTACTCCTGAAAGTAATACTACACTATATGTTAACTAACTTGAATTTAAATTTAAAAAAAAAAAGACTTATATATTCTAAATTTAAAAAAAAAATCCAGCTCATTTTACGTCACAGCCCATGCTCGTACACATCACCCAAATGACACTCACAAACTGGGCATCAGCACAATTTCCAGTGATTTTCAGTGGCTGATAACTTTGTCATTGATTTCTTCCAATTTCCCTTGAGGACATTTTTCCTAATAAAGGGTCTCCTTCCAATGCTCTTCAATATCACAATCTCCAACCACAACTACCTCAACTGTCTGACTTTGATCAGTAGTAATCCAGGCCACATTATTTAGACTTTTCTCAGCCTCCCAACCTACATCAAGGAGCCCATTCTCTCTAGTTAGGCTGATTTTTTTTTCCTAAACTGAGAATGAATGAGATTAACCTTGTACCCAAAGGAATTCCTGACTTGTAGCATACTGTCTCCTGGGAGAAACCTTCTAGAATGGTCCAATAAGTCCTGGCCTCTGTCCTGACTTTTACTCCTCCTCTAGAGAATCAGGGCAGTTGACACCTTGCTAATTATGGAAGGCAATTCCTAATGATTAGCACTTTCACCTGAAATAAGAGAGTCATGACATAAAACATTGGATCATTCCATAAAAAAACCACAGTCTGGTCAAGTTATGCTGATATTTTTACAAGATAAACTAGAATATGATAGATTTTTAGCTGACATGTGTTGAGCATTTTTTATAGGTCGGTCTCTGTGCTTCGGAACTTTACATGGGTTTTACTGAGCAACTGTATGTGCTACGGGAGATATAAACAAATAACACCATCTAAGTTAACTGTCCAGTACACTTCCCAAATGCAGTGAAATGCTTAGCTATAATTTAAATAGAGTTATATTGGCCCATTAAAATCAACAGAGAATTTATATATGATATCCATAATTTAACAAACTCAAAAACAAGATAATTGATTACTAGAAAATATTAATTTGGGTTCCCCATTTAATTGTTTTCATACTAAACCTATTTCTTGGCTCAATAATTTATTTCATGAGTCTTAAAATCACATTAAGATTTGGCAGTCTCAATTAAACCTGTTTAATTCATTATCAAACATAAGTAACTTTCAAATGCCATAAGCTTCTGATTGTCCTTAGTAAAAATGAGATGATAATAATTAGCTTTGGGGAATAATAAAGTAAGAGTCTAAGATTAAGCCAATCCACATTGTTAGAGGCTAAATTTACCTAGCTTCCAATTATTACATGAGCATCTGTATTTCTCTAAAAAAAAATCAACACTTGCCAACATCCCAAGGTAACCAGCACGAAAAAGGCAGAAAAATAAATCATCGATCACCATTTACTGGTTCCAGTTTTATCTTCACAACTCAAAAAAAAAAAAAAAAGGAATGGGTTTAATTCAACCTCCTTCTGATTTATAGCAAATACTGGTGGTTTGGACCAGAAGCAATACTTCCAGAGACTCTGTAATGAACATATAAGTGGATATGGCATATAGACAGAACAATCTCTTATCTCCTTGGTTTCACACAGCACACAAACCTGATGGTGAAAATTAACCTTCTTCACAGTTCAACATTTCTAATTAGAAGAGACATCAAAAAGATTATGCTTTAGAAAGCAGTATGGGCCATAATATTCTAGACAGTCTGAAACAGAACTCTGTAGCCTCCTTATATATTTTAGCCCAATGTCCACAGGATAAAGCAATACCCAGATGATGTTTCAAAGTGGTAACAGCTTCCGGTGGAAGTTCTTTTTCTCATCTTACCTTTTTATACTTATTATGAAAGAAGCAATGCTCTAGTACACAGGACCTATCCATTGCTTTTAGCCCCAAACGAATACAACAGTCTATACCATCAGACAGTGCTCTACCAAAAGTTTCCTTGGTAGAAATATCTACAAATGTTTGAGAAAGGAGTAGTTCACTTGTAATCATTTTGGGTTTTTTTTTCTCGTTTTATTTTCTCTGCATGGGGCAGGAAAGGGACAAAGAAAGATACCCTGAATTCAGCTTAGATTAGAACACGGAAACTTAAAATAGAAGGCCATACGAGTTCAGCCCTTCCTGGGGAGGAATTGCTTTCACAACATCAGTGGTTGATCAGCCACATTTAAAGTTTTCACTGTTAGGTAGTATGTCGCTGCACAGAAGATTTCATTCTCGTTTTAGACAGCTACAATTTTTTTAAAGATTTAATTTATTTATTTGTTTATTTGAGAGAGAGAAAGAGAGAGCACAAGCAGGGGGAGGGACAGAGGGACAAGCAGACTTTCCACTGAACAAGGAGCCAACGTAGGGCTCGATCCCAGGACCCTGGGATCATGACCTGAGCCAAAGGTAGATGTTTAACTGACTGAGCCACTCAGGCACCTAGACAGCTACAAATTTTAAGAAGTTCTTTCTTACTCCGAGTTGAAACCTTATCCTACCACTGGTATCCCACATATCCTAGTTCCATCCTTTGGAGAAATACAGAACAAGCTTCCTCCATTTTCCACACCATCTTCCTTTGACTAATGGAAGGCAATTTTTACATCTCTCCTTAATTTCTCCACCTCCATATTAAATACTTCAGGTTCCTTCAAATTATTCCTCATATGACATGGTTTTCAGCTACTGCAAGTAAACTGGAGCTATAGCTTGACTTGAAAATGTTCCTACATGCAAGAATGCAAAGGGGAGATCTGAAAGTTTATTTTTTATTCACTTACACATATAATTGACACAACTAGAAAGACTATCCAGAACCCGATGGTCTATGTGGGAGCTGTATCTATGTGAGGTCCCCTTCTTATCATCACACACACACACACACACACACACACACACACACACAAACCAGTCCCACAGATGGTACTGTGATACCAGGTGGTTCCGAAAACCTCATCGCCCTGGCCACATGGACTGGCAGAAAGGATAGTCACAAGTTCCAAGCTGGACTAATCAGAGTCATTCCCCAAGATTTTAAATTGGAACATGGAGAAAGCTTGCTACCTGCTTGGCCTGTGGAGCTATTAGATATGATAGCCATTTACCCATTTCATGGAATTAGCCAATCTGATGAGGTCAATATCCAAAGGAGTGTGGGGAGAAAGACCCCAGACCTCCAGTTCCAGTCGTTCTTAGAACCAACTCTACCCCTATGTTTCCTATGGTCTGGTTATTAAGCCAATAATTCCCACCTGGCTGAACTGAGTTTGAGTTAGGTTTGTATCATTTGCAACACAGAAGGTCCTATCTACTACAATATTCATAAGATTCCAACTAGTCTACTAGAACCAACAGAAAACAGGTCATAAAAGGGAAAAATCACTACCCCCCCCTACAAAAGGTGTGAATAGAATCTCCTCCCAACAATGGGGCACCTGAGTGGCTTAGTTGGTTGAGTGGCCCACTCCTGCTTTTGCCTCAGGTCATGATTTCATGGGTCATGGGATCAAGCCCCAATGGGGCTCGGCATTCAGTGTGGAGTCTACTGGAGATTCTCTCCTGCCCCTCCCCACACACATGCTCTCGCTCTCTCTCTCTTTCTCTCTCTCTAAAATAAATAAATCTTTTTAAAAAATCTCTTTCTACCATTATTTAAGAATGAGAGTGATACTCACCTACCAAAGAAGATCAAGGTCTTTCTTTCCTAATAGCCTAAGCCCCATAGGACTGACACTATTCAAAACTCTATTGCCAGAACTATCACAGTACCCGGCACATAATAAGTGCTTAAAACACTCTCCACTCTACTTTTATAGAAGCATATAGAAGTATAGAAGAAAACAACAGGCAAAACACCAAATATAACTTATTAAAATGAAAATTCAAGTTCCCTGAAGAAACCTTAGATACATCATTTCACTTCCTTAGAATTAAATTACTCATTTGCCAGATATTTTATAGGACTTGATTACTTCTTCAGTCTTTTTTAGCCATAAAATGCTATGATTCTATCCATACTCAACAATGGTAAAGAATAGTCTTCCTAGACCTGAACATGCAGATAAAAGGAAAAACAGTAATAAAGAAGGCAGCACAAGAATAAGAAAGAATAACCTACCAAAAAGATAGTTGCAGGGGAAAGCAAAAAAAATATAACGAGAAGAAATCATCAGTCACAGGATCGAAGAGATCATTCATTTGTGCCACCTTCTGATTTGCTTCCTATTTTACTCTAACTAATCTCTGTGCTCAGGGGCGCCTGGGTGGCTCAGATGGTTAAGCGTCTGCCTTCGGCTCAGGTCATGAACCCAGGGTCCTGGGATCGAGCCCCGCATCGAGCCCCGCATCGGGCTCCCTGCTAGGCGGGGAGCCTGCTTCTCCCTCTGCCTCTCTCTCTCTCTGCGACTCTCATGAATAAATAAATAAAACATTAAAAAAAAAAAAAAAGCCCTCTGTGCTGGATCCAAACTGCCAGCCCCAGAGCCTTGTCCCTTCCTGGGTCCATACAGTCCATATGATGGCTCCTTCATCTAAACCATGCATCTCCTTTCAGAGTTGGCTTCCCACTTCTGCCTTTGGTACTCGATATTCCCACTTGCTCACACCATCCCAGACAGGTTGGTTTTTGTTTGCTTGTTTGTTTCATCACCAACAGAATATATACCCAATTATATTGTGTCCCTGTCTTCCATCATGTTCCCTGCATTGATTGATGCTCAAATGTCCATTATTTTCCATTTATTTCTTAAGTTTGAATTCTGTCTCAATACAAGTAATCACAAAATAGCATCTCTATAAAATAAGGTGACCCATTTACAATGCGCTGCTCTAAGGAACGGACCTCAGATTCTTTCATGAAAGAAGGCCTTGACTCAGGAAAACAGTGTTATTACAACTAACAACTAATGTTAACTATTACTATATACCTGCAAAGTAAGTACTATATTCCAGCACATTACACTATATGTAGACACTGCGGTAAGCATTTTGCACACATTTGTTCATTTAGTTCTCACAACACCTCTATAAGAGAAGTACTAATTACTACCTGTGCTTTAAAAATAAAGAATCTGAGGCTCAGAAGGAGTAACATACTCCTGGTTGCATAGCTAGTAAGGGCCACTCTTGGTTACACAAGAGCCACATCCATCCGGATCCAGAATCCTTGCTCTTGCTCACTAGATGCCTTACAAAGGCACTAATCCCTGTGAGAAATGGGGAGGGGGACCCTCAAAAGGGCCAAAAGCAAAAAGACTAGGGAACTAATATCAACATGATCTACTTCTCGAGTTTGCTTAGAGTCAGCCCTATTTGAAGAACCTTGTTCCCATTATGTAGTGATAGATTATCTGCCATTTTGCATTGTGGAAATGTACCCTCCATTATCCAGGCTAATCTAGTTGACTGTAGAATGCTGTACACAGGCATTCCAATGCCAGACCAGTAATTCAATCTTCTCTGTGAGGAAGACGCTACTGGACATCCCTTCAACTTTTTCCCTATAACGTTCGATGCAGGGTGCCTCACATAACCCACAACCATTCCTTCCTACGACATCTAGAACGAAAGAAGTAATTTAGAATACCAAGAAGGGGAGAGAAGGTGAAGAAGAAAAGGAAAAGGAATTATAAATTGGTAACCACCCCCTCCCGAAAAAAAACCTACGTGAAAATTAAAAAACTAAAAAAAAAAAAAGCAACCCTGTGCAGGGTGATTATCTGATAACTTGTGATTCAGAGAGAAATAAATGTTCATGGTCCATCATTAAACAGAGAAAAGCATTTGACTCTGCAATAGAAACCGTATGTTCAAACAGCCAAGGTGGAATTTTCCCACATCACAGAGTAGAGAGATACTGAGTATTTCCTATAGGAGTAAGACCTTACTGCTTAATCCAGGTAGGGTCTATAGCAGAACACTTCATCACTAAGCAAAACTCCAATTATTTTCAGGTTCCATAATCTCTAGTTCCTCCAAAACTCTTCATCTATCCACTGAGACTTTTATATATATATTGACAGAATAAAATGCCCATCCCTACTGTAGAATCGATGTTCCTCTGTGATAATCAAAGTCTCTAGTTTTATTGAAATGGAAGCTAGGAATCAGAGTAGCAAACTCCTTGGGGTCAGTCAGTAATTAATAGGTAAAGGCCGAAATACAAAAGGTACAATTTGCGGTAAGATGCAGCAAAGATTGTCTCTCATTGAAATAACAGTCTTGTCTGTTAGGAAGTTTGAAAGTAATAATTAATTGAAAAACTATTTTAAGCTAAAACAGAGGTGCAGGGTCTAAAACACTACAGGATTAGAAATTTTTAAAAGTAAAAGGTCCTTAAAATATGCTAAGGAAGGAGCCTAATGCCTTCATTCCAAGTCCAACCAGTTTCCTATTCTAACCAATTTCCATTAAACAGGGAAAGGAGCAGGGAGGAGAGAAAGTATTTGAAAAACTGCCAGAGTAAAAAATCCCATAATGAAATTTTGCTCATTCTTGGAGAAATGAAGTAGAATTAGATGCTTCAGTGGTGGTGAATTCAGAATCTGGGTAGCTTCCAGGAAATGAAGTCTTTCCATAATGTCAAAGGCAAAAGCTATCTGATATCAACATATTGAGCTTGAGTTTTTAAATTCCTGTTTCCTTACACCAAATTGTTTGAAACCTTTGAGATAAAAACTTCAATAAACTAGTGTTCCAAGCTTTTAATATTTTAGTCCCTTGAGCAAGCATGTCAGATTAATCTTCAAATTGCAGTGGGCAGAAAGAACATTCAACCAAATTCTTAAGCTCATGCCTCTCTCAAAGGATGTTAATGTAAGCAGTATCATTGGCTATTAAGATTTCAAACTTTCCTAATTCTCAGCAGTATTACTATTTAAAAGTGGGGGGGGGGTGGAGAGAGAAAACCACCTATCCTGAAAGGAAGGGATTTTCCTTATTTTATCTTTCTGTCCCCGTAGCACGTTGCCCGGCCCACAGTAGGCATTTAACAAGTACTTCTGGAATGTGTTGATGGATTGGTCTGGGGGAGAGTGGAAATCTTGCTGAGAACAGCATGAGTCCAAATCCCGGCATTGCTCAGCAACAAAGACCACCTCCAGAATTAGGGTTATCGAGGTACAGCGGGAATTTGAAAGTGTATCTTCAAAGACACACCAAGAGGATTGTTTCCTGAGCTGGCGAGGAGCCTCCCAAGAGCCACTTATAGAGGGATTAGACTCGCCTCTGGCTTCAGCGTGCCTGGAAAACGCCTGCCCTGCCTCTCCATGCCCAGTTCCTCCTGCCTTTCACCGGGTTTGGGTTTCCACTCACACAATTTAGGTACAAGATCCGACCTCGCTAGTCTAACCCAGGCCTCCTCTGCATTGCACGGTGGGCGGCAGGCCACGCCGTCCTAGGCACAAGGAAGAACACACACGACTGCTCGGGACACCTTTGAAGGTGAAAGGGGGTATCGGAAAGCGGCGGGGAGAAAGGAGGGGGGAGGGGAAGAGTGAGTTCAAGACCAGGGCGCTATCCAGCGGTTCCCTACCCCACTCCCAAAGCCTCTGCCCCAATCGCTGGAAGACACCAGGGAACCACACGCACGCTCAGGCAGCGCAGGGCCGCCCAGGGTAGGGACCAAGGGGAGAGGGGCGGGGAGGCGGCAGGAAGCGAGAGGGGGCTGGAGACAGTACCTGGTGTGGCTGTGGTTGCGGGGACAGTCCTTCTTCTCCATGATGGCCGGCACGCAGTTGGTGAGCTCCGTCCAGTCGGCGTGCAGCCCGCAGCTCCAGCCGGTGGAGAAGCGGGAGAAAAGCCACGTCTCCTTCTTGCCCGGCCGGTGGCAGGTGCACTTCTTCTGGCCGGCTTTGCAGCTACACGGCTGCTCCAGCCGGATGTTCTTCACCAGGTGCCGGCCGAACGTGGTGCCCCCGGTCTTCTGGATGTGCAGGAACACGATCACGTCGCGCCCTTTGATATTGAAATCCACGAAGCGGGTCAGGTCCTTCAGGGTGAAGTTAAAGCGCGGCACGAACCGGGGCAGAGAGCCGTTCTCGGGGGCCTCGGGGTCCGGCTCCTCTTCCTCCTCCTCTTCTTCCTCCTCCGGCTCCCCGAGCTCCTCATCGTCGTCCTCTGGCGCAGCGGCCCCCCGAGACCCCTCGGGCGGCCCCCGGGGTGGCGGGGGCAACTGGGGCCGCCGCTCCCACTCCTCGGGCGGCGCCTGTGCCCGGCGGGCGGGACTCGGGGCGGCCGGCTGGCCGGCCTCCCCCGCGCGGGGCTGCTCCCCGAAGTTGGCGCAGGAGCTGGTGCAGGAGGGGGACACGTACTGGTACATGATGACCACGAAGAGGAGAGTGAGCACCGGCGTCAGCAGCCACTTGTTGAACCTTTCATCCATGGTCCCGCTCTCAGGCCGGCAGGCGAAGAAGCGGCGGCGGCAGCGGCGCGGACTGGCGCCCGCTCGGAAGTTTCGGGGACTCCGTGGCGCGGCTCCGAGCCCGCCGCTCCTCCATGCCCCTGACGCCGAGGCGTGCGGCTGGCTGGCGGCCCCGCGGCACTCCCGCACTCCCCCGCTGGCAGCGCCAGGGCCTGCGAGCCGAGCGGGGAGGCGGGCGCCGGCGCGCGCGGCTACGGCTGCGGCGTGGGGCGCCCTGCGCTCCCGGGGGCGCCCGGCTTGGCCCGCTCCCCGCTCCGGCCAGGGCGCGGCGCGCGCTCTCAGGCCACGCGGGGCATCCCGCCGCCGGCGCTCAGGCGCTCAGGCGCTGGGGAGCGCGGCTCGGGTCCTGCACCTGCCCGGGGCAGCCGGGCGGCTGCGGCCGCGAGCGCTGGGGCTGCATGAGGCTCGCCAGGGCGCGGGCCAAGGGCGAAGGCGCGGCCCGGCCCCGCCGCCTCGGCCAGCTGCGGGCACCGCGCCCGGAACGCGCACCCGGCCGGCGCCTTTGCCCTCAGGTCGCGGGGCGCGGGAGCCGCGAGGGCCGACGGCGCCCGCCGCAAGTTTGCAGAGGAGCCCCCGCGGCGGCTGCCCGCGAGGCGTCTGTGCTGAGCCGCGTCCCCGGGAAGAGTCGCACTGCTGCTCCGGGTCGGTCCGCCCAGGCGCGGGTACGCAGGCACACTCGCAAACACTGGCTGGCACCGCCACAACCCGCCAGCCGGTGTGACAGGAGCCCTGCTACCCGCAGCAAAAACCTACCCTAGGTACGGAGCATGCGCCAAAGCCCTCCCCAGCCCCGGAGGAGTTTCCAGGGGAGGAGTCCGCTGCTCCGCGGGGCTCGGAGGAGGCAGCTGGGGGGTGGGAATCCCTTCAGCCTAGAGCGAGGAGATATTTGGGAGAGAAGCAAAGGCGGAGCAAGGAGAGAGCCCCGAGGAGAGCGTCGCCGACACGGAACCGAGACCTTTACATCCGCAGCTTTCTCCTTCTGAGGATGGACGCAAATCTGGCCGGCCTCTGTGCAGGGATAACACTCGCACACCGCTGGGCAGACTCACCTAGACAGGACTGCACTCGAGCTGGCTGGGGAAACTGGCTCCAGACTGCTTTTAATTCCCACCCAAGACATTCTAACTGTTGCCCAAGTTTTATTCCCGTCCCTCCTTAACTACAAACTTTGTGTGTCCAACTCTACAATTTTATTCAATCGGCATCCATCCGTGAGCCATTAGGCACCTGCTATCAGGGTCTTTGTTGAACGCACACTTCATTTCTTCCAGCACCGTACCCACCAGCCCACAACCATGCAGTACTTCCAATGCAAGAGGAGCTGAGGGGTCACCTCTTAAAATTCATCCTGCTAATACACATTGAGTTCCTAAATGTGCAAGACTCACCCCTTACCCCCCCATGTGGATGATAAGACCTACACTTACTTCTGTTTCATAAGCTAAATAAGCTCTTGTTTATGTGCAGATTTTTTGAACTTTCTTTTTCAAACATCTAAAGTTTGCATTTACCTGAGAATCAAATCTTTGTTTAATAATGGTTTCTGTTTTTCAGGTAATGAATGGATGTACCATCAAATGGCAGTAACTGCTCCTTCACAGTCCCCACTTGCTGGACCCAAGTGGAGAGTGGCAGTGTGTTGAAGAGGGAATCAATGCAATTTGATCCCCTTGCCAAGGTCATCATGTCCCTCCTGGTTACCCTGGCATCTCATGCCTTCAGAGCAGTCAACCTTCCCACCGGGCCTCTTTATGGATCTGTGCGGTACTTGTCTTTTCATGAGACACTGTACTGATCTCTTCCATTTGTCAGACTGTCCCCTTCAAGCCATCAGTTAGGATCCAGATCTCTTTCAGGGATGCTAACTCTTTCCCATAGGAAGTTATTTTTATTGTTCTAGACAGGTGGGATTTTTCTCAACAAAGCTTCCCCACCTCTGCTTCCTTTCCTCTTTTCAACTCTATAAACAACTACAAACAGTGCCCTTCCTGATACTGTATGAGCTTATATTAGTAAAAAAGGTGTTGAGCAAGATGAATCAGCTTCTTTAGAGCTTACTCAATCTATTTATTTTTCTCTCACTTGAAGTTTACAATCCTATTAATGGCATCACACTACTCTCCAAAGCAAGAAATTGTGATAGGATAAAAAAATAAAAAATAAAAATAAAACTCAAAGATCACTTCCTGAATGCATCTGGTTAATGATATTACTTATTTTAAAATATACACCTTTGCTTTACCAAGTAAAAATTCAGTATACTTTTTTATATTGCTTTATTTGAGACGTTTCTCATTTCCTATAAAGTCGCTTGATATCACATGGATAAGTATAACCTTGTTAGCTACCCAAATGTATAATGTGAGTGCTTCGGCAATTTATAGGGTGGAAAGCACTTTCTAGATGTTATCTCATTTGCTCCTCAGAACAACATTCTAAGGAGATAAGAGAAGTATAATATCCCATTTCAGAGATGAGGAGGCGGAACCAAGGACAACCAGGAGAAAGCAGAGCCAGGATGAGCAACCACTAACATCCCTGACATACATTCAAATCACGATTGAAGAAACCCCATGAACATCCGCAAAAGAGTCCATAATTTCCTCTCTCTCCTCTTGAGACCCTTTGAGTCAAGAGGCAGGAAGGGGCAATGGAATTGCAATAGAACAATTAAATTATTTTCCCTCTCGCTCTGGCTTTATAGGCAAAGCTGAGTGATCTCTACATCCTGCAGTATTTTGGCACCTACTCTGTCAGTTTCCAGATAAACAGGGGAAAGACAATAACACTCTTAACATGATTATGTCATTGTTAAAAGACATTATTTAGGAGAATTTCAGAAGACAATATGATGACAAACAAATATCACACATTACTAACAAAATGTATACTTCCATAAATAAGTGCACTTTAACCCTTTTCAAAGTACATTATCCCAGAAATCTGCTTTTGCTTTCAGTAAAATAACTAATGGAGTGCCACCATTTCCTCGAGGTAACCACAAGGAAAGCAATGCATGGAATCAAGCAATTAGACAATTCAAGCATGTACCCATGTATTCCTTTTTTTAAAGATTTATTATTTTTATTAGAGAGAGCGCAGTGGGGAGGGGCAGAGGGAGAGAGAGAATCCCAAACAGATTCCCTACTCTTGATGAGGGGCTCCCTCCCAGGACCCTGAGATCATGACCTCAGCTGAAATCAAGAGTTGGATGCTTAACCGACTGAGCCACCCAGGTGCCCCCCAAGTATGCATTTTTAATGAGAGGTAATATTAGTTGTGTAAACACTGCCTGTCCCAGGTGTGGTCTCCCTATTACAGTTATGGAACTTGGTGTGAACCCAGTCGAAGTACTTGAATCACGCAATAAACAGGTTTCCTTATCTACAAGGGCAGACCTCACATTCAGGTGGAAATGAATAGAAACTTTGTAAAATTGAATGCACTCCAGGTAAAAGGAAAAACATGTTTGCATTCAGCCTGCTACAGTTACTCCATGATGACACCAGCTGGTAACTGTTTCTGGCTAACAGATTGCAGCTACTATGAATCCTACACAAATTATTAAAATAATAAAAATAATGTTTTCAGAGAGCTTTCTTCCACTTCCTTTGCCAGTCTAGCAATGAGCTTAACACTATCTGTGAAACAATTTGTTCACCTAATTTTATGCCTTAATAAGCTTTACTACAATTATTTTCTTGCCTGCTTCCTTCTCCACCGTGACTTTAGTACTCTTCTTCCCTGTTCTTCTCGAATATTCTCAAACCCATTAACAACGCTGCACTCCCCTAGGATTCAAACTTTTGATTAGAAGAGTCCCCATTTAATCAAGTTCAGTTGGGAGATAAAATTGCATCTCAACTTCTCCATTTTCCCTTTGATGCCAGAAACTGCCTTGGAGAATGTTGAGGAAACCCTGGAGAGATTAACAATCCAAACAATCACAGAGAATAGTTTTGGATCCCCTACATTTGCACACAGGAATGTATAGATGCAAGTGCCCTTCAATACACATGAAAAACAAAACAGATTATGTAAGTCATTGGCAGCATGAATCTCCCCTTCAAGAACACAAAGTGCTCCTATACACTGAAATGACTTTTTTTCATTTTTGTAAACAAACCAAAAAAAAAAAAAAAAGCCCCCAGGGTAAGCAGTTTTGCAAATAAGCAGCAAAGCAGTGGCTTTTTTTTTTTTCCTGAGGAAGTTGAGTAGAAGAGTTTGCACAGACAGGGCAAACTGCAGAAAAAATAGTGTTATATGCAGAGTGTATTCCAGTTCACTACATGATTGTAACTTTGGGGCAACCATACCCCTACAGACTGCTTCCCATAAAGTACTATTTATATGAACAATTCATTCTTTGCCTTATTGTATAACACTCTTTATCCACCATAGATAGCTGCCATGAGTGATGGATACACGCTATGCCACTGGTATGTATAATGTATTCATTAACTCAGTATAGCGTAGCAGAGGCAATAACTTTTTCATAGTAGGTATTCAGATATGTCTTCCAATAAGAACTTGTTAAGCATTGGGGCGCCTGGGTGGCTCAGTCGGTTAAGCATCTGCCTTCGGCTCAGTTCATGATCTCAGGCTCCTGGGATCCAGCCCTGCATTGGGCTCCCTACTCAACAGGGAGTCTGCTGCTCCCTCTCCCTCTGTCCCTCTTGTGTGCTCTCTCAAAAAATAAATAAATAAATAAATAAAGTCTTAAAAAAAAAAAAACTTGTTAAGCATTTACCATATATTAAACAAGACCAAAAAGGACCCTGCCTTCATGTGACTTACATCCTAACAGTGGAAAAATAAATAATGAATAAGGACAATAGGATCCATACATTTAATCCAAAAATATTTATGGAGTCACTACTATGTACTAAGTGCTTTTAGGTACTTGGGATACTTTGGTGAACACAAAAGACAATAGTTTTTGCCCTCAAGAGTGTAAATGCCAGCAGGGTGAAATAGTAGGGAAGAAGTTAGAGGGATGGTGGGAGGCGGGTCCTGTTCAGGCTTGTTGGCCCCTATAAGAAATTTACTGGGAAGGAAATGGAAAGCCACTGGAGGATTTTAAAAGTATCCAACTTAAGTTAGCTCACGACTTCTCAGTTAACCTCTATCTCTTTGGGGTAAATATTCAAGTTCATGTGTCTCCTCTCCTTGTTCTCTTCGCCTTCATCTGGGGCTATCTGAGCTAAGGGAGCTTATGTAAAATCTTCACATTGGCTGAAGGAGATGTGGTCTGTGGGGAGTTTCCTGCTCCCACAGCCCTCCCTGCAGTGTGTGGCTAGTCTCACCTGGACTCACGAGTAGGGCTTGACTCTTGCTGGGTCCTCTGCTGCCATTTATAACCCCAACCATCACAGCCCCGGTCTGTACAATCTACACTTCCTCAGATGAACTGAGGCCCTTTCTGTCTGCCAACTCCTTCAGCTCTTCTCTGGCCTTTTCTCTGGAGCACTTTTGCATCTGAATCAGTGGTTTTCAACTCCATCAGACCCAGCACTTGCTTATGTTGAACAAATATTTTGAAATGGTCCCTCTTAAAAGTCCCAATTTAAATGTCGTAGAAAATAGAACCTACCTACACACAGTTTTGCAAAATTATATAAAATGCCTCAATTGTAAGTGAAGGAGATATTTTTTAAAAGAATTAATACTAGAACCCTGTGTAAATGCTCAGACCCAACTACAGTAGACGACATAAAAACATCAGACACTTGTGTCTCTTAACTATCTTGTTTGGATATAAAAGAAGTGAGATTGGAGGCCATTCCTTCCAAGAAGAAACTGAAAGAGCAAAAGGTGTTAGTGGACGCTAGAATTAAAAATGGTGGTAGGACAATTAAGAATAGACCTCCTTGGGGTGCCTGCATGGCTCAGTCAGTTAAGCGGCTGCCTTCAGCTCAGGTCATGATATCAGGGCCTTGGGATCAAGCCCTGAGCCCCTCAGGGAGCCCCAAGCCCCGAATCTGGCTCCCTGCTCAGTGGGGAGCCTGCTTCTCCCTCTCCCTCTGCAGCTCCCTCTGCTTGTGCTCTCTCGCTCTCTTGCTCTATCAAATAAATAAATAAAATTTTTAAAAAAAGGAATAGACCTGGCTTATAAATACATAGATATGATAAGAAAAAGAGGGGAATACTCTAAATGAAGCAAGGATCACACACCAAGACAAATTATCAGATGAACGTTGGCATTGAAGAAAACAGGGAAATATGATATTCCCATAAATGAGGTAGGTTTTTTTTAAGTGTCGGGTCAAAATACTTCTCTATTATGCAAAATATCTCAAAAAAAATGTACCTTCTATCTTGAAATCCTACTGCACATCAAAGTTAATCTGATTTCTGAACATAGTAGAATATTAGGAAGTCGCATTAATGCAAGACAATTCTAGCATTGTCCCCACCAAATAAAGGCCAGTAAAGACACACACCCCCAGTCCTTATAATCACTTCCATTGAGAATCTAAGTATTCCTCTTTCTTTCTCCTCCTGTCAAAATAAATCAGTTTGGGGGAGATAAAAAGGCCAAATCAGTACACATTTCCTCATTCAGTGAGGCTTTGGCTCTTGACAGGTAAAGCCACACTTTTAGATGATTTTTTTTTTGATGACACCTTTTTTTTCTTTAAAAATCTGGTTTTGCATTTGAAACCAAGACTCTCAGACATTAATTACTCAAGGTCACATAGCTAGTAAGTGACATACTTGGACTTGAACCAGGTGCTCTGATTCAGAGATGGAGAGATCTATTCCATCAAGATAGATGTTGGAAGCCAAATCAATAGTACTTGCTGCAAGATTGGATATGGGGAGTAAACAAGGGATGAATCAAAGATGGTTCTGAGGTTTGTCATTTGAGCTACTGGAAGGCTGACAGTTCTATTTACTTTTTGAAAAGGGGAGACTAAAACAAAACAAGTTGGGAGTCTGAGGATTCAGGAAGGGTGAACTCTGAGTTCTGCTTTGAATAAGTTAAGTGTGAAATACTAATGAGATAGCCAGATGGAGATGGCAAATAAATAGCTGTTTATGGGATCTGGAGCTCAGCTACGACAGGAGATAAAATGGTGGTGGTTTTAATAACATAGGTAACACATAGCCGTAAGTGCTCTATAAATATTTCTTTTTTTTTTTTTAATTTTTTTTTTTTAAGATTTTATTTATTTATCTGACAGAGAGAGACACAGCGAGAGAGGGAACACAAGCAGGGGGAGTGGGAGAGGGAGAAGCAGGCTCCCTGCAGAGCAGGGGCCCGATGCGGGACTCGATCCCAGGACCCTGGGATCATGACCTGAGCTGAAGGCAGTCGCTTAACCAACTGAGCCACCCAGGCGCCCTCTATAAATATTTCTTGAAAAAAATCTGTGAAAGACTAAGTAAGCAATTACTATGGTATAAGAAGGAAATGAGAACACAAACACACATGTGCAAAGAAATGGCAGTAGAACAAAAGAGTAAAAATTTGAGAAATATTCCAGAAGTAGAATCAGTAAGATCCAGTGACTATGTGTGAAGCAGCAGGAAGGAAAGAAGTTAAGAATGACTCCAAGTGTTCGAAGTTGGGAAGCTACATGGATGGCAATGCCATTAATATGGGAGAAGAAATGGCTGAAGGACTGGGAGTGAAAAATCAATGTAGATAAGTACTAGTTCTCTCAGCAAATCAAAATGTTTGCATTTTTCAAATGGGTTTGAGCTTCAAAACATTTACATTTCATTTTAAGGAAGCAAACTTTAAAAATATAATTTAATTTTTCTGTAGTTAGACAGATAACCTTAATTATTAGCTTTAGAAAGAAAAGTCTAAGGGCACCTGAATGGCTCAGTCAGTTAAGCGTCCAATTCTTGATTTTGGCTCAGGCCATGATCTCAGGGTGAAATCAAGCCCTCCCTGCCCCCTTGGGCTCCGCACTCAGCATGAGGTCTGCTTGAGATTCTCTCACTCTCCCTCTGCCCCTCCCCCCACTCGTGCTTGCTCTCAATCTCTCTCTCTCAAATAAATAAATCGGAAAGGAAGAGAGAAAGAAAGAAAAGAAGGAAAGAAAGAAAGAGGAAGAAAGGAGGGAAGGTAGGTAGGTCTAGGTACAAGTATATTTTGTAAAGACTATTTCCTCTTTTCTAATGTTTCATATGATAAATCAGGATGCAATGCTCCTCTTTTCCACATTGGCAATGAATTTTATCCTTCCTTTCAACATCTCTATCTCACTCTCAATCTCTGTCTCTCAATAGATAGATAGAGAGAGAGAGATATCTTTATAAGAAATCAAATATCTAAAGCAGGTTCTGAGAGCGCAAGTAGCTGTTCTTTGCTCCAGTAGGCTGGCATTTTCCAACAACACAGAAAGACAGGTGATCTGAAAGCTCACTGAGCGCAGACTTTAATTTCCGACTCTTCCTTTTTAAAGCCCAGTCCTTTCCACTTAATACGCATCTGAATAAATATTCTTTGAATAAGTTAAGCAATATATCCGCTCCTGTTTTAGATTGCCAGATGAGTTCCACGAAGTCCCTTGCTAACTTGTGCCTAATCTCCAACCCCTGACAAGTCTCACTCACGTGTTCTAAGTTGAAGTGAGCGCTGACCCCCTCAGCAAATCATTCAACTGTGTTCCTACTACTGATGATAGTCTTTTTAGCATGACCTTTTGCTAAGATTTCAACTGATGTTCTTATGGTCTGAGGAATTATACCATACAAAAGCAAAATTCCCTTATGTATATGAATATATGTATTCATTTATCAAAAAGACTGGTCACCTTGCCATGGAAGTATATGAGCTACCAGGCAAAATTATTTTTGCTACCTTCTAATGCTTACTATATAGAATCTTATTGTCTTCCAAATTTTGTAATTATTTCCTTTTTTTCCCCTCAAGGAATTAGGCAGTAAACACTTATTGTCCTCAGAGCATTTTCTTAAAGCTTTCTGTTCTGCTCATTATTGTTCTAGCTTTCTATTTTATCAAGAAAGCATATTCTAAACGCAAAAAACCAACTTTAATGTAGCTGTAAAGCTGCCTACCCAGACCCAAGTCAAGGTCCTACACACAACCCCAGAAATGCGTATCCATTTTTATTCAATTAATTAATGCAAGTCATTTTTAAAATCATGCTGTGAAATGCATGTTTTTTTAATCCAATGAATTCTTAATTGTGCTCAGACACCCAAATTCGATATATGTTTTTGCGCAAAAAGTCATTTTGAAACAGTTGCTCTTTCATTTTTCTTCCCTCCATGGAGTATAGCTGTCTACTGATCATTCTTTCCTGTGAATTGCTCTCAAGCATTTAATGCTAATTCCTCCCAACTATTGTTAGTTAAATGTTGTTCTTGTGATTTTATAAGGCAATGATACATCACTTAAGTGTCTAGCACTAAGGTGTTGTCCTAATGTAGCAAATGCAAAAACATCTCATTTCCCTGGAAAAAGGGAAATTGGAACATCTGTCTTTCTAGGTCTTTGTTGTGAGACGTTCTATTTGCTAAAAGTGCAAAATAGCAGAGCAAGATAAAATGGTCTTGTGCATCACATGACGGCTACTTGTACAAATCAGGTGCACCACTCATGGAGGAGTGGGCTGGGGAGGTTTGTTTGTGGAGAATTAAAAGGAACACTGGGTTGGGGCGCCTGGGTGGCTCAGTCGGTTAAGCGTCTGCCTTCGGCTCAGGTCATGATCCCAGGCTCCTGGGATCGAGCCCCGCATCGGGCTCCCTGCTCAGCAGAGAGCCTGCTTCTCCCTTTCCCTCTGCCTGCCGCTCTGCCTACTTGTGCTATCCCTCTGTCAAATAAATAAATTAAAAAAAAAAAAAAAGGAACACTGGGTCTTTGACCACTGCTCTTCCCTGGGTCTGCTTTACCAGCTGCAGTTTAACCACTTTTCTGTATATGTTATCAGGCTAGACTCTACTATCAGCTTCCTCTTTCTACTCTACTACATTCCAATGGCAAAGACCTACACCTCCCCACCACGCACATGTGTATGCACATGTGTGCACAGCGCACACACACACTCACATACTTTCTAGTCCTGGCGACCTTCCATCAGGAATGCTTTTCTAGGGGCGCCTGGGTGGCTCAGTCGGTTAAGCATCTGCCTTCGGCTCAGGTCATGGTCCCAGGGTCCTGGGGTCGAGCCCCGCATTGGGCTCCCTGCTCAGCAGAGAGCCTGCTTCTCCCTCTCCCTCTGCCTGCCTCTCTGCCTACTTGTTCTCTCTATCTCTCTGTCAAATAAATAAATAAATAATCTTAAAAAAAAAAAAAAAAGAAAAGGTATGCTTTTCTGCACCCCGTCCACCTCATGATCCAGTTTGCCCTCCCACACTCCATTGAGATATCTCCTCTTCTATAAATCGATTTGGACACTCCATATCCATCTATTGCATGTAAAGTTAACTATTCCTTTCTCTCTTCCACCTCACTACAATCATGCAGTGCTAATACCATACTGTGTATTTAAATTACATCTGTATGACTGACTCTTAAATGAGACTGCGAATTCCTTGTGGGCAGGCACTATTGATTATTGATATCTGTATTTATCCAGCTGAGGTAGGCAGAATTCCAAGGTGACTCCCAGTGACCCCAACCCCTTGCATAATCCCATT
Organism: Leptonychotes weddellii; assembly: GCF_054177405.1. Classification (NCBI taxonomy): domain Eukaryota; kingdom Metazoa; phylum Chordata; class Mammalia; order Carnivora; family Phocidae; genus Leptonychotes; species Leptonychotes weddellii. The sequence goes on along the minus strand of NC_138371.1, from coordinate 162,926,732 downwards.
CTGTTGAGTGTGGGCAAAGCTGTGATTCTGGCTGGTTATATGGTAAAAAGGAAGTGATCCTGGTTAGACCTGAGTTCTTTAAAGGCAGAACATCTTCTCCAGCTGGTTGCAGAGGAAGAAGTCAGAGAGAGTCATTCCTGCTGACCCTGGAGAATAATCATGTTGTGAACTGTCCATGGGGATAACCTGGCAAGGAACTTGAAGCAGGTTCCAGGAGCTGAAAGCAGCCCCTGACCAAGACCTCAATCACACAGCCTCAAGAAAATGAATTCTGCCAAAATTGGAATGCACTTGGAAGCAGATTCTTCCTCAGCACCCCCAGACAGGAAATGACCATCTGACTCATTGGTTTTAGCATGGTGAGACTCTGAGTGGAGACCCCAGCCATGAGAAGCCTGGACCTATGACCTACAGAACTATGACCCACAAACTGTCTTTTTAGGCCACTATGTTTATGGTTATTTGTTATATTGCAATGGAAAACTAATACACTGGCCTAGTGCCTGGTACATAATAAAATATTGGCTGGTTATTTGTTGGATGGATGGTTTAGATTAATCAATTAAGTTATGGAAGGAAGAAATAAGAAAGAGAGGAGGGAGAAAGAAATATACTATTTAGGACAAGAGTTTTTCTTGTGCCCCATTTAAGTACAAATTCGTTATGGAGAACGGATAGCTGATTTCTTAGAATGATTGATGGGCCTTTCTGAGCTGAACAAAGGTGGCAGACATATTATGTTGCTTAAATTAGTTTTTTCTGTTTATGTTTCCTAACTTCCATCCCATTCCTCATCCCTGAGTTATCACTGACCATTTTGTCATCCCTACCCTGACCGCAACATGCCTGGTTACCCCCAACGGGCCATGACAACCTGTCAGCTGGTAGCTGGCCTAGTCTATACCGGCTAGGCCATGGTGTTTTCCTGTTGAATATAAACAGCTTCACATAATATCAATATCAGGTGAAGACCCTCCACAATTATGAACAAGACAAAAAGACCACCCCATAAACACGTCTGAACAGAAGTCAAACCAGAGACATTTTGCAACCACAAAATAACCTAATGTCTCCTTCTCCCAGAAAATATGAATGACAAATGTTCCTTTTCCAATGGTGACTACAGCTCCCCTCTATTTCTCCTGTTCTCTAGATAAAATGTAGTAAGATACCCAATCACCGAATTGTCCTGCTTTCTGACAGAACCCAATCCATTCCTTTGTTCCTTTGAATCCTCCCCAAAATTACTTTACATATGCTGAAATCTTATAATAAACCCCTCGTAACTCAAGACAAGTCATTGTTGTTCATGGTGTGTGGTCTCCTTAGCTGCAACAAGCAATACAATCATTTTTGTTTTACTACAGGTGTTCTGCTCGTGGTCTCTAGCTGGTGAGCCTCCACAGAGGTGAGGATGTCCATTGCCACAGGTGTTTAAGGACTCATCGTTGGGGAATGTCAAACTCAAAGTAGCTGAGTGTAAAAGTTTGTATCAAAGGTCAAGAACCCTCTCTCTTCTCCAAGTTTGAGGGCACTTGAAACTTATCTAAAATGTGAGCTTTCAGGAGCTTGTGTTCCCTGTCTGATAGAGACCAGGAGATGACTATCACAGCAATGACTAGCATCAAAGTAGGGTTGCAGCTAATCTGATCATGAATCACATTTGGGAAATGACCAAATTTGGTTCCTTGCTTTTTCCCCATTCCTGAGCCCCTAAAACTCTCCCAAACCCTGTGCACAAACTTTGCTTGACTGTTCCTAAGTGGTAAAAGGGGCATTAATTTCCTAACTTCCAGAGTACATAAAGTATGTAGTTTTGGATTGAGGCCAAGGGCAGGAGTGTAATAAATTGCTATTATTATTGTTGTTGTTGTTGTTGTTGTTGTTGTTATTGTTATTACTGGGGGAAAAACTTAGATTGTAGCTATGGGCTTTGCTAAGAATAAAGACTTATGATAGAATCAGTTTTACCTGATAAACAGGACTCAAGATAAGTAGGTGAGCTAGGCTCAGATTTGATTGACAATCACAGGTCTGTTCCAGGTAAAGCACACAAAGAAAAAGCTGGTAGGGACATGGAGGGTGAGTGTTTTAAGTTTTGATTGCTCAAAGCCAGAGATTCTCAACCTGGGATGAACAATAGAATCATCTTGGGAGCTCAGAAAATCCTCATATCAGACTTTTCCCAGACCAATTAAATCAGGATGTGGGCCTTGGAATGTTTTAAATTCCCCCTGTGATTCCAAGCCAAGATTGAAGACCACTGCTCTAAACAAAAGATTGAGACTTTTTCCCCATTTGACCCTGTTTTGGGCTGTCCCTTCTTGCATATAAAAGGCCCAGGCTTCTCCAGCTGGGTGTTAATTGCCCAGTGGACTGGTGATTCCTCAAAGATTCAACGTGATAGCCTTATTTGTGGTAGAGATCAGAACCGTGTTTTGGAAATCCAAATGCTCAGCAAGAAGGGGTGATTGTTTCTGTGAGGATGGGGCATGAATTTCTCCATGGCCCCATATTGTTTTCATCAAATTGAGGAGCTGGAGACTGAGACCTGATTCCCCCCTGGATTATGGGTTTATGGTCTACTCAGGGCAGAGTCTATGCCTTCCTCTTCTTTAGATTAATTCTAGAACCTAGTTCAATGACACTCGGTAGGTGATTCTTGTGTAACTGAATGAATGAATGAATGATTTTTACTTGAGTCTTTCTCATTTTCCTGTGCCGTCTCCTTCACTGGAGCTATAAAGGCCGGGTTGTGCACAATTTCCAGAGGTGATTTGAGCTCTACGACCACTCCCTCCTCTCTTCTCCCTGTAAACCCCCTCCGCCAAAAGCCTCATCTGTGCCCTAGCATTAATCTACTACCTGTACACCAATGACTTTCTGACCCCTCTCCAGCTCCAGCTGTAGCTAACTTGTCTTCTCAATACTTCTATTTGGTTGCTTCCCTAAGATCTCCAACTCAACATGTGCATAACCAAATTCATGATCTTTCCTTTATGTGTGCCCCAAGCCAATGGCAAAACTATCTTAAGCCAGAAATCTGAGAGTCATCCCTGACAAGTCTTCTTCCTTACCCCTGATATCCCATTTTTTTCAAGTCCTGCAGATTTTTACCTTCTAAATACTTCTTAGAACATTTTTCTTTCTATTAGGATGATAAGCTAAAGTACCATTATCCACGGCTTTGACTCACAATTCCAACTGGTATCCCTCTTTCTACATCTTTCAGCTCATTCTACACTCTAAAGTCATAATATTCTTTTCATGTATCTTTTTTTTTTGAAGATTTTATTTATTTATTTGACAGAGAGAGGCAAAGTGAGAGAGGGAACACAAGCAGGGGTGTTGGGAGAGGGAGAAGCAGGGCTCCCTGCTCAGCGGGAGCCCAATGCAGAGCTCGATCCCAGGACCCCGGGATCATGACCTGAGCCGAAGGCAGACGCTTAATGACTGAGCCACCCAGGCGCCCCTCTTTTCATGTATCTGATCATATTATTCCCTTCTTTATTTTTTTAAAGATTTATTTATTTATTTATAAGAGAGAAGGAGCAGTGCGGAGAGGCAAAGGGAGAGAGAGTCCCAAGCGGAATCGGCACTGAACGCCGAGCCTGATGCAGGGCTCTCTCCCACAACCCGGAGATCACCACCTGAGCTGAAACCAAGAGTTAGATGCTTAACCAACTGCACCACCCAGGCACCCCTCCCCTCTTCACAATACGTCCCTGGTTTTTCATGCCTTTAAGATAACGACTTAAATCTTTAGCATGGACCTCAAAGCCTTTGCATGCTCACCTTGCCCCTCTCATTCTTCACACTATAGTCACACTAGTCTTTTAATTTCCAGAATATGCCATGAATATTGCATCTTGCCTCAGGACCTTTGCATATACTGTTTCTGTCCTAGAGCACAACATCCTTCCCACATTTCAACTGGTTCATTTCTACTCATCCATCAGATGTTAGTTCAAATGTCACTTTTTTAGAGAAGTTCTTCCTGATATATTCCTCCAATATATCTAATCCTTCTGTTATATAACACTTCCTTTCTAGCAACATGTGCTTTCATTCCATAACATTTTAGCGATCTTCAGTTATACATGTATTGGTATGTCACTTGATTAATTTCCATCTTTTTTACCAATATATGTCCCAAAGGCCAGTGACTATGCTTTTGCTCATCACCGTCACTCCATTGGCTATCATAGTGCCTGGCACATAATGGACACTCAGTAAATATTTGCTGAATGAAGGAATCTAGACTTTCTTAATATCCTTATCCTGCTTGTCTCAAGAGACAACTTTTACTCTTTCTTGATGTCCATATATTAGGAAAACTGACATTCCCCTTTTTGACAAGAGACAACTCAGTTTGTACGTGGACAAAGGAAGTTAGTAAAGTCTTCCAGCGTTTTAAGGATGCCTGTTTGTTGTGTCCTAAAGCCTCCTTTTCTCTTCTGATAGCCTACTGTGTGTGTTATCTGCCCTTATAAACTCTCCAGAATCCCTCACTCACTCTTCTAAAAGTGGCTTAGTACAAATGTCACTGGTGAGCTAGACTCATTTATTACTGTATCCCCAACAACCTCTAGGGGGCACCAAACATAATAGCTATTTCAGCAAAGATCTTGAAAGGAATTTGCTTAGTGTTCTCTAAAATAGCAAAAAGGAAACAAGCTTGTCTAACACCATATGCTAGAGGGTTATATTTATAAGTCTCCCTTTGCTGTGTTCAGATCAGGCATGAGTCTACTCTCCCTGGTGGCTCAGGCCAAACGCCTCTCCTTGACTCCTTGGAGCTTCCAAGATTCTTTCCATACACCATACATTACTTTGGAAGACAACGGTTTGGGGTCACGCTTAAAATGGCTCACTGCAAACAGCAACTTATTTGGCAACACTTGCATTTTATCTTGGAAACTTCATGCAAATGGTTTGTTTTATTCCATAAAATATTCCAGTATGCTTTATTTAAAAATATCTTGCCTAAACACTTTGACAAAAAATGATAGCCTCAAATAGTCTATCTGGTAGTTTTGCATCACCCTTGACATAACTCTCTACCAAGCTGCTGTTTATATACCAGTTTTGCAACAGGACTGTGAAGTTACAGTAAATACTCATTTGTCAACGTTAATTATATCATATACATAAAAGTGATGTAACATATAGGTACAGTTTTTAATTTAAAATCTACCACCCAGCTTAAGAAATAAAATATTATTTGCATCTTTGGAGACCCTCTGATCCCTCCTAAATGTCATTTTCCTCCATCTCTTTAAAGAGATATAAAGTTCACTTCTTTTTTTGTTTTTAGAAGGGGAGGGGCAGAGAGACTCTTGTTTTTCGAGCGGGGAGGGGGCAGAGAGACTCCATGCCCAGCACTAGTCCAACGTAGGGCTCAATCTTTCAACCCTGAAATTATGACCTCAGCCGAAATCAAGAGTTCGGCGCTTAACTGACTGAGCCACCCAGATGCCCCTTAAATTAATTTCTTATATTTTGCATTAACATTTCCTATTTTCCTTATGTGTTAACATTATTCATGTATCTCTCAACAACATGTCTTGTTTTATCTGTTTTAACTTTATGTAAGGAGACTCATCCTGCATGTATTCTTCTGTGATTTCCTTTTTCAGTAATCAATGTGTGTGTGTGTGTTTTTTTAATTGATCTATGTTGATTTATATGGCTATTGTTCCTTCATTTTTTCTGGGTTCCTATTATTTCTTCCAAGTAGATTCTCAAATTAGAATTTCTCTTCTTCCTTATTGCCAGAAAGCACAGGGACAATATGAAAACTGAGAAATGTGTACCGCCATAAGTATCCATTCTTTCCACAGGGAAGGATGAAAATTACCTCTAATTATCACTTCAGGTTACTTACATTTTCTGATTCTAAAATAATTTGCATTTTACAATTCTTTTAATTTAAGACAAAGATAGATATCTAACAGCATGGATCCCCTTCCATTTGTATAAAAATCTTTAGAATGACAGTTTTGCTGTTTTCACTTCCACACAATTTTATTTTGTAAATATATTTCCCAAATGGATGAGCACCTATTATACTATAGTTACTGGAATACAAGTAGTATCCTTTAAAGAATTTCTTGATTACTTTTCCAACTTGCTTATTTTAGAACTATATCACCTGTTGCAATTTGTTATTACCAATTTACCTTTCAGTGTTGAACCACGGGAAGGAATTTTACCTGCAAAATTGCTTTTTAAAAAAAACTCCATGGGGCGCCTGGGTGGCTCAGTTGGTTGAGCGACTGCCTTCAGCTCAGGTCATGATCCCAGGGTCCTGGGATCGAGCCCCACATCGGGCTCCTTGCTCGGCAGGAAGCCTGCTTCTCCCTCTCCCACTCCCCCTGCTTGTGTTCCCTCTCTCGCTGTGTCTCTCTGTCAAATAAATAAATAAAAATCTTAAAAAAAAAATAAAATAAAATAAAATAAACTCCATGAATTATAAGAGACAATGCAGGTAAAAAAAAAACAAACAAAACAAAAAAACCTCTATTTGATGAGCCAGGCATGCATTGCCCCCATCGATGTTGATTGAGTATCTGCTAAGTGTACTGACCCGGGGTCTAGGTGGATAAATAAATAAATAAAATGGGATAAATAAACAGGTTATCTTCATAGCAGGAGCTCACACTCTCTCAGCCCAGAGAGACCTGCCTGTGTGACTGTCATACAAGGCAGTGGATGATGAGGAACTTGGAAGAGCTGCAAACAAAATGCGAGAGTAAGAATCAAAGAGAAAATCATTTCCAGCCAGGGAGTCAGAGAAGGCTGTAAGGGAAAGATGGCATTTAGACTTTGGAAGATTGGTAGGATTTAGATAGCCAGGGGAACAGAAGTGGTAGAGGGTATTAAGGCTGAGCTAGTGCAAGCACAAAAGTGCAGGAGTAAGGAGGGGCAAGAAGTTCAGGAAGCAGTGAGTAGTTTCATTCGTCTGTAGGAGATAATTTACAGGACAGTAAAGAAAGTGATTCCTATTTTTCAATACTTTTTTTTCACTCTGCTTCTTCTTTGGGTCTTAGTGGGTCAGCTCTGCTCTTACCTAATGCCCAGACACGTGTTGATATAACAGATAGTGTGCACACACACACACACACACACACACCCCTGACCTTTCCAGGATTTGGTTGGGAATAGAGATGTAAGGATTACATTATGCATCCCATAGCAACAAATCTTTATTATCCATTTCCTCTTCTCCAGAAGTCCCATGTGCCATTTGGCTCCACGCTTCTGCCAACCTTCCCAACCTAAACCTCCCCTCCCCTTCCCTCTCCCCCTGCTGGCCACCACCCCTCCAGCCTCCAATCTCTCAACTAGATTTTTTTCCTTCTGAACATTCCCTTCCCTTTTCATCATGGAGAGCCATCTGGCTTTTGTTTTCTCCAATTTTTCTTCCCACACAGCAGCAAAGAAAGCCTAGTAGCTTGAGAAAAAAGAGAAAGAGGAAGATAAGGGGAAGAGAGAAAGGAAGAGATGGAGAAAAAAAAAAGGAAGAAAAGGAAGGTGAGTAGTTTCTTCTCTAGAAACATGATAGGACTAGCATGCAAAAACTTAACACTTTAAATTTTCTCTGAACAGTCACAAAACTTCATTTAATCTCTAGGGTTCAGACTGTGTAGATGGATTGGAGGTCATCAGCGTCCTCCAAGTATCCAACAGCATCCCTGGGTATTATGACTTCAACGCTGGTATCACATTTTCCTTTTTTAAAATCCTCTACTGATTGTACTATCATTCTGGTGGGTTTATGCCTTCCTCCTACCACTCCATTTGCAATAACCTTCCCTGATCCTTGCTCTCCACCACATACATGCCTTCTTGATGATTTTTCCCAGGGGTGGCATAGTCAGGCAGACCATGTTTTGAATATTCACGGCTCAACCTGTGCAATGAAAACACAGAACAAGTAAAACAGCTGTCAACAACTCTCCGAAATTCTGTTTCTTGGATTAAGACCATCGGATGCACCTGCAGATAAATGTTATTACATCTTTTCTTCCTTTGGTGCACCTATTAAGCAAAGAGATATTGTAGCCATTGATTCCCACAAACTCTGTTAATAACCGACAGCATCAGGTGCATGCAAGTAGAAGGTAGTTAAGCACAACCTGCTACTGCCAAGAACAGTCCCCTGGAGCCTCTCCTACCTAATCGTTCACTCTTACAAATACACAAGACAGGAAAGTCGGTGCAGAACTAATGTAAAGCCCAGGGGGCAGAAAATAATAGGAAACTCAACTACTTAAGCTTCCTGGATCTCTGGAGAAAATCACTTCTAAACAATTACAGTACATTTTGTTAGCATCATCTCCTCCAAGCCAAAAAACAGAATAGTTTTGATTAATAAGTAAAAGAGAAAGTAGAAATGGTGAAATTAAGGGGCGCCTGGGTGGCTCAGTTGGTTAAGCGTCTGCCTTCGGCTCAGGTCATGATCCCAGGGTCCTGGGATCGAGCCCCGCATCGAGCCCCGCATTGGGCCCTGCATCGGGCTCCCTGCTCAGCGGGAAGCCTGCTTCTCCCTTTCCCACTCCCTCTGCTTGTGTTCCCTCTCTTGCTGTGTCTCTCTCTGACAAATAAATAAAATCTTTAAAAAAAAAAAGTGGTGAAATTAAAATAGCAAAGTGTGCATTATGTGTTGATTAAATAATGGTCTATTCCCTTTTCTAAGATCAGCTTACTAAAGAATTTACACATCCATTTGGAAATATGGATTTTCCAAATTTAAAGAGAGTGCTTTATATAATATCAAATTTTAGACAGCTTAGTGGGTCCTTTATCATTTGTTATCATCATGGTTTCAAATATCAATCATCCAGCCTCTGTGCCTAAAAAGGCATTCCTTGGCAAAAGTGGGCTAATGAAGAATATCAAAGACAGCTAGGAATTTGGGACTCACCAATTAGCAGACTGCTATCATTTTTGTGATGTATAGTGAATGTGTGCATGCACTATCCTAAGAAAAGGGATCTTAACTATTGCGGATCTGAAGACAATAGGGTATTTGTGGAAAGTGTGAAGCAAAAACCACTTTAACCATGAACAAATATTCTCTTAATAGGAGAGTTTGGGTGATGTATGAGAAAAAGCACCTGGTTTGGAATCAGAATGGATCTGCTACTGGCTGAGTGGTCTTTTTTTTTTTAATTAATTAATGTATTTTTATTCATTTGAGACAGAGATACAGAGAGAGAGAGGGAGCACGAGCAGGGGGAGAGGTAGAGGGAGAGGGAGAAGCAGGCTCCCTGCTGAGCAGGGAGCCCGATGCGGGGCTCGATTCCAGGACCCTGGGATCATGACCTGAGTCAAAGGCAGACGCTTAACCATCTGAGCCTCCCAGGCGCCACTGGCTGAGTGGTCTTGATTGAGTAAATAAACATCTTTGCTTCTGTAACATGGAGATAGTCCTCCGTATAACTCAGTGGGATTGAACAGGTTAGAAGAGTTGTCCTTTGATAAATGTCTGTTCCCCTTTTTCCCTCTCTCACCTATCTTTGACCAGTTAGCATGGCCAAAATTTACATTTCTTTAGCGAAGAGGGAAAAACTCCTTTCTGGGGTGGGACTAATCCCTGCGTAATGCTGGAAGATGCGCAAGAAGCACAGAAGCTTTTAGTTTGAGTATTTGTATTTGCTGGCTTGTTTATTGGCTCTAGATATGGGGGCAAAGGAATGAGGTTACAGATTGGCAAGATTTGTATTCTACCAAAAGAAAACCAGGGTGCCTGGCTGGCTCAGTCGGTAGAGCACACAACTCTTGATCCCAGGTTGTGAGTTCAAGCCACACGTTGGGTAGGGAGATTACTTAAAAATAAAATGTTAAAAAAAGAAAGAAAGAAAGAAAGAAAACCAGAGGATCCTTTATCTTCTCTTTTCCTTAACCAGGAAGCAAAATTAGGTTTAATATTCAATTCTGTTCAGTCACTCAGAGAATGAGACCAAGACAGTAAGTGACAACACTGAAAGTTTCCACCTTTATTTTGTATCCTCCATTTAAGGAATGACTGACACCGGAGATATGTAAGGTATATACATATAGGCTAGAAAAGCTGGATTCTCCTGAGGAAACTGACTGCATATGTCAGGTAAACAGTATGGAATTAATTCTGTGAGTTCTTAATTTAGTTAAAGTGTTAAAGCAAAGAAGTACTTGATCATTATATCCTTATGTCTTTTATAATTTTATTTCTCCCAAAGATATCATGAATATTTCCAAAGTATTAGATGCAGTAAGATACTCTTCATTTTTTACCTATTCTGCGAAGATCATAAAGATTAGATTATCCTAAAAATTTTTGTCCCACTCTCTAGAGGGACATTTCAGCAAAACACTTATTTTAAAATAATAAAACTTCTGCAGGGACAAGCCCTTCATTGGGCCAACAGATTACATTGAGTGGAGAATATAAGGCCTTTGGCACAGATCTTGTTCCAACTTCAGCCTTAAATGTTCCCACATATAATCCTCAATGCATCCTTTTTGCACTTCATACAGTTAACTTTTTTTACTTTTTCTTTTGCCTGACTCATAATAAGCCGAGTGCTTTTACTGACTTACTACTTATTTATATGCAATAAAATGCACATAACATAGCATTGGTGTGACCTTGAGCATGTCACTTAACTTCTCTTATTTCTCAGATTTTCTCATTATTTGGATTCCAAACGCTGCCATCTAGGTCTTAAATCTTTTTTTTTTCGAGAGAGAGAGAGAGAAGGGGGGAGAGAGAGAGCATGTGCGAGCAGGGAGGGAGGGGCAGAGGGAAAGGGAGAGAACCCCAAGCAGGTTCCATGCTCAACAAGGAGCCCAACGGGATGCTCAATCCCACGACCCCAAGATCATGACCTGAGCTAAAATCAAGAGTCGGACACTTAACTGATTGAGCCACCCAGGCGCCCCAGTATCTTAAATCTTTATATGGAAGTATGGACTAATCAGGAATTCAGCTGACCCTACAACCCTACAGGCCTTTGGATCTAGTCTTTAGAGTTACAAAAGCCCTCAAAGACTTGCCTTTGATGGATATATTACCTGGGTGTCTAGAGATGACTAGGTGTGGCTTAATTAATTTTTCCATCACCACAAAGTGCAGGCAACCAGCACTTCGTGGACAATATGACCTCATCACCGTAACCAATTCCATATGTCCTTCATTTCCTATGTGCCTACTGCACCACTCCTGGTTCCAACTGACACTGATATTTTGGTGGCAAGGAACATAAATCAGCTCACTTCACATTAGACAGAAATAAGGAGCATGTGAAGCTCAGCCATCTTGGAATTTGGAAGTCAGACAGCCGGTCCTGGTGGGGGAGCAGGAAACTTGGTCTGTGTGAGTGATTTGCTTCCTAGGGCTGTGTTGTCAAAGTAGCACAAACTGAGTGGCTTAAAACAACAGAAGCGCATCATCTCATGCCTCTGGGGGCTAGAAGTCAGAAGAACCCAAGGTGTCCGCAACTTGTAAGAGAGAGTCCTTCCTTACCTCTTCTTAGCTGGCAATTCTTGGCACTTCTCAGCTTGCCGCTGCCTCCCTCAGTCTCTGCCTCTGCAATCACAGGACCTCCTCTCTGTCAGTCTCTGTCTTCACATGATGTTCTCCTCTTATAAGGACACCCATCCTATTAGCTTAGGGCCCACCCTAATGACCTCATCCTAACTTGAGTACATCTGCAAAGACCCGATTTCCAAATAAGGTCACAATCACGGGTACTGGGGTGAGGACTTCAGCATATCTTTTGCAGGGACACAATTCAATCCACAATGAGTCTGACCTACAAGGGTGTTTAGGATCAGCTTCAGCAACCAGCTTACCTTGCTGTCCCCCTAAGTGAACCAGATTTTATGAGTCTTTGTTGCAGTATTCCCTACTGACATGCTTCACCATCTTTATTTTCATCTTTTTTATGATTTTGTTCCATCTACTAACTGCTCAGCTTCTCTGAATCACACATTCAAAATCAGTGAGAGAACATGATTATTCTAATAAGTGACCGACTCCTCTCTTGTGCAAAGCCCTTAATTCTGATCCCCCCTTGGGACTTTGACAAGTCTACACATTGGGGAAAACTTGGTAGGACGCCCACCCACCCATTACCTCACCTGTGGCCACAGGAAGATGGGTGTGAAATGTCCCTAAGCCACTTACCCTTAAGCAGTCCTCTAAGGCCACTTTGCTTAGGAGGGGACCCTGTTCAGGACACAAAGAAAGCCTTCAAATATAGAATAAAATTGTTAAAACATGGAAATCTATGCCTAATCCTTTAAGAAGGTAAGTTATGAAATTTAAGGAACTCACACATACACCAATAAATCCACCTTGCCAGAGAGATGTATTGTGATATAAATTTAATGTACAATGCAATGATGCATAACTACCTGTATGTTAATGCTGCTTAGGGAATCATAATTTTTAATTACCTGAATTTTACACATTTAAATTTGCATATATATTATTATATTAGTTCAGCTTTAAAGACTATATATGTACTTTATATATGTGAAACATTATAATATGTATGTGTGTAATTATAACTGAACTCAAGGGATCCCCATAATGATTCAATAACAGAGAGGAAAAAAATCAAAGCCAAAAGCAATAAATCCATTTTAATTATATGTTTAATAGCTTGTGGCTGCAGTTTTTTTATACATATTCATTCATGTGTGCCTTTTATATTTTGCATTGATTTTAAAACTGTTTCTTCGACGTTTTATAATTATGACCCCATGTAAATCAACTGAGTTGAAAATTTTACATATTCAAATTAATGGGAAAAGATATAAGATGTTCATTTGAATTATTGAAAAATAATTTTTCCATGTTCACCATAGTTACACTCAATACGAGGCATTGCATGGACTCAAGGATTGAATGACCATAACTTAAATGTTCTGTTTGACATCAAAAAAATGATGAGCTGTTACATAGACTCAGTGTTTTTTAGAAGAAAGTATTTAATTCATACTCTTTAGTCTACCGATTTGAAATGCTATAATCAGAGTGTGGTTTATTGTATTTCCCAAAGCATGCATCAAATATCCTGACTGCCTGATAATATTTTGGTTTTAGTTATTAGTGTATTTTTGGTTTTTGTTTTACTGATCCCCCCTTAAAACATAGGAGGATTTGATTGTAATAGGGGTAGGATTGGTGAAAGCTGAATATAATACTAGAACCTGGGCGATACATCTTTCCCAAGCCCTCTGGACATTCTGCCCCCAGACATTGCAGTGGTGCCTGGAACAGCTGCAAACGGAGAAAAATGTTCCTGCTTCTTTTTGCTTGAGTCTGGTGTAGTCTCCACTTAAACATGGCATGAGAGAGCCATCTACAGAAAGTTAAGAAAAGAACTGTCTCCTACAATAAGTGCAGAAAGTCTGAGGATGTCTGTGGGGACACATGGCTCTGTGGTGACAAGTGAAGCATCCTACTGTCACATAGCGGACACAGAACTGGAGCCAGGAATGGACTCAGACAATAACAGGCAGCTCTCGGAGGGACTTCAAACCATCTTGTCATATAGTAATACAGGCCACATTCACATCAGTCTAAGGCCCCAAAAGATCTGTTGTCGGGCCAGGCGCAACAGGCTGTCACCAAGAGTCTGCAATGCTAAGCTCAGGAAGCAAGCGACAGATCTGACACAGAATCCCCTGGGCCATCATGAAGAAGGCTGTTAACATGTTTGCCAGATACACACATCTTTTTGGTTGAATCATTCGACAGTGTGTCACAGACATCTTAAACTCCATGCACCTCCTAAGAATAAGTCTATTCTCCTGGGTAACCAGTTTCCTTATTACAACTAAAAAAATTAACAATTCTAAAAAAAAAAAAAAAAAGACAATTAACAATTCTACAACACAACTGAATATCCAGTTTCTATTCAGATTTCCTCCCAGTTTTCCCCCAAAATGTCCTTAGTAGCTATTTGGTTTGGTTTTTGTTTTTCCAAACAGGGATCCAGTCAAGGCTCACACATTGCATTGTGATGTTATGTTTCTTGAATCTCTCTTAATCTAGGACGGTACCACCATTTTCTTCCCTAAGACATTAACCTACAAAAAGATCGGGCCACAGTTTTATTGTAGAAGGACTGCACATTCTGAATTTGTTCCACTGTTTCTCATAATGTTGTTTACCTTGTTCCTCTCTTCCCTGTATTTCCTCTAAAGTAGAAGTTAAGCTTAGAGGCTTGAATAGATTCAGGTTTCGCATTTTAGCCAAAAATACTTCATAAGTGATGTTGGGTGCATCTCACTGCATCTCATCAGAAGGCGGCTGCCATCACCTTGTCTCACTCCAAGGGACGGTACACTTGATCCTCTGTTAAGGCAGTGTCCCCAGATCACTCTCTTGTAAAGATACAATTTTACTTTTGTAATGAATAAGTCAACTCTGGGGTGATACTTTGGTACTGTTCAAGTATCACAGTCTCCAAAATCATTTTACCCAGTGGTTTTAGCATCTATTCATGAGTCATATCTGAATCAAGCATTACATTGGGGATTTCAAATGATGATTTTCAGATGTTATCATTTGTCTCTATATTTACTGCTTTCTTTCTCCCACCCCTCTCCATTACGATCCCCCCATCTGCCCTCCTTCTTGAATATCACTATGGATCTAAGGATATTTTTTGCTCAGTGTACTATAATTAATTACTGTCATCTTTTATTTCAGGCTATTGTTAATTTGGCTAGTGGAAGGATCTTCAAGCTTTCTGACCTATTTGAATTCCAACTCATGCCTCTACTCTTATTTCATACCACTTTCTCTGTGAAGTATTTGTTACTGGGAGTATTAGGGGCCCTCTTCACCTATTGTCCCATTGCGCGTTGCTTATATCTCCATGACCATAATTAACACTTTTGCATGATCATTATTTACAGGTTTGTCTCTTCACCTGCCTGTAAGACCCTGAAAGAAAACACATATTTATACTTGATAGCCCCAACACTCAGCATAGTGACTGGTGAATATGTATTCTGACTGGTGGAAGGAAGCCATGATTTCTCTTGTTCAGTTTATTACTCCTCTTCAAATTTGTTCTCCTTTTTTGGTCTTTTTTTCCCCCATTTTCTTTTATTTCAGTTTTATTGAGGTATAATCGACATACAGACTTGTAAGATATTTAGGGGCACCTGAGTGGCTCAGTCAGTTAAGCATCTGCCTTCAGCTCAGGTCATGATCTCAGGGTCCTGGGATCTAGCCCCACATCGGGCTCCCTGCTCAGCAGGAAGTCTGCTTCTCCTTCTCCCTCTGCCTGCCACTCCCCCTGCTTGTGCGCTTGCTCTCTTACTCCTTCAAATAAATAAAATTAAAAAAAAAAAGAATTGTAAGATATTTAAAGTGTACATAATGGTGATTTGATATATGAATCCGTTGTAGAAGGATTCCCCCCAGCTACTTAATTAACACATCCATCACCTCACCTACTTATCTTTTTGGTGTGTATGAGAACATTTAAGTCCTAGTCTCTTAGTAAATTTCAACGTTATCAACCATAGTCACCATGGTACACATTAGATCCTCAGACCCTATTCATCTTTTAGCTGAATGTTTCTACCCTTTTACCAACTCTATCTACCACTGACCCCACCTCCAGCCACTGGCAACCGCGTTTCTATTGCCTTTCTCTGTTTGCCTTATCTCACTTAGCGTAATGCCCTCATGATCCATCCTTGTTGGAGGAAATGGCAAGATTTCCTTCTTTCTCAAGGCTGAATAATATTCCATTGTATGTATATACCACATCTACTCTATCCATTCATCCGTTGGTGGATACTTCTTCTACCTTGTCTCTGTTCATACTTACTGAAGCATCAAGGGGCCACACTCTTTTGCAAGAGGAAGAATAACCTCCTCAGGAATTTTAAAGACATGGTGCTTTTCTAAAACACCCAGTGATGTCCTCACAGAGCCTTTTCAGGTCTTTTCAATGGAGTCCCACGAACTTGAAATTCAAGCACTATGCAACTTTCTTACTGGTGCTTCCCTGGTTCCTAGGTGAATCACTGGGATCTGAAAATGAAGGTGATGACAATGTCATAGCAAAGAACTTTTCCTTCTTTTCTTTTTGAAGATTTTGTTTTTAAGTAATCTCTACCACCAAAGTGGGGCTCAAACTCACGGGATCAAGACTCACCTGCTCAATCGGAGGGGGAGACGAACCACGAGAGACAATGGACTCTGAAAAACAAACTGAGGTTTCTAGAGGGGAGGGCGGGTGGGAGGATGGGTTAGCCTGGTGATGGGTATTAAAGAGGGCACGTTCTGCATGGAGCACTGGGTGTTATACGCAAACAATGAATCATGGAACACTACATCAAAAACTAATGATGTAATGTATGGTGATTAACATAACATTAAAAAAAAAAAGACTCACCTGCTCTACCGACTGACCAGCCAGGTGCCCCAGCAAAGAACTTTTCTTGGTCACAGGGCTTACCACCCTGGACTACAGAAGGTTCCTCAGTTTTAACCAGTTACCCAACTAAAGGCATTTTTAGTGCCATAATTAATAGTAACCATTAAAAAAAATATATTAACTTTCCTTTCTTATAGCATTGAATTGCCACACAGTTAAACTTTAGGTGAATAATTTTTGATGAGTCCTGGCTGAAATGGTGCAAAGACTGGCATGATGCCATTGTTATCAGTGACAAAATGCTGATGTCTTCTTTTACCTCCACAAAAACCACAAATGATGTTTTTCTTCAAGCAATTAATCATGGACTAGTTGGATATCACTATCAGGGTCTTTTTAAACTGAGTCAACAAAAAGTAATAGCTAATAGTGGTCTACAGAGCACTTTATAATTTCCAGAGTGCTTTGAAATACCTTATTTTATTTTAATCTTCTTCAAAAAAATCCAGGGGCGCCTGGGTGGCTCAGTCGTTAAGCGTCTGCCTTCGGCTCAGGTCATGGTCCCAGGGTCCTGGGATCGAGCCCCGCATCGGGCTCCCTGCTCCACGGGAAGCCTGCTTCTCCCTCTCCCACTCCCGCTGCTTATGTTCCCTCTCTCGCTGTATCTCTCTCTGTCAAATAAATAAAATCTTTAAAAAAAAAAAAAATCCATATTTTGAGCCCAGACCCATGTATCCAACTATCTAATTATCTCTATCTGGATTCCTTACAAGTGCCTCAAACTCACTAAAACTCATCAGTTCTCCTAGTTCAGTGAATGTCCATCATATTCACCTACTTGCCCAAGCCAGAGTCCTGGGGATCATCACCACACCTTTATTTCCTTTTTTTTTTTTTTTAAAGTTATGTATGTATGTATGTAATCTCTACACCCAACTTGGGGCTTGAACTCATGACCCTGAGATCAAGAGTAGCATGCTCTTCCAACTGAGCCAGCCAGGGGCCCCACACCTTTATTTCTTTAATGTGTCCTTCCCTCACACATTCAACCAACAGATATTTTGCATTCTGACTTCCTAATATCTTGAATGCTACCCATCTCCTTGCCATATGGTACATCAAACTCAATAGCCCTACTCTACTGACTCGCTCTCTCTTACCTGAACTATTTCAATCATTTCTTATGTGGCCTTTGTGGCTCATGTTTGCTCTTCATATTGGTGTAGAATAATCTTTTTATCACATTTGTTTGATAATACACTCCCTCACTTTAAACCACTCTCAAAGGTAGCATAGAAGTATGGTTCAAAATTAAATAAAACTAATTCATTGTATAAGAATTCAGGCTAGTGGTTAGCTGTGGGGAGGAGGTTGTGGGTGATGACTGCTAGGAGGCAGGAGGAGTATTGTCGATATGTACCATCTTTTTTATCTGGGTGGAGGTTCCATGAGTGTGGTAGATACATGAAATTCATTGAATTGTTTAAGTATGTGGACACTTTCCTGTATATATGTTTTTCTTCAATTACAAAGTTAAATAAAAACATAATTGATAAGACAGTGATCACCCTATCAGGACTGAGCAACAGTTTTAATGTTTTCTAAATGTCTTCATCATGGTGAGTTTTTGTTGTTGTTTTTTTTTTTAAATCACATTCAGAACCAAAGTATTCTGGTCCCAATAGTTAATCTTCAATGACCAGCAGAAAGTCGCATACTCATTCTTACATGTATTATGGGGAGTTGGGATCTACTGATTTGTTTCATACCATGATGATAATGTACCACCTCATTGTAAACATTCTCTCTTCCAATGGGCAACCATTCAACCACTTTAGGGGATGAGTCCTGTCAAATCTCCTTTGTCACCACACTTGTTTAATGCCTGTGTGAGGCCGTTTCGTGAGACAGAGAGACATTTTGGTGTCACTATCATCAATATGCTGATGCAGGCTCAACTCTATGCCAGCTGGTATTGCTATTCAATTCTTACAGCCTGGCTGAATTAGAGATAAAAATGAGAGCCAAATGCTTAACTATAAATCCAGACAAAACAGCAGAGACACGGGGAGGCAGAGAGACACCTTCTGAGTCCACGGCAGAAATCATTCTGACATTTTAAATTATTGAAATTTGGAACACAAATTTTGGGTGAAGATATGACTTATAATTTCCAACAGCACTTAATAAAAATCCACACAAATATTCCCACCAGTTTAGGAAGTGTCTGAACAGAAAATTCTGCTACATGAACATGAACATTATAATAATAAGAAACAAAGATAATCTCATAAAGCACCTAGTAATGAAAAAATGATATATTACATTATAATATAATAATAATATAATGTGACAAGTATATAACATAATAATATAATTAGTAATAGATTTGCCTTTTCATGTGCCTACCATGTACTAGGCATTCACGAGGCATTGTTTATATACATTATTTTATTTAATGTAGTTTTACATATGCTTCTTGTGATGCATTACAACGAAGTAGAAAAACAACGAGATGTTCACCTAAGTCAGTGCCATTGTTCTTAGAGTTCTTATCCTCTCTTTGTTGTTTTTTGGGTATCCATGAAGTGCCCACACCGGCAAGTTAATCTTCATTATTAGAGTCACATATGTTAATATATGAACATAATACACTAAAATGCCTTAGTCCTGAATCCAGCTCCCCAGCAACCAACTGCCAGGAAATTTTGCTGCACAAGACTGAGGTTGCCGACCTGGTCATAATGTACCCTCTGATCTGTTTTTACCTATTGCCTAGTCCCACTATGATGCTTCTGAGAAGTACATCCACGTGCATCCCACTTGTCTTTAGAAGGTGCATGCCCAGATGTTCTGGATACCAAATGATTCAAAATAAAAGCTCTCGGGGGCATGAGACCAAAGGGCTAGTCTAGTGAGTGGTTATTCAGTGGGAGGGAGGCAGCAGGATCACAGAGCTAAAGGGGTTGATGTGAGGAGAGAAGTCTGAACTCCGGGGAAAAGAGTATAGAAGCCAAGGATGGATAAAGCAGGGCCCTTGTTAAGCTGCGTATCCTGTGCCCCCTTGGGTCATGTCCATGTCCCTTTTTTTTCTAGGGTAGTTGCAGCTGGGAGAAGTGAATGACCTTTGAACAGACAGAGCCGCTCCTGCAAATAGGACTCTGGCAACTCTAGCTTAGGTTCAGAAATGCATTCACACTAAATTAAAAATGAATGATATCAGATTAACCATGGAAAGGGAAAGAAGAAGAGGGAAGAGAAAACAAAATGATACTGGACCCCACAGTGGAATGGGCACAAAAAGGAAAATAAATAAAAAGATTTTCCAAGTCTGCTGACGTTGTAAAACCTCCCCTCCCTTTCATCTCTCTGCCCTACTCAGGATCTCCATCTGACACAGTATACACAAGAAATAAATTCCCTATTTGGTGTGCTACTTCAACAGCCTTCATGCCTCTTTCTTGTCTAGAATCCCCCTTTCCTAACTCTAGAGCTGAAATATGCACTCAGAAGCAGACGAGAAGGTAAGCGGGAAGAGTGAATTTCCCTGGCTTCCTTTTTTTAGCTAGGCAAGAATAATCAAGTTTTGGCTTTTGAAATGAAACAAATTGTTATTTGATTATATTACTATCAGTTGCTGGATCAGGAGGATTTTTTAAACCAAAATTATACAAATGACGTAAATTTTCTTGGCTCATGATACTTGACACAACTAATTTTAGACAAAGCGATTTTTAGCGTTTGCAGCTGCAAATATAACAGATCCAAGACAACAATCACCACGAAATTTTGATATTTTGCTACTTTTGAATTACAGTATTTTTGAAATAAAGGCACTTCTTAACGTACTGCAATTTGACTTTCAAGTGATTCTTCAACCAATTAAACACAAATTATGGTACTTATACTAAGCTACAAGATATTTACTTATGGCGTATAGTTCTTGTCCTGATGTTGCCTTACAAATTGTCCTCTGGCTTCTGGAATGTCACCCCCTCTAGTTTCCAGGCTAATTCTTTTCCTCAAAATGAAACACTGAGAGCAAAGAGATTACATGGGTGCAGCAAACACAGCCAGTTGTCTACACAATCCACAACACTCCCTGATTCCTCAGCAACAGGATCCTAATTTTGTTGGGAGAGATAGGGGAAATGTCCCTGCTATAAAAGTACATTTCCCAGACTCCACATGCAAGGGGTGGCCAGGTGGCAAAGAACTAGTTAATGAGGTCAGAGGACAGGCTTCTGGGAAAGTTTATTAAGGGGAACCCACTCTATAGACACCCAGGTTTTGCCTATTACCCTTTCTCTTTCCTCTTCCTCCTGCTGGGAATCTAGAGATGATGACTAGGGATATGGGAGTGATCTGTAACGTGAGGTTAAAATCCACACATTAAAGATGGCAAAACAGAAAGGCACAAAAGATTGGGCACCTTTGAGCTGTTATAAGCAGTTTCAGGCTCCTTTATTAGTTTCATGAGAAAAAAATATAATCTCTTGCTAGTTCAGACTACTCTTTTTGGGGGTGTTGATCATGTCAGCCTAACTCAATCTCTTTTTTTTTTAATTTTTAAGAAGTTTTTCATTTTAATTCCAGTATAGTTAACATACAGTGTTATATTAGTTTCAGAGGTACAATGTAGTGATTCAACAATTGTTGCATTACTCAGTGCTCATCATGATAAGTGTACTCCATAATCCCCATCACCTATTTCACACATCCCCCCACCCACCTCCCCTCTGGTAACCATCAGTTTGTTCTCTATAGTTAAGAGTCTTTCCTGGTTTGTGTGTTTCTCTCCCTTTTTTTTTCCCTTTGCTCCTTTGTTTTGTTTCTTAAATTCCACATATTAGTGAAATCATATGGTGTTTGTCTTTCTGTGACTTATTTTGCTTAGCATAATACTCTCTAGCTCCATCCGTGTTGTTGCAAATGATAAGATTTCATTCTTTCTTATGGCTGAATAATATTCCATTTTATATATATATATATATATATATATATATATGGTGTATATATATGGTGTATATATATGGTGTATATATATATATATATATATATATCTATCTCACATCTTCTTTATCCATATATACCATCATCTATTGATGGATACTTGGGCTGCTTCCATAATTTGGCTATTGTAAATAGTGCTGTAATAAACATTGGGGCACATGTATCCCTTTGAATTACTAAATCTCTCAAGTGATATATTGAGAGATAATCTGAGTTAAGTATTGGCAAAAGAACAACAACAAAGAAGAATATCTTGTACTTACATAATTTATAGAAATTATTTACTTGAATAGCTCATAAATTAGGTCTGAAAGTAGTTCCAAAACTTGTTTTTCAAAAATACTTTGACCAATTAGGGACGTAAAAAACCAAGACCACAATGAGATATCACCTCACCCCTATCAGGATGACTCATTAAAAAAAAAAAGAAAAAGAAAAAGAAATTTTTGTGCACTGTTGGTGGGAATGTAAAATGGCGCAACCACTATGGAAAACAATATGGCAATTCCTCAAGAAACTTTAAGTAGAATTTCCATACGATCCAGTAATTCCACTTCTGATTTTAATCTGAAAGAATTGAAAGCAGGGACACGAAGAGATACTTTGTTCATAGCAGCACTTTTTACAACAGCCAACAGATGGAAGAACACAAGTGTCCACCAGTAGAAGAAAGCACAAAATGTGGTGTGTACATAAAACAGAATATTATCCAGCCATAAAAAGGAAGGAAATTTTGACATATGCTGTAGCATGCATGAACCTTAGCATAATGAGGACATTATGCTAAGTCAGTCACAAAAAGACAAATACCACATGATTCCACTTATATGAGGTATCTGGAGCACTCACATTCACAAAGACAGAAAGTAGAGTGGGTGGTTGCCAGGGGCTGGTAGGATGGAGAATTGGGGAGTTGTTAAATGGATATAGAAAAAACTAATGATAGGGGCGCCTGGGTGGCTCAGTTGGTTAAACGCCTGCCTTCGGCTCAGGTCATGATCCTGGAGTCCCGGGATCGAGTCCCGCATCGGGCTCCCTGCTCAGCGGGGAGTCTGCTTCTCCCTCTGACCCTCCCCCATCTCATGCTCTCTCTCTCTCTCTCATTCTCTCTCTCAAATAAATAAATAAATAAAATCTTAAAAAAAAAAAAGAAAAAACTAATGATGTATGGTGACTAACATGACATAATAAAATTTTTAAAAAAATAAATGGATACAGAGTTTCAGTTTTGCAAGATGAAAAAGTCCTGGAAGTTGGTTGTACAACAATGTGAATATGCTTAATACTACTGATCTGTATACTTAAAAATGGTTGAGATGGTAAATTTTTTGTTATGCACATTTAACCACGATGTAAAAATACTTTTGCCAGTTGTAACATCTGATAAAATGTCTATTCCCTGAAAAAGGACTTCCTGGGATATTGTTTAAATAGGTAAATTCTGGGGGTGCCCAGGTGGCTCAGTCATTTAAGAATCTAACTCTTGATTTCAGCTCAGGTCATGATCTCAGGGTTGTGGGATTGAGCCCCACATTGGGCTCCACGCTGGGCGCAGAGCTTGCTTCAGATTCTCTCTCTCCCTCTTCCTCTGCCCCTCCCCACCCCTGCATGCATTCTTTCTCGAAGAAAAAAGAAGAAGAAGAAGAAGAAGAAAATCTCAAAGAAATAAATAAAAAATAGGTAAATTCTGAAAATTAACTTCGTTGCTTTAGAGTCATTTTGTACATTCTTTCCACTGAAAACACTAAAAAGAAAAAGAAAACCCAAATATTCTAGAGAAGTTACAATTCTATTCTATTCATCATTTAATATTCAATAAATATTTGTTAAGCACTTACTATAAGCTAAACCCCATGCAAGGACTAGAGAGCCATGGTGACGAAGACCTTATTCTACATCTTGGCATAATAGAAAAGATAGGGGCTTTGCTGTCAGACCAGACGAAAAAGAATGAAAGTGAATTCTAGCTACAAGGTACAACATCCACATAAAACAGTACACCAAAGGCCTTGGAAAATTCAGGAAATGAAAAGTAATTTTAAAAAATAAGGAACATGATAATGAGGTTGAGGACAAAGCCATATGTCATGGGTATAATGGGGTCAGAGTGTTAAACAAAAAAGTTTTTTTTAAATGTAGGAAAAAGAAAATATTTATAGAAAGAGTCTCTAAAAACTGACATACTCTAGGAGAGGAGATTTCTAATTTTTTTTAAAGATTTTATTTATTTATTTGAGAGAGAGAGAGCACAAGCAGGGTTAGGGGCAGACGGAGAAGCAGGCTCTCCACCGAGCGGACAGCCTGATGTGGGGCTAGATACCACGACCCTGAGATCGTGACCTGAGCTGAAGGCAGACGCTTAACTGACTCTAACAGGCCCTGTTGGAGAGAAGATTTCTAAACAGCATAACAGGACTTAGAACACCAGTGGAGGCTCCTCCAGGAAATGAAGAAGCCATGGTCAGTATTCAATTAAACATTTAAAATCTGAAAGTGTGTCAAGCAGTATATATGTAAGGAATTTCAATTTAATTCTGAAGGCAATGGAGAAGCATCATTTTTTAAGACATCGACATAATTTGTTTTGTGGCTCTTTATTCCACTTTGTAAACATTAGGAACTATGTCACACACAAGTGAAATTGTGCACTTACCACCTTTCTTAAGAAGTAGACTATTAATATCTTTGAAGACCTATCTTTGATCTCATCTTCTTTTTCTTACTCAGAGATAATCAATATGCTGAATTTTGTGTTAGTTATTCCCTTGCTTTCATTAGAGTTCGCATGTATCTCTAAAGGTTATATTGTTAAGTCTACCTGTCCTTGAACCCTGTGTAATAGAATCGTAGAGTATGTATTTTGACTCGCTTTTTCATGGGTACTGTGTTTTTGAGGTTCATCCATGTTTATCTACGTATCTGTGACTCATTTATTGTCACTGCTGTTTAGTATTCCATTGAACAAATAAGCCACATTTTGTCATTGTATTTCAATAGACATTTCAGCTATATCCAGTTTTTTGTTATCATAAACAATAATTCTATAAATAATTCTTTCTTGTATAAGTTTCCTGCAAAACTTCCTTCAGAGCAAAGTTTGGCCTTCTAGGTAGGGCCCATGGGCCAAATACGTATAGCTTGTGAGTTAGGAATGGTTTTACATTTTAAAATTTTATTTTATTTTTTAAAGTTTTATCGACTTATTTTTAAGTAATCTCTACACCCATCATGGGGCTTGAACACACGACCTCAAGATCAAGAGTCGCATGTTCCTCTGACTGAGCCAGCCAGGCGCCCCTCCATTTTTAAATTTAAAAAAGGCAAAAGAAAATGAATAGTTCATGGTATGTGACAATAGGAGATTTTCATAGGTCCCTAAATAAAGCTTTTTGGAACACACCCACGTCCATTTGTTTACATACTGTCTGTGGCTGCATTCATGTGACAATGGCAGACGGGTCATCCCTACTTCCTTCAGCCTGTAGTCACACCCCCTATTCTTGAGACCGCCTCCTCCTTTAATTCCTGTCATGTTTATTGTCACATGCCAGCCCTCTAGATCTTCTCACACAAACTCCTCATTGTAATCCCCCTTTTATGTACTGTACTGCCCTCCCAACCAGACGACAAAGTCACCGAGGGTTTGAGACCACGTTTCATGACATAAATGTGAAGCAGCAACTCTACAAATGCTGATTTGTGTTGTTGGTAATTCATGACGTAGACTCAGACGCCCCCCTAGGGGTGGAAAGGATTTGTGCAGCTTCTCAAAGTTGTAGATTCAAATCTATGAAATAATCTGATAAAATTTACTAAAGCTTTTTATTTGTTTATTTGTTCAACAAGGTTTCTGAAAAAGTATCTTCTTCTGGAGGTGCCTGAGGGGCTCAGTCGGTTAAGTGTCCTGCTCTTGGTTTCAGCTCAGGTCATGGTCATGATCTCAGGGTCCTGGGATTGAGCCCCGCGTCAGGCTCTGCACTCAGCCGGGAGTCGGCTTGAGGATTCTCCCCCTCTGCCCTCCCCCCTGCACACACTCTCTCTCTCTCAAATAAATAACATCTTTTAAAAAAAGTATCATCTTCTTCTGACTTCCATAGAATTTTATTGACTTTTCTCTGTAATAATTTATTGGTATATGTTATGTTTCACTACACCATAAACCCTTCGAAGACATTAACCATTTTATTCACCTCAGTATTTTTCCCAACATATGATACAATCAGCTTCCCATAGATGATAAACAATATATTTTGAATAAATTGGTGAGTTTGTGCACATAACTGTACTAACTTCTCCTAGAAGATGTAAAAACAGGACACATGTTTGTCTGATACCAACATGTTTCAATCCTATGTGTGTTTTTTTTAAGATTTTATTTATTTATTTGACAGAGACACAGCAAGAGAGGAAATACAATCAGGGGGAGTGGGAGATGGAAAAGCAGGCCTCCCAGTGAGCAAGGAGCCTGATGTGGGGCTCGATCTCAGGACCCTGAGATCATGACCTGAGCCAAAGGCAGATGCTTAATGACTGAGCCACCCAGGTGTCCCAATCCTATGTGTTTTGTGAAAGAAACAAAACAAAATAATAGAAGCAATAGAATAGTGACTTAGCAAACTTGAATGCATAATTATAAAATATTGACCATGTATGTAAGTATAAAAGGATGTTGTTAAATAGTAGATGTCAAGTTCTTATATCATCCCAATTGATTAAAAGATTATCTATTTTGTATACTTAATTTGCTATTTGAAAGTCACTGTAGTAAATACACTACAGTAAAAAATTTCCTCAAACATACCTGGAGTTAGACATTTGTGAGGCATTTGTAATAGATGTTAAATAAAATATGCAAAATTATAAAAATCGAACTTACTGACACTTAACAATAACTCATTTGATTATGATTTTAGTATAATCTTGCCTAGGGAGCAGAAATATAATAAATTAAATAAGTCTACAAATTCTTCCCAACTGAAATGAAGAGTAGGACATTTTCTTGTACTTAAGATATTCAAATAAAAAATGAGAAAAGGGTGGGGCACCTGGGTGGCTCAGTAGTTTAAGTGTCCAACTCTTAACTTCAGCTCAAGTCATGATCTCAGGGTCATGAGATTGAGCCTGGCGTCAGGCTCTGCGCTCAGTGGGGAGTCTGCTTCTCTCCCTTTCCCCCTCCCCCTACTTGCACTCTTTCTCTCTCTCAAATAATAAATCTTTTTTAAAAAATGAGAAAGGTGTCTTTGTTATAGTAAAGGAAATCTGGAAGACCTATTGGGTAATATTTTTTAAAAGCCATTTCAGCTGTGAGACTTCTTTAGGTAGAGAAAATTAAAGTTTTATTATATTATATAATTTGGTAGTAACTTTATCCTCACATAGCACCACTATTTTCATTAAATAAATATAGTCCATGCTGTACCTACCTAAAAAAAATTCAAGATGATTTATGTTATTAAACACAATATTCATATTATGAAGCACTCATTAATCACTTCTTCCACATACAATGAAAACTGCTATCATCATCAATTTTCATTCATATTACCCTGATGTGAATAACTTTGAATAACATTTTGCTAAAAAATATTCAAGTACAATTGTGTCCCTGAACTACATTCACTTCATAGCCAATCTGTGCCAAAGGGTTATTGATAATGAATGTTAGAATGCTTTGCTGCTCCACTAACTTGAGTGACCTTCGCTGAGTTATTCAATTTTTGCATTTTAATATTTCTATCTGTACGTAGAAATGACATATAGAAGAGACTTCAATCTCAAGGCTCTCAACCTTGAGAGTTTCCTGGGTGAAATTTGAAACTGGCTGCCATACTCAGAGGACAAGGAGAAATCAAAGAAAGAAGCAGACCACTCCACATTGGTAGGTGGCAGTTTTAAGAAGCAAAGGAACTTTCTTACAAGGCTTGTTTGGGACAACTGCAAGACAAGTAGATCTGTGCACCCACCTGCCAGAAGCTTAAAAGTTTATACTGAAGCTTTACCAGAGTTCAGTCTCCTATACAGAGCAGATGGTCTCAATAATATTACTCTCTGAAGGCTGCTTCCTTGAAGCGGCTCCTGATGTGGGAACGGTGGGCAGAGCTTACATTCCAAGGACAGAAGAGAGAGTAAGGAATCCCATCGCCCGAGTCCGGCTCTGAGGTCAACTAGCAGGTCTCTTGATGATCTCCTCCAATGATTGCATTTCACCTAGTCCTATTCTTTTGTTCTGCAGATGAGGAAACAAGCCCAAGGATGGTCAGTCTAAGGAATATTTCAAACCCACTTAAATTTCTAGGAAAATACTATGTAAGCTAAAAGGTATAATAATTATGTAAATAAATGACCCTGGATTAGATTAATTTCATTCTTTAAAAGAGAAATGTAGCATTCCTCCCCACTGTGAACTTAAATATACTGAATGTATATATGTTTTAGTAGTGTCCTTTAATAGTGTATTCTATGTGACTCTTCATGCCACAAGTCATTTCTTAAAAATTTGCAAACATCAGATATGCTTTCATTGAAGACATTCACTGTGAATATCTTATTTCCTTCATCCTACAATTTCAGTCAAAATTTCAGTCCAAGAATAAGTGCACATGAGGAGTTAATCAAAGCAAATAGTTGTGGAAGATTCATAATATATATTTCCATTATGTTCTGTGGATAAAAATGAAGCTCCTTACTCATCTGCCTTAGCTTTCTGCCTACTTATCCAAAAAAACACAAGGACTGTTCAATATTTATTGAGCCCCAATAACATTTATTGTGCTAGGTATTGCAACGGATGCTAAAAATAAGTAAGGCATGAGTCCTGAGGGAAAACACCACCTCTAATAGGAGAAATAAGTAAGTACTGTATTCAAATTCTAAAGTGAGAATTACAAATGATATATGACCCGGAAAATAAAGAGCTTATGGGAATTTGAAGGAGGGATAGACCATATCAAGGAGGAAAAATCGGGAAATGAAGGCTAAACTTAGAAGGTGACACCTGAGTAGAATTTCCAGAGCAAGGTCTTCTAAGGAAAGGCATATACTAAGCAAATGAAGGGAAATGAAAAAAAAAAAAAAAAAAGATCAGCAGCTTCAAGAGATCTAGATTCCTTATGAGGCAGGGGAGTAACTGGAAAAAAGGAATGGATCAGTGCATTCTCAACTACTTTTCCCAGCTACTGCTTCTCTTTACTATATATTTTAATATTTATAATAAATTAACAGCCTTCTGAAGAGAAAAAGAATCATTCCTGACTAGGAGCCAGAATCTCGAGGCTCCACCTCTGCCCAGTTAAATAAAACTGAATGTTTTGATTTGATGAATCATATGTACTGGAAAACCACTTAACTCTGTTGCAAGGTTTTGTCTTTGAGCCTGATGTAGTAAATGCAGGAGCTTCCGGGTCAGACCGTCCTTGGTTTAAATCAAGACCCAGGGGCGCCTGGGTGGCTCAGTTAGTTAAGCGACTGCCTTCGGCTCAGGTCATGATCCTGGAGTCCTGGGATCGAGTCCCACATCGAGCTCCCTGCTCGGCAGGGGGTCTGCTTCTCTTTCTGACCCTCTTCCCTCTCGTGCTCTCTGTCTCTCATTCTCTCTCTCTCAAATAAATAAATAAAATCTTTGAAAAAAAATAAAGACCCAGTCAAAGCTGTGTGATTTGGGCTGATAATGACATAAGCTACTGTCACTTTCCCATGCATTTTTCACCTGTCACCCTCTAAACCAGATCCTCTGAAACTTTAATGAGCACAGTACCACCTGGGGTTCCTGTTAACCTGGGGATTTCGATTAAGTAGGTCCGGGGTGGGGGCCTAAGATTCTGCATTTCTAATGAGCTCATAGGTAATGCTGCTGCTACCTTGTGGACCACGTTTGAGTCCAAAGGCTAAAAGCGGGGTTTCCAGCCGGCATTATCAGTATCACCTGGGAACGTGATAGATGTGAAACGCAAATTCTTGCCCCCTCCCCATACCCAACACACACACACACACCAGATCTACAGAATCAGAAACACTAGGATGAGGCCCAACAACCGGTGTTTTTGTTGTTTTAAGATTTTATTTATTTATTTATTTGACAAGGAGAGAGAGAGAGAGAGCACAAGCTGGGGGAGGAGAGGAAGAAGCAGGCTCCCCACTGAGCAGGGAGTCTGACTTGGGGCTCGATCCTAGGACCCGAGGATCATGACCTGAGCCGAAGGCAGACGCTTAACAGACTGAGCCACCCAGATGTCCCCCAACACCCAGGGTTTTAACAAGCCCTCCAGGTGATGTCACTGGTTTCCAAACCTGACTGCCCTCTTGAATCACCGGGATGGGGAGGAGGGCGGGGTGGGTTAAATACTATTGGGCATCAGGCTTTCTCAAAGCCCTACCAGATGATTCTAACATGCAATAAAATTTAGAAGCCCATAAAGTAGACAAATGAACCTCGATGGGCCTTATTTTCCGCCTGTGTAAACGTGGATAAAATCCACAACAGTTCCTGCCTTTGCTTCCAAATTTTGGCATGTCCACCCAGCCTTAGTCGGCGGCAATCCCAGTTCGGTCTCCGGGAGCCAGCCTCCCCTCCCCGTGTCCCACAGCCTCTGCCCGAGAACAGGAGGCCCGGATCGCAGACTGGCCGGAGCATCGGCCACGCGGCCGTTCGTTCCGGCACCGCCCGCACCTACGTGGATCCAGGATCCTGCCCCGGGGGGCTCCCCGGACGGCGCCGGAGGGGGACGCGCATGCGCTCGCTGCCCGCCAGGCCCGGAGCTCCGAGTAACGGACTCGAGCTCCCCCCACCGGAAGTGGGCGGCCGCGCGACGGGAGGAGCCGGCTGTACCGTGGCGGCTGCGGGCTGTGGGCGCCGGGTCCGAGGGGCTCGCGCTTCCCTCTCCGCGCCATGGCAAAGGCCGCAGACGTGGTGCGGCTGCTCCTGGGCTCCACCGCGCTGTGCTTCTCGCTGCTCGGCGCCCGGACGGCCTCGGCGTCCAAGGCGGTGACGGCCCACTTGGCCGCGAAGTGGCCGGAGACCCCGCTGCTGCTGGAGGCCAGGTGGGTGCGGGCCGGCCCCTCTGCCGAGCCCAGCGCGGAGGGAGGGTCGGCGGGGCTGTGGGCGCGCCGGACCCCGCCGGCCCCTCGGACCCCGTCTCGCCGGCGGCCGGCCCTCCAGCTCCTTGCAACCGCTGCGGCAGGCGTCCTCGTGCTGGGCGCCGGAGCGTCACCACATCCCCTGCGACCCCGAGCGCGGCACTCACTTGCAGTTCCTACTTTGCCTCACCCACGGTTTTCCAAACTTCGGGGCCTTTAACTCGTTTGGATTACATTAGCGTTTACGAAAAAGAAAGGAAGAACGGGAGCTGGAGTGTGGCGTTTAATGCAGGCAACTTCCATGGATGTAGGCAGTTCTTTTTAGGAAACGGTATTGGAAGCACCTAGTTTCATAGCCACACCATTGATAGGCTTGGCTTCTAGGCTTCCTGCGGAGAAGGCAGTTTCCCACAAGTTACTTCTTCCCGAGCGTCCTCCCCTGAAATTAGTTCGTAAGATATCACTTTGCAGAAACAAAACCTATAGCTGTTGGATTTTGCTCTTAGTATTCTAGAAGTTAAACAGAATTTGAAAGTTCCTTTCTTTAGTTAGCATGAACTTTTAACGCCAGTTTTGTCAGTTCGCCGAAGAAGCAGCTTATGGTCCTGAGTCCGTCACCTGACACTACATTGCATATTTAAGATACTAACAGTTTTTTAATTGAGATATAATTAACACTACATATTAGTTTCAGGGGTAATAATATTCAGTATTTATATATTGTGAAATGATCATAGCCATAAGTCTAGTTAACATCCATCACCTAACATAGGTACAAGTTTTTTTTCCTCATGTTGAGAACTTTTAACATCTCTTTGCAATTTTCAAATATGCAGTACAGTACAATTAACTGTAGTCACCATCCTATACATTAGGTACCCATGACTTGTTTTACAACTGAAAGTTTGTACCAGTTAACCTTAAAAATAAGTTACCAGCAAAAATGGACTTATTTGGGAATAATACAGAATTGCAGTTAGGAACAATCAAACTATGGCAAAGCCATAGGCAAGTCTAACAAACAAAGGAGAGGAACATTATTTTATGGAGACTGAGAAAGTTTGGAGGGGTTGTTTTGAACAAAAAGTCTTTGGAGAAAAGCCAGAGCCAGTATGATGACAGTTTCTCTTTGGCTGAGTTGCAGGACTAGTCAGTTTCTTGTAGGAGATGCAAAATACGTCTTTCTCTATTAGGCCTATAATTGATGATTCCTATTGAAAATTTTCTGTTAGGAGTCTGTAATTGACAGTTCTTCCTGTAATTGACATGGAGTGGTACAGGGACCCCCCCCCCCTTCTCCATCCCCAGTCCACTTTAGTGAGGTTTCTGTTTAATAATTTTTACATTTCACCCTTTTGATCAAAATCTTTCCTTGAAAGCATCACTGACCAAAAGTCAGGTTTTTCATATTTAGTGGTTTTGTCCCTCAGTGCCAGAAAGGGTCTTTCCTGATTGTCTT